>NC_069504.1:673781813-674125563 GCF_027579735.1 Bombina bombina
TAACTCCTGCTATTTTCAGGCGGCTGGAATTTTGTCGTTAGAGCTCTAACGCTCACTTCAGAAACGACTCTAAATACCAGCGTTAGAAAGATCCCATTGAAAAGATAGGCTACGCAAATTTCGTAGGGGGATCTGCGGTATGGAAAAGTCGCGGCTGAAAAGTGAGCGTTAGACCCTTTAATCACTGACTCCAAATACCAGCGGGCGGCCAAAACCAGCGTTAGGAGCCTCTAACGCTGGTTTTGACGGCTACCGCCGAACTCCAAATCTAGGCCTCTGTGAGGACTCAGACTCACTTGTAGCTTTTCCATCATGCTGCCTATGCTAGAATCATCATTTCTGTTTCTCCATCACTGGCTTTTGTGTTGTTCTGCTCCAGTCACCTGACCAGCGATACACCACCATCATCTGGTAATCTTGGGCATTATGCTTGAATTTGGAATGTTTCTTTTTTTGTAATAATTTACAATGTTCTTCTTCTTGTTTCTTTACCTCCTGGAGCAGCAATACATAGGCGTCATAATTCAAGCTGTTTTGCAGAGCTTCCTTTTGTGCTGCTAGCTCCTTCCTGTGATTTTCAATTTCCAGCTGTAGGAATTATATTGTGAGGATCATCAGGTCATCATATTAAGTATGCTCATAAACCATTTGCAATATTCATCATTATGTACCATTAAAGTGAGACGTACATTCATACGTAATCCCTGTTAGATCCTTTTTACATTGCAATATTTGGTTAAAATTAAAGCATGTAATTCTGTAATGATACAACAAGATACGCCAAGACACACAACCAATGTTTAAGAATATGAGATGATGAAATAAAATGCAATACAAGATAAAATATAATATATAGTAAATGATGCTCACAAAAGAGTGTTTAAAAAACAGTCCAGTGATGTACCAGAGTCCCTTATAATACAGAGGGTATTCAGTCAGTGTGGGAGTACCAAACACATCCAGGCAGCTCTTCTAGGATGTCCCACCAGACAAAGAAGATTCTATGATACAGAAAATAGAAGGCACCTCATAGTGCCATACAGTGGATTAAACAAAGGGAATCAATCCTACTCACATGGAAGAAAGCACAACCAGTGCTAAACAGACAGGCCGGATCCAAAGAGTCATCCGGCAGACTCAAACTGCTCAGCAATAGGTGTAATCCTCGCCCCACAATCTAAGGAGTCCAGGGAACCACAGCAAGCCAGCAACAAACAGAGGGGTGTACAGTCCCAAAAGGAATAGGCAATCCAAAAATCCAGATGAGAAGGATAACAGCAGCAGAATAAAGATTAAAAGTTTATTAAAACTTATTATTATTCTTTATTTATGAAGCGCCAACAGATTCCGCAGCACTGTCCATGGGTACAAAAATAAAAGTACAGTACAATACAATATAAAAGACAAACAAATACAGGGGGAATTGAGGGCCCTATTCCCGTGGGAACTTACAATCTAGATGGGTAGGAGGGTGAGAAACAGGAGGTGGGAACTGCAAAGGTGAGAATGATGTTAGTGTGGAGTTAGATGGGGGCAGCAATTAGGCAAGTGGAATTAATTTGTTACTGATTTGGAGATAGGCTTCCATTAACAGAAAGGTCTTTAGGGAGCGTTTAAAGGAGGAAAGGTTAGGGGAGAGTCTGACAGCTCTAGGAAGTGCATTCCAGATGGTTGGTGCCGCACGAGAGAGGTCCTGTAGCCTAGCATGGGAGGAGGTGATGGTAGAAGAGGCAAGGAGCAGGTCATTGTTGGATCTTAGGGGATGGGCTGGAGTATATTTGTTGATGAGTGAGGACAGGTAGGAGGGGGCTGCATTGGTAAGGGCTTTGTAGGTCAGGATGAGAATTTTGAATTTAATTCTGCTGTGGATGGGTAGCTAGTGAAGGGACTCGCAGAGAGGTGCAGCAGATACAGAGCATTGGGAGAGGTGGATTAGCTTAGCAGAGGCATTTAGGATAGATTGAAGAGGGGAGAGGTGGGAGAGAGGGAGGCCAGTTAGTAGGTTATTACAGTAGTCAAGTCGGGAGATTGCTAGGGAATGGATTAGCTGTTTAGTAGTTTCAGCACTCAGAAAAGGAGGAATTTTGGAGATATAGCGTAGGTGGTTGCAACAGGAGGAAGAGAGCAATTGGATGTGGGATATAAAGGACAGATTGGAGTCAAGTGTAACTCCTAGGCAGCGGACTTGGGCTGATGGGTAAATAGTGGTGTAACCAACAGTGATTGAAAAGTTAGGAACCGGGGTAGAAATAGAGGGGGGGATTAGAAGGAGCTCAGTCTTGGACATATTGATTTTTAGGTGGTGAGAGGCCATCCAAGAAGAAATGCCAGATAAGCAGACACTGATGTGAGAAAGGACAGAAGGAGAGAGTGAAGGGGTGGATAGGTAAATCTGAGTATAATCAGCATAGAGGTGGTAGTTAAAGTCATAGCTACTGATAAGTTTACCCAGTGAGGAAGTATAAATAGAGAAGAGTAGAGGACCCAGAACAGAGCCTTGAGGTACTCCAACAGACAGAGGCAATGGAGAGGAGGAGTCACCAGCATAGGAGACAGAAAATGACCTATTAGAGAGATAAGAGTTGATCCAGGAAAGGGCAGTGTCAGAAAGCCCAAGGGAGCTGAGAGTCCGTAGGAGAAGGGGATGGTCAGTAAGATAACTATTGAGTAGTGGCCATTTTTTTAGCAGAAAGATGATCATTAGTAACCTTGGTGAGGGCAGTCTCATTTGAGTGTTGGGAATGGAAGCCAGATTGCAAGGGGTCGAGCAGTGAGTTAGAGGACAAGAAGTAGGTTAAGCGATCGAAGACTAGTTTTTCCAGGACTTTTGAAGCTAGCGTAAGCAGTGATATGGGGTGGTAGTTTGCAGGAGAATTGGGGTCGAGGGAGGGTTTTTTGAGGATGGGGGTGACCTTTGCATGTTTGAAGGAAGATGGGAATGAACCGGTAGTAAGGGATAGGTTGAATATGTGAGTAAGAGCTGGAGTGAGGGTAGAAGACAGAGAAGGTATTAGATGTGAAGGGATAGGGTCAAGTGGGCAGGTAGTGAGGTGTGAGGAAGACAATAGGGAACTCACTTCATTCTCAGTGTTAGGGGGGAAGGTGCTGAGAGTGGTGGAGGCGGTTGCCGGGGGCGGATATGGAAGGTTGCAGTCTTGTATTTGGATATTACTTTGGATGGTAATTGTTTTGTTGAAAAAGTAGTCTGCCAGGGCAGAGCACTAAAGGCAGATGAAGGGGGTGGTGCAGGTGGATAAAGGAGAGAATTGAAAATGGAGAAGAGATGTTTAGGGTTTGAGGAGTGAGTAGATCAAATTAAAACAACAGCAATGCATTTCTCAGTTGTACAGCACCATTTCCTTAGGCTATACAAACAATTTAACAGCTGCTATATTTAAAGGAACAGACAACCAATCATCATACGAGAATGGTTACACCCACTGGATGACATATACAACATATTAGTGAGATACAAAACACCTTCCTTCATATATACATAATGACACCTATTCGATCAAAAAGTTATGTTTCAGGTAAACACCCTTAGTCATGTGTGTGTGTCTACATTAAAATCACAAGTTAAATACCCTTATAGCCCCTTCTCTTAATGGGGGAACCACATCTTATACCACTACCTAGTAGTCTATCACATATACATTTATATACATATACAACAAAGTTACATACAACAAAAAAGTGTGTTTGTTTCCCTTGCCTTAATTGTGGAAATTGTAACTCCATGATGAAGGGCACTGAATTTATGCACCTGCGAACAGGAAAAAGTATATAATCAGAGATTATTACACATGTAATACCACAAATGCTCTATATTTAAATAAGTGTCCGTGGGTGCAAATCAATTTAGTTGAGACCATCGGTAGGGTCCAAGAGCGCATGAATAAAATTAAGAGTAACATTAAGTGTGGTAATAGGGAGGCCCCTGTTTCTTCACATTTTTTAACCCACTGGCATAATATTAGCCAAATGAGGTTCCAAATAATTGATCAGGTGAAAAGACATAGACGTGGTGGCGATAGAGCACAACTCCTGAAACAAAGGGAAGCTTTTTGGATATATACATTTGACTCTATCGAACCTTTGGGTATGAATAAAAAGTTAGATCTTACAGTAATACTATAATATCTGCTTTAGATGTGTTGATTTCAATTTTAATTTTAAGATTTTTAAGACTCTATATAGGGTGAAGTAGTATTCTGTAAATCATTATGTATATAGAATTTTAATATGGCCTATATAAGGTTAAAAATATATATGTTATAGACCACTATGTGGCGGTATAAGATGTTGTTCCCCTATTAAGAGGAGGAGCTAGAACGGTATTTAACCTGTGATTTTAATGTAGGCAAGCATACATGGCTAAGGGTGTTTACCCGAAAAGTTGTAACTTTTTGACCCAGTTCTATGTAATAAAGGTCTTTTAAATATATAGCCTTGATGGTGCTGCCGAATTTTGCTGTTTGGTGTATTCAAAGATTAGCCTTAGCATAATTTGTACATGTGTTCTTTAAAATTATGGGCAAGATTAAAATAAGAATGCTTATTTAACATGTGCCCTTAAAAAGGCAAATGTACCCATTTACGGGAGCTTCTTAAATAACCAGCCATTATGAGTGACTGGTTAATGCTACCACAAGCTTGTGGTAGCACTTTGTGCTAGCATTTACTTTGCACTAGAAGAACTGTGGATAAGCTTACATTTCTTATTCTAATGTCATGTTGTAAAGATAGACCTGGGTGAGTGGTTCGCTCAGGATTTTAATGTTAGGGGGGGTGGAGTAAGTGCGCTAAGAAAGCTAAAGGTATCAGAAAAAGTTTAGTTTCTTCTTAGTGGTCATTAGTGTTAAATTTAAAAGAGAATTATTATTTTTTATTATTTTATAAAATATTTTCTTTTAAAACATACGTCCTAAAAAAAGTTGTTACTGGTGTTCAAAAGATTCTTTTGTGTGAAGACTCCTCACATAGGGCTCCATGTACTAAGCAGTCAGCGAGCTACCCGCAACAAATCTTGCGTCAAAACTCGCAAACTGATATGTACAAAGCCGTCAATTATGTTAAAACTCGCATCTTTAAAATTGCTACCTCTCCATTTTTCACTGTAATTAGACACATTTGACCACCAACTCGCCAAAAACGAATGTACTAAAAAATCTATTTGTCCGCTCGTGTCAATCTCCGCCCCCACCTCGTTATTTTTGCCTCGCCACCTTTTAGGTGGCGGGCAAGGTACAAAACAATAGGAAAGTCACTCTAGACGCCAGTCCAGACATATATAAAAGGCAGTAATATCAGCATTGTACTTACATTGTTCATTTCAGCAGCTATGGAGAGAATTCTGTATTTGTTTATTCTCCGCGTGATACAAATCCGGGCTAGAAGACAGAATACTGGAAATGTCGCTAATCGTATGGTTAGAAGAAGGAGAGTTTGTGTCCCCCATGTATTCCTACCACGGGTTGGTTTGCACGGCCTTTCTGACCGAGAGATCATACAAAGATTCCGGCTTGATCGTGAATCCATATTATATAAATAATACATATCGAATTTGTAAATAAAGATCACAAAAAATAACGCTCTGTAATCACTCTCCCAAAATTTTGGAACAATAATAAAGTTGCTTACAAAAGTTGTATTTTTATAGAAACAAAATTCTATTCCCGCGACTACTATGACGTTCGTGACACCTTGCATGTCACGTGTTAACAATTGGCCAGACAATTCAACTGAAAGTTAAGTACATCAGCTTAGTCGCGGCGAGCGAGGCGTCATATTTATCAATATTCCGCCACTGCTCGCGGCGGGCTAGACATGTCTATTTATTGTGGGATTATTAGTACATAGCAACAGTGGACACCATTTCGCCCGCGGCGAGTAATGGCGAGTTTAGCCGCGTCTACATTGACGGATGAATTGACGGCTTAGTACATGGAGTCCATAGAGTGATACAACTTATGAAAACTAAGTAGTCAAGAAACTAATGATACAAGATTGTAATAATATCAAATGGCAATATTTGAGAATGTCTATTAATGGGTTCAAAGCTGCATAAAAATAGCAAGTTCCCTAAAATCTCTTAAAAGATCCTTTATACAATAAATGTGCACAGATGTATAAATTTCACTTATTTATTAGCAAATAAAAAATATATAAAATTTAAACAAAGGGACGTCTCCCCAGATTTCAACAACTTTAAAAATATTATAAATGAATCGATCTCTGTAGTGATCAACAGATAATCAGAGACTGTGTATCATATAAACGCAATATATTGCTATATTATAAACTCTGGTGATGACTCTTATATAGTAGATTCGTTATCCGGAATAAAGTTATTACCACTCTAGCAGTACAGGTGGATAATACAGAATTTCTATTCAAGTACCGTAATTGGTTATGTTGACAGACAAAGTTATGCTTTATAGGAGTGATCACACACTTCCTTTTGTTGTAGTAAAGTCAAATTGTAACGGTTACTTGTATCCTCTGATTCTTAGAAGAAACTCTGGAGCCTGTATCCGACGGCTATCTACCAGCTGGGTCAGTATGCCGCATGGGTCTTGGCATCTGACATCATCAGTGACTTTACCGGTTGTCAAAAAGAAACTCTCAGCTGGGATGTATATTATATCCAGATATAGTTTGGGAGATAAGTTCGTTATTTAACAGTAGATGTCACACCCTGCACCTAGTGCTAATGCACGCAGGGATAAATTGAGCTCAAATGTTAATGATCCAAAAGTAGCAAAATAACCCGGGTTACCTCAGAAATTAGTTAAGAGTTGTTGTAAAGTTCAGATGTCATCATCTGTAGTAGGCACAGTCACTTAGATCGACGCGTTTCACTCACCAGGCAGCTTTATCAAGATGCAGGTGACTGGCAAAAGGTGTTCTTATATAGATTGCAGGTAGTTCTGATTGGTTCCTTCCAAATGCTTTTTTGTTAAGGTTGAATCACAGGTGTTATCTCCATACGGGTATCGTACTCCTTATACATGTCCAGAGTCTTAAGGTGGAAATCTTTAAACTCAAATCAAAAGAGACTTAGAGACTTCCTTTCAGTTCTTTTTTCTTCTGTACTTGAGTCATGTTTCTTATATGTTTCCAGTTTTTAAAGTGGTAGTGCTTTTATTCAAACCAATGAATAATGGTTCTCATTCTAACTCTTTATTCTGTATATTATGATCACATGCAATATATTTTTAAAAGTCAGATTGTAGTCCCTTAAAAATGCAGTATAAGTCCCTTAAAAATACCTTAAAAAAAAGAAACAGTATAAAAACCCATTCCATTATAACTATTACAATCCCTCCCATAAAAACATTACAACTATTGATATAAATATGTTACCCAGGATATTTACATCAGTATTACATAGAGCATATCTACATATTCTAAAATTACTATTTTCATAATTTAGTGTTTGGTGTGATAGAAGGGTATCTAATCTTTTACAGAGGGGGGAAATTGTAACACTGCCTGTTGTAAATGCTATTATAATTCAAAGAGGAAAGGTGAGAGGTCTAGTTCGGAGTTCAGACCTTTAGGGTATAGAGTGTCGTATTTATAGATCAGTTCAGCTTCTTTTATTAACAGTTTCTTCTCTATATTCCCACCCCTCCAATGTTTATGTACTTTCTTTATAGCCCAATATTTTAGATGTTTGGTGTTACCTTTGTGAACTGTTTTAAAATGTTTATATAAGTGGGTATCATCTTTACCATTTTTGATATTGCCAATGTGCTCTCTTATGCGGTCCCTTACCATTCTTGTAGTTTCTCCAAAGTAAAAGAGATTACAGGAGCACTTCAGGACATAAATTATGTTTTTATTAGTATATCTTATAATATCTGGAATAATAAGAAGTCTTGTAGCATTATTAATTTCAATATTCTTCAATTTGCTGCTATGGCTACAGGCCTTGCATGAATAGCAGGGGAAGAATCCCATAATATCTTTGCCTGTTAGATCTCTTTGTTTGAAAGTAGTTTTCTTTGTTTTCTTCAGTTAACTGGGGGCTAAAAGTGTCTTTAGATTGGCAACTTTTTTGAAGATAAATTTGGGGTTTTCAGAGATTTTTTTCGCCTAATATATCATCTTCTTTGAGAAGATGCCAATGCTTTTTTATTATTCTTTTCATGATATTTTGATCAATACTATAATCTGTTATAAAGGGGATCGTTATTTTATCAGCATTGTTCTCCTTTGGTCTTTCTTTATACATTAATAAGGATTCTCTATCCGTATTTTTTGCTCTTTCTATGGCTTTTTTCTGTAATGTCATTTTGATAACCCCTTGCTTTGAATCTTTCTAATAGAATCTCAGACTGCTGTTCAAAATCTGTTATCCCAGAACTTCAAATCATGTTTGAAGAAATGAATAACAACACTTGGGGTCTAAACTTCACATAAAACTACAGCAAAGACTCAATAGTATTCCTAGATTTAGAGATTATGAGGGTGGAGAATCAATTGGAAACAAAAACACATTTTAAAAAGGTTGATTGCAGTAATTACATACACGCAAATAGCTGCCACTTGGATGTATGGAAAAAGAGTATCCCGATAGGGCAATATTTACGCATTAGGAAAAACTGTTCTAGGATAACAGATTTTGAACAGCAGTCTGAGATTCTATTAGAAAGATTCAAAGCAAGGGGTTATCAAAATGACATTACAGAAAAAGCCATAGAAAGAGCAAAAAATACAGATAGAGAATCCTTATTAATGTATAAAGAAAGACCAAAGGAGAACAATGCTGATAAAATAACGATCCCCTTTATAACAGATTATAGTATTGATCAAAATATCATAAAAAGAATAATAAAAAAGCATTGGCATCTTCTCAAAGAAGATGATATATTAGGCGAAAAAATCTCTGACAACCCCAAATTTATCTTCAAAAAAGTTGCCAATCTAAAGACACTTTTAGCCCCCAGTCAACTGAAAAAAAAAAAGAAAACTACTTTCAAACAAAGAGATCTAACAGGCAAAGATATTATGGGATTCTTCCCCTGCTATTCATGCAAGGCCTGTAGCCATAGCAGCAAATTGAAGAATATTGAAATTAATAATGCTACAAGACCTCTTATTATTCCAGATATTATAAGATGTACTAATAAAAACATAATTTATGTCCTGAAGTGCTCCTGTAATCTCTTTTACTTTGGAGAAACTACAAGAATGGTAAGGGACCGCATAAGAGAGCACATTGGCAATATCAAAAATGGTAAAGATGATACCCACTTATATAAACATTTTAAAACAGTTCACAAAGGTAACACCAAACATCTAAAATATTGGGCTATAAAGAAAGTACATAAACATTGGAGGGGTGGGAATATAGAGAAGAAACTGTTAATAAAAGAAGCTGAACTGATCTATAAATACGACACTCTATACCCTAAAGGTCTGAACTCCGAACTAGACCTCTCACCTTTCCTCTTTGAATTATAATAGCATTTACAACAGGCAGTGTTACAATTTCCCCCTCTGTAAAAGATTAGATACCCTTCTATCACACCAAACACTAACTTATGAAAATAGTAATTTTAGAATATGTAGATATGCTCTATGTAATACTGATATAAATATCCTGGGTAACATATTTATATCAATAGTTGTAATGTTTTTATGGGAGGGGTTGTAATAGTTATAATGGAATGGGTTTTTATACTGTTTCTTTTTTTTAAGGTATTTTTAAGGGACTTATACTGCATTTTTAAGGGACTACAATCTGACTTTTAAAAATATATTGCATGTGATCATAATATACAGAATAAAGAGTTAGAATGAGAACCATTATTCATTGGTTTGAATAAAAGCACTACCACTTTAAAACTGGAAACATATAAGAAAAATGACTCAAGTACAGAAGAAAAAAGAACTGAAAGAAAGTCTCTAAGTCTCTTTTGATTTGAGTTTAAAGATTTCCACCTTAAGACTCTGGACATGTATAAGGAGTACGATACCCGTATGGAGATAACACCTGTGATTCCACCTTAACAAAAAAGCATTTGGAAGGAACCAATCAGAACTACCTGCAACCTATATAAGAACACCTTTTGCCAGTCACCTGCATCTTGATAAAGCTCCCTGGTGAGTGAAACGCGTTGATCTAAGTGACTGTGCCTACTACAGATGATGACATCTGAACTTTAGAAAAAATCTTAACTAATTTCTGAGCTAACCCGGGTTATTTTGCTACTTTTGGATCATTAACATTTGAGCTCAATTTATCCCTGCGTGCATTAGCACTAGGTGCAGGGTGTGACATCTACTGTTAAATAACAAACTTATCTCCCAAACTATATCTGGATATAACATATATCCCAGCTGAGAGTTTCTTTTTGACAACCGGTAAAGTCACTGATGACGTCAGACGCCAAGACCCATGCTGCGTACTGACCCAGCTGGTAGATAGCCATCGGATACAGGCTCCAGAGTTTCTTCTAAGAATCAGAGGATACAAGTAACCGTTACAATTTGACTTTACTACAACAAAAGGAAGTGTGTGATCACTCCTATAAAGCATAACTTTGTCAACATAACCAATTACAGTACTTGAATAGAAATTCTGTATTATCCACCTGTACTGCTAGAGTGGTAATAATTTTATTCCGGATAACGAATCTACTATATAAGAGTCATCACCAGAGTTTATAATATAGCAATATATTGCGTTTATATGATACACAGTCTCTGATTATCTGTTGATCACTACAGAGATCGATTCATTTATAATAATTTTAAGGTTGTTGAAATCTGGGGAGACGTCCCCTTGTTTAAATTTTATATATTTTTTATTTGCTAATAAATAAGTGAAATTTATACATCTGTGCACATTTATTGTATAAAGGATCTTTTAAGAGATTTTAGGGAACTTGCTATTTTTATGCAGCTTTTAACCCATTAATAGACATTCTCAAATATTGCCATTTGATATTATTACAATCTTGTATCATTAGTTTCTTGACTACTTAGTTTTCATAAGTTGTATCACTCTATGTGAGGAGTCTTCACACAAAAGAATCTTTTGAACACCAGTAACAACTTTTTAATAATTTTTCACACTAGCCTTTTTTAGTAACATTTTTCACGACATCACTTAAATAAGTTTATTTTAAATAATTAATTACCATTTGAGCAATTTTAGCACATATAATTTATAAGAATACACTTTTTTCCTCTACCACTGTTTAACGTTACAAAGCATAAATAATTTTTCAGGACGTATGTTTTAAAAGAAAATATTTTATAAAATAATAAAAAATAATAATTCTCTTTTAAATTTAACACTAATGACCACTAAGAAGAAACTAAACTTTTTCTGATACCTTTAGCTTTCTTAGCGCACTTACTCCACCCCCCAACATTAAAACTACACTGAGAAGAACGAAAGGATTTTTTCATTCTGTAAGTTGTGTGGTATCCTTCTTATACCAGCACTCTACTGTCACCCCACAGACTACAAATACTTTTTCTCTCAGGATTTTACCCTGACTTCAATAGTTATTTGCTGCTTTTTACCTTGGCTGCCATTTTAGACTCATCTGTCTTTTCTCCTTGTGTGTAACGCTGCTCACTACTCCCAGGCTCCCTCTTATGGCCAAACTGGAGAACATCAG
Source organism: Bombina bombina (assembly GCF_027579735.1). NCBI lineage: Eukaryota > Metazoa > Chordata > Amphibia > Anura > Bombinatoridae > Bombina > Bombina bombina. The sequence continues at coordinate 673,793,459 of NC_069504.1, forward strand.
AGAGACAAGTTGCAGTCCCAGAATGATGATGTCATCACTTCTTATTTAACTGCCTCAGTCCTGTTTGCCATTGTCCTTGTGTTGTCTATGATCTATCTGTGAGTTACTGTGTTCCTGACTCTGTTTGACATTTTTTCTGGTTCCTGATCCCTGGCTAGTTCCTGACTTCACTGTTCCTCAAGTTCCTGACCTCTGCTCGTCTGACTACTCGCATTGATTCCTGACCCGGATCATCTGAATATCTGCTCTGGCTTTGACTCCTGGCTTGTCAGTTAGCTTTTGGAATCGTTATTTTTTTTTTTTTTTTTAATAAAGGTGTGATTCATTTCCAATTTTACATCTCTGTCTGGCTCCTGGTACCCTGACAGGTTCTTGCTTTGGCTTTCTTGATGGCTCATACATGTTTTCATATTGTTTTGTTCTGTTAAATAAAAAAGGTACATGTATATCTTCTGTGACAACTTTGGTCTAGTTTCCATTGAGGTGGTAAAGTTTGGAAGCTGGTGGTAAAATAAACATTCTCCATAGACTTTAATATAGATAAATGTGTTTACCACCAGTTTCCAAACATTACCACCTCAATGAAAACAAGCTCCTTGTGTGGCACGCCACTTACAGCTACTTTTGAAAGAGAATGATTGTCAGGTACCTGTCAGCATGTATATACCTTTAAGCACACCTTATATTAACCTACTCCTCCCCCTTCCACCTGCCAATTAATATTTAGTGTATAGCGTTCAGGCTACCTTGAAGCAGCTATTTCTAACCTCTGGCTAAATCTAAAACTATCTACATTTAGGACTCCAAGACCAGCACTATCTTCAGTGCATTTTACCAACAAGGATTTATTCCAACTCCAAGGATTTATACTGTTGTATCAGTGTATATCTCTAAAAGCCACCCTTTCAAGTCAACCAGCATTTACAAACTCTTCACTCCACAGTATTGAAAAGTTTATGCAGTATACGCTTCCTACAGACGCCTACCTCACTTTAGCTAACAGCTAAACCTTTACCTATGGACTTGTGTACACGCAGCCATCGCCAGCTTGTCAGGGTTCCTGTCTGTGAAGCCCTGCTGAGAGCGCTCACTGCCAGCTCAGCCTGTTAGCAATTCCAGCATCCCTATTGGACGATCCACACACACCCACCTCAAGCTCTGCATCTGCATCAGACAAGCACATCTCCCTCTGCAGATTACCGGAGCAGCCTGTTGTTTAATCCGCCACTGAGACCAGTGCATCAGGTACTTAAGCACTCTCCTTTTTCTACAAGCCTCTATATTATGAACTGTTACTAATACAAGTGTATAAACAGACTATTGCTCTCAAAGTTTAACTCATAACAATAGTGCTTACATTACTCAGACTACTCAAGGAATACCTCTGAAGTATAAAGTGTTTTACTTACTTCTATCAGCTAATTTCCACTACCAACGCTTCTCCTGTAACAAGTTAGCAGGAGTATAGCTCTCAGAACCTTAACTCACATATTTACACTTGGTTTTCAATTGCGATCCACATCACTAACTGCTGTTAATTACAGATCCTAACACTGATGGAGGATCTTTATTTATTATATTTAGTTTTTTTTCTCTAGACTATTACTAGGGGTCTTTGTCGACCTAGCCTATAGCCCCATATATTTCTTAGCAACATATTCTCAAGTATTATTTGTCACTGGACACTTAAAGAAGCATTAAACAATAAGAGCTAGATTACAAATGGAGCGCTAATTTATTGTGTGCCCGTAACCTTGCAAATTCACCCATTTACGGGCACACAATAAATAACTAGCCATTACAAGTGTCTCATAGCATAAAAACAGGGCTCCCATTGGAGCCTATGGAAGCGTGCTCTTGTTAGCGCAAATCTTCCCTGCAATGTGAAAGCGAAGTCGCATTCACATTGGGCTGAACTTGTAATACCAGTGCAAATTTGCATGCACCAGTATTACTGAGTGGAGCACAAATCTTGTGCTTGCGTAAGCGCAATTTGATGCTCCACTCATAATCTGACACTAAATAGATTTTAGAAGCACAGTATTAAGGATATTTTTGCCTCCCTCTAGTCATGGGTACAGCCATGTTGAAATCTCTTTCACTGTATTTCAGTGCTTACCTGTTTTGCACATGTGCAGTAAGTCTCCTTGTGGATACCTGTATTGTAACATAGGTTCCATAATGTTATATAGCTAACAGTGTACCTTTTATAAGGACTACATTTATAATAACTTGGGGCCTCATGATTTTGGTGCTATTGTTGTGCCACTTCCTTATCTTCCTTGCTCCGATTTGTTACCTTTTTCCGTGAAACCCCATTTCCTGACTCCCTGCTCAGCCTCCTTCTCTGTCTTTGATATTGTTATGCCATATTTGGTTATGCTGTTTATATTTTACCCACTTTATCATAGACTATATAGGGGCCGATTTATTAAAATGCGAGCGGATATCATACAATGTAGCGTATCATGACCACCGCACATCAATAAATGGCGACAGCATACCCTGTCTGCATTATTCATTGCTCAAGCAGTTCTTGTGAACTGCTTGTGCAATGCTGCCCCCTGCAGATTTGTGGCCAATCAGCCGCTAGCAGGGGGTGTCAATCAGCCCGATCGTATAGGATCAGGCGGATTGATGGCCGCAGCCTCAGAGCAGGTGGACAAGTTATGGAGCAGTGGTCTTTTCCAATCGGAGCTTGATAATTCGGGCCTCATGGTCTGTATCAAAGCAAGGCCTACTATTCCTTCTTATCTATTTACTTACACTCTCAAAAGTTCCTCTTCCTTTGCAATAGTTTAGGCAATAACATCAGGCACTCACATTTTTACAAATATTATTTTTTTCATTAATTAGCAATGTGATGTGAAAATAGTGAATATATTTATGTCCTAGTAGTTAGTACAAAATAACGGCTAGAGTTTTGCGGTATGAGTGAAAAAGCAGCGTTAAGCCTCATAAGTCCTTAACGCAAATTAACTTACACAACTTGCGTAAAGTCTTTTTTCAATGGGACTTCCACAGCGCCGGTATTACAAGTCTGCCTGGGAGGCCAAAAAGTGAGTGGTACACCCTATACCGCCACGATCAATACCGTAAACTAAAAGTCAGCAGTTATGAGTTTTATGTTACAACGCCGTAACATAAAACTCATAACTAAAGTGCTAAAAAGTACACTAACACCCATAAACTACCTATTAATCCCTAAACTGAGGCCCTCCCGCATCTCAAACACTAAAATAAAATTATTAACCCCTAATCTGCCGCTCTGCCACTGTAATAAACATATTAACCCCTAAACCGCCGCACTCCCGCATCTCAAACACTATTTAAATATTATTAACCCCTAATCTGCCGTCCCTAGCATCTTTGCCACCTACCTACATTTATTAACTCCTAATCTGCCGCCCCCAACGTCGCCGCTACTATACTATATTTATTAACCCCTAAACCTAAGTATAACCCTAACCCTAACACCCCCTAACTTAAATATAATTAAAATAAATCTAAATAAAACCTACTATTAATACCTAAATAATTCCTAATTAAAACTAAATACTTACCTGTAAAATAAACCCTAAGATAGCTACAATATAACTAATAATTACATTGTATCTAGCTTAGGGTTTATTTAATTTTACAGGCAAGTTTGTATTTATTTTAACAAGGTAGAATAGTTATTAACTATTTACTAACTACCTAGTTAAAATAAATACAAATTTACCTGTAAAATTAAACCTAACCTGAGTTACACTAACACCTAACATTACACTAAAATTAAATAAATTACCTAAATGAAATACAATTACCTAAATTACAAAAAAACTAACAAACACTAAATTACACAAAATAAAAAAAGACATTATCAGATATTTAAACTAATTACACCTAATCTAATAGCCCTATCAAAATAAAAAAGCCCCCCCCCCCAAAAAAAAAACAAAAAACCCTAGCCTAAACTAAACTACTAATATCCCTTAAAAGGGCCTTTTGTGGGGCATTGCCCCAAAGAAGAAATCAGCTCTTTTACCTGTAAATAAATAATACAAACATCCCTCAACAGTAAAACCCACCAACCACACAACTAACCCCCAAATAAAAACCTAACTAAAAAAAACCTAAGCTCCCCATTGCCCTGAAAATGGCATTTGGATGGGCATTGCCCTTAAAAGGTCATTTAGCTCTTTTTTCATTGCCCAAAAGCCTTAATCTAAAACTAAAACCCACCCAATAAACCCTTAAAAAAACCTAACACTAACCCCTGAAGAAACACTTACAGTTTTGAAGACCTCAACGAAGCGGCAGAAGTCCTCATCGAAGGCCGCATAAGTCTTCATCCAAGCGGTCAAAGTCTTCATCTAAGCCCACAAAAGTCTTCATCCATACAGCATCTTCTATCTTCATCCATCCGGCGCGGAGCGGCTCCATCTTCAAGACATCCGGTATGGAGCATTGTCTTCAATCAAAGTCTTCTTGCTAAATGAAGGTTCCTTTAAATCACATCATCCAAGATGGCGACCCTTTAATTCCAATTGGCTGATAGAATTCTGAAGGTGAAAAAATCCTATTGGCTGAAAAATCCTATTGGCTGATGCAATCAGCCAATAGGATTGAGCTTCAATCCTATTGGCTGATTGGATCAGCCAATAGGATTGAGCTCACATTCTATTGGCTGATTGGAACAGCCAATAGAAGGTGAGCTCAATCCTATTGGCTGATCGGATCAGCCAATAGGGTTGAAGCTCACTCCTATTGGCTGATTGCATCAGTCAATAGGATTTTTTCATCTAATTCTGATTGGCTGATAGAATTCTATCAGCCAATCAGAATTAAAGGGATGCCATCTTGGATGACATCATTTAAAGGAATCTTCATTCAGCAAGAAGACTCCAATTGAAGAGGATGCTCCATGGCAGATGTCTTGAAGATAGGCCTGCTCCGCGCCGGATGGATGAAGATAGAAGATGCTGTCTGGTTGAAGACTTCTGCGGCCTTGGATGAAGACTTTGGCCACTTCGTTGAGGATGGATGTCAGGTCTTTAATACTGTAAGTGGATCTTCGGCGGTTAGTGTTAGGCTTTTTTAAGATTTATTGGGTGGGTTTTAGTTTTATATTAGGGCTTTTGGGGAATTGAAAAAGAGCTAAATGCCCTTTTAAGGGCAATGCCAAAACAAATGCCCTTTTCAGGGCAATGGGGAGCTTAGTTTTTTTAGTTAGGTTTTTATTTGGGGGCTTGGTTGTGTGGGTGGTGGGTTTACTGTTGGAGGGGTGTTTATATTTTTTTACAGGTAAAAGAGCTGATTTCTTTGGGGCAATGCCCCACAAAAGGCTATTGGTAGTTTAGTTTAGGATAGGTTGTTTTTTTTTTGGGGGGGGGGCTTTTTTTTATTTTGATAGGGCTATTAGATTAGGTGTAATTAGTTTAAATATCTGATAATGTCTTTTTTATTTTGAGTAATTTAGTGGGGGGTTTTTGTGATTTAGGTAATTGTGTTTAATTTAGTTAATTTATTTAATTTTAGTGTAAGGTCAGGTGTTAGTGTAACTCAGGTTAGGTTTTATTTTACAGGTAAATTTGTATTTATTTTAGCTAGGTAGTAAATAGTTAATAACTATTTAGTAACTATTATACCTAGTTAAAATAAATACAAACTTGCCTGTAAAATAAAAATAAACTCTAAGCTAGATACAATGTAACTATTAGTTATATTGTAGCTAGCTTAGGGTTTATTTTACAGGTAATTATTTAGTTTTAAATAGGAATTATTTAGTTATTAATAGTAGGTTTTATTTAGATTTATTTTAATTATATTTAAGTTAGGGGATGTTAGGGTTAGACTTTGTTTAGGGGTTAATAAATATAGTATAGTGGCGGCGACATTGGGGTCGGCAGATTAGGGGTTAATAAATGTAGGTAGGTGGTGGTGATGTTAGGGGCAGCAGATTAGGGGTTAATAATATTTAAATAGTGTTTGAGATGCGGGAGTGTGGCGGTTTAGGGGTTAATATGTTTATTATAGTGGCAGCGATGTCCGGAGCAGCAGATTAGGGGTTAATAAATATAATGTAGGTGTCGGCGATGCCGGGGGCGGCAGATTAGGGGTTAATAAGTGTAAGATTAGGGGTGTTTAGACTCTGGGTTTATGTTAGGGTGTTAGGTGTAAACATAAATTTTCGCTCCCCATAGGAATCAGTGAGACTGCGTTACAGTGCTTTACGATGCTTTATTGCAGGTGTTAGGCTTTTTTCCAGTTGGCTCTCCCCATTAATGTCTATGGGGAAATCGCGCACGAGCATGTAAAATTGACTTAAGCAGCGCTGGTATTGAAGTGCGGTATGGAGCACAATTTTGCTCTATGCTCACTTCTTGCCCGTTAACGCTGGTTTTATGAAAACCTGCAATACCAGCGCTGTAGGTAAGTAGTGATGTCGCAAACCTAAAAATTTTAGTTCGCGAACAGCGAACGAGAACAGCAAACGCAAACTTCGCCAAAAATTTGCGAACCGGCGAACCGGGCGAACCCCCATTGACTTCAATGGGCAGGGAAATTTTTAAACCCACAGGGACTCTTTCTGGCCACAATAGTGATGGAAAAGTTGTTTCAAGGGTACTAACACCTGGACTGTGGCATGCCGGAGGGGGATCCATGGCAAAACTCCAATGGAAAATTACATAGTTGATGCAGAGTCTGGTTTTAAGCCACAAAGGGCATAAATCACCTAACATTCCTAAATTGTTTGGAATAACGTGCTTTAAAACATCAGGTATGATGTTGTATTGACCAGGTAGTGTAAGGGTTACGCCCCCTTCACAGTGACAGACCAAACTCCCCGTTTAAAGGGACAGCCTACACCAGAATTTTTATTGTTTTAAAAGATAGATAATCCCTTTATTACCCATTTCCCAGTTTTGCATAACTAACACATTTATAATAATATACTTTTAACCTCTGTGATTATCTTGTATCTAAGCATCTGCAAACTGCCCCTTTTTTCAGTTCTTTTGACAGACTTGCAGTCTAGCCAATCAGTGCCTGCTCCCAGATAACTTCTCGTGCACAAGCACAGTGTTATGTATATGAAATACGTGAACTAACACCCTCTAGTGGTGAAAAACTGTTAAAATGCAATCTGAAAGAGGTGGGCTTCAAGGTCTAAGAAATTAGCATATGAACCTCCTAGGTTAAGCTTTCAACTAAGAATACCAAGAGAACATAATTGGTGATAAAAGTAAATTGGAAAATTGTTTAAAATTACATGCTCTATCTGAATCATGAAAGTTTATTTTGGCCTAGACTGTCCCTTTAATGCACCGCAAACAACTGCAAACAGTCCATTTGCACAACCGCAAACTCCCCATTTGCACAAGGTTGGATACCAAGCTAGCCATGTCCCGTTCCTTGTCCTCACTGATGTCATTTTACGGTCTCTTCCTCCACCCAGCCATGTACAACACCAAGGGTCCCCAAAAGGTGACAACAAGCCCCCTGGGACGCCTGCTGTGTTTGGTCTTCCACCTCCTCAAAGCCACCTTCCTCCTCTGACTCCTCTTCTTCAGACTCCTCTCTCTGCATTTTTATAAGGTGTGTTAAGTAGTACTATTCCAATCAGTTTAATCCCTGTTCCGTCCCCTATCAGGGGACGTGTATATGGCATGGATTTTAGGAACCGGGAGATGGAAAAAGATGCTTGGTCGGTCCTCCTACTTCAAATTTGGGGCACTGCGCGTGCAATCTAATGTGCCACCAGATAGGAGTGGTGTGTTAAGTAGTACTATTCCTATCAGTTTAATCCCTGTTATGTGCCTTTTTATTGGTTTGGTTTTTGAAGCCACAGTGCTGCACCAGAGGCCAGAAAAATTAGGCATGTACACATGCCTGAAAAATTAGGTATTATTGCTGTAGCAGCGGCCAGAAAAATTGATGTTTGTTTCCCAGGCAGAAAGTGCTCTAAAACAGTGGTTCTCAACCTAAGTGACCTCAAGGCCCGGTAAGTTTTAGCCGGACCGGTCCAGGGCCCGGTAAGCATCGGGAGTGGGTTGCAGTAGGTTTGGAAGAAATATATATATATATATATATATATATATATATACATATATACATATACACAGTCTCTTTCTATCCTCCCCTCTCTCTCTCTCCCCCCCTCTCTCTCTTTCTCTCTCCTCCCCTCTCTTTCTCTCTCTCCTCCCCTCTCTTTTTCTCTCTCTCCTCCCCTCTCTCTCTTTTTCTCTCTCTCCTTCTCTTTCTCTCTCTCTGTCTCTATCTCCTCCCTCTCTCCTCCCTCTCTTTCTCTCTCTCTCCTCCCTCTCTCTCTCCTCCCTCTCTTTCTTTCTCTCTCTCTCTCTCTCTCTCCTCCCTCACCCACTGACACCAATGAATTATATAATTAACCCACTATAAACCATTTATATATATTATATATGGATCCCACACCACTGAATTATCATATATATATATATATATATATATATATATATATATATATATATATATATATATATATATATATATATATATATATAACAGTGGGTTAATTATATGATAATTCATTGGTGTCAGTGGGATCCATATATATATATATATATATATATATATATAGTTTACAGTGGGTTAATATTTTATAATTCATTGGTGTCAGTAGGATCTATATATATATATATATATGTATGTACACACACAGTTTACAAATACACATTGGTGTCCAGTGGCCACCCTAAATATATACATTGGTGTCAGTGGCCGTAATTATGTAATTGGTGTCAGTGGGCTTACTTACCTGTGAGCCGATGCTTCACCTCTGCATGCCGCCAGCCGCTTCTACCCGGTCACTCACAGTGCGCCCGCCCGCCGCTACATGCTCACAGTGACACAGTGCGCAAACTGACATGCGCAGTGGCACTCTGACAGGCTCGTCCAAAATTTAGGAGATGTGTAAAGGCGGGCCTGTCAGAGCGAGTGTCTGGAGGCAATGTCGGGTCGCGGCCCACCAGCAGGGCCGTCGCGGCCCGGTAGTGGGCCGCGGCCCGGCTGTTGAGAAACACGGCTCTAAAACATTGCGGCTTGAACCCTAGTTGGTGGTGGATAAGTCACACAAGTCATCCGGCATTCGAAGATAAAATACAGCACCGTGTGGACCATTTTTAGCCCAAAGCAGCTCATCTCAGAGTCATCAGGCCTTTTTTACTCAAATGTATTGCCCAATGTCAGTCCCTTTGGGATCCATCCCTCATTCATCTTAATAAAGGTGAGGTAATCTAGACTTTTTTGACCTAGGCGACTTCTCTTCTCAGTCACAATACCTTCTGCTGCCCTGAAGGTCCTTTCTGACAGGACACTTGAAGCGGGGCAGGCCAGAAGTTCTATTGCAAATTGGGATAGCTCAGGCCACAGGTCAAGCCTGCACACCCAGTAGTCAAGGGGTTCATCGCTACTCTGAGTGTCGAGATCTGCAGTTAAGGCAAGATAGTCTGCTACCTGTCGGTCGAGTCGTTCTCTGAGGGTGGACCCCGAAGGACTGTGGCAATGCATAGGATTTAAAAAGCTCTGCATGTACATGAACAACATGTCTGTAAAGCGTCCTGTCCTTGCTGGCGTGGTTGTGGGAGTCATAGGATTACTTTCACCTCTTCCCCTGTTAGATTCCCGTTGTGCTGTGACATCACCCTTATACACTGTGTAAAGAATACTTTTTAATTTAGTTTGGAACTGCTGCATCCTTTCCGACTTGCGGTAATTTGGTAACATTTCAGGCACTTTATGCATATACGGGGGTCTAGTAGCGTGGACACCCAGTACAGGTCATTCTCCTTCAGCTTTTTTATACGAGGGTCACTCAACAGGCAGGACAGCATGAAAGACCCCATTTGCACAAGGTTGGATGCCAACTACTCATGTCCCGTTCCTCGTCCTCAGTGATCTCACTGAAGGTATCTTCTTCCCCCCAGCCACGTACAACACCATGGGTACCAGATAGGTGACAACGAGCACCCTGGGATGCCTGTTGTGGTTGGTCTTCCTCCTCCTCCTCAAAGCCACATTCCTCCTCTGACTCCTCTTCCTCACAATCCTCTTCCAGCGTTGTCACTGGTCCAGCAAGCAATGCTGATAAGGCTGTTTCTGGTGGTGATGGGGACCACAACTCTTCCTCTTCCTCTTCACGCTCATCTACGGCGTGATCCAACACTCTTCGCAGGGCATGCTCCAGGAAGAAAACAAATGGTATGATGTCGCTGATGGTGCCTTCGGTGTGACTGACTAGGTTTGTCACCTCCTCAAAAGGACGCATGAGCCTACAGGCATTGCGCATGAGCGCCCAGTAACGTGGCAAAAAAATCCCAGCTCCGCAGAGGCTGTCCTAGCACCCCGGTCATACAAATACTCATTAACGACTTTTTCTTGTTGGAGCAGGTGGTCGAACATTAGGAGTGTTGAATTCCAACGTGTCAGTCTGTCCCAAATCAAGCGCCTCACTGGCATGTTGTTTTGTCGCTGGATATCGGAAAAAAGCACCATGGCCGTGTAGGAACGCCTCAAATGGCCACACACCTTCCTGGCCTGCTTCAGGACGTCCTGTAAGCCTGGGTTCTTATGCAAAAAGCATTGTATGAACAGATTACACACATGTGCCATGCACGGCACATGTGTCAACTTGCCCAATTTCAATGCTGCCACCAAATTACTTCCATTGTCAGAAACCACTTTGCCGATCTCCAGTTGGTGCGGAGTCAGCCATTGATCCACCTGCGCATTCAGGGTGGACAGGAGTGCTGTTCCAGTGTGAAGAGGATGGAAGAGGATGGAGCAGGAGGAGTAGAGGAGGTGGCAGCAGGCCTGTCTGCAAGTCTTGACGGTGTCACCAACTCCTCTGCAGTGCCACGCATTCCATGCTTGGCAGCTGTCAGCAGGTTTACCCAATGCGCAGTGTAGGTGATATACCTGCCCTGACCATGCTTTGCAGACCAGCTATCAGTGGTCAGATGGACCCTTGCCCCAACACTGTGTGCCAGACATGCCATTACTTCCTTTCGCACAATCGAGTACAGGTTGGGGATTGCCTTTTGTGCAAAGAAATTTTGGCCAGGTACCTTCCACTGCGGTGTCCCAATAGCTACAAATTGTTTGAACGCCTCAGACTCCACCAGCTTGTATGGTAAAAGCTGGTGGGCTAAGAGTTCAGACAATCCAGCTGTCAGACGCCGGGCAAGGGGGTGACTTTTGGACATTGGCTTCTTATGCTCAAACATGTCCTTGACAGACACCTGACTGTGGGCAGATGAGCAGGAACTGCTACGAAAGAGAGACGGAGTGGCGGATATTTGAGAGGGGGCAAGGAGGACAGCAGTGGTTGACGTGGCTGAAGATGCTGGACCAGGAGGAGGATGGCGGCTTTGAGTTTGTGTACACTACTGTTACAACAAATATGAGTGGTGGCACTAGTTGACAAATGGGCCTGGCACACATGCTGGCAGGCAGGCAACTGCAATTAGATTACACTAGCAAACTGATGTTTCACAGTCAAAAAAGTTTTTTTTTTTAAAAATATTTATACTACTGTTACAACAGATATAAGTGGTGGCACTAGTTGGCAAGTGGGCCTGGCACACACGATGGCAGGCAGGCAACTGCAATTAGATTACACTAGCAGACTGATGTTTCACAGTCAAAAAAGTTTTTTTTTTAAATATTTACACTACTGTTACAACAAATATGAGTGGTGGCACTAGTTGGCAAATGGACTTGGCACACACGCTGGCAGGCAGGTAACTGCAATTAGATTACACTAGCAGACTGATGTTTCACAGTCAAAAAAGTTTTTTTTTTTTTAAATATGTACACTTCTGTTACAACAAATATGAGTGGTGGCACTAGTTGGCAAATGGGCCTGGCACACACGCTGGCAGGCAGGCAACTGCAATTAGATTACACTAGCAGACTGATGTTTCACAGTCAAAAACGTTTTTTTTTTTTAAATATTTACACTACTGTTACAACAAATATGAGTGGTGGCACTAGTTGGCAAATGGGCCTGGCACACACGCTGGCAGGCAGGCAACTGCAATTAGATTACACTAGCAGACTGATGTTTCTCAGTCGAAAAAGTTTTTTTTTTTTAAAAAATATTTACACTACTGTTACAACAGATATGAGTGGTGGCACTAGTTGGCAAGTGGGCCTAGCACACACGCTGGCAGGCAGGCAACTGCTATTAGATTACACTAGCAGACTGATGTTTCACAGTCAAAAAAGTTTTTTTTTTAAATATTTACACTACTGTTACAACAAATATGAGTGGTGGCACTAGTTGGCAAGTGGGCCTGGCACACACGCTGGCAGGCAGGCAGGCAACTGCAATTAGATTACACTAGCAGACTGATGTTTCACAGTCAAATTTTTTTTTTTTTTAATATTTACACTACTGTTACAACAGATATGAGTGGTGGCACTAGTTGGCAAGTGGGCCTGGCACACACGCTGGCAGGCAGGCAACTGCAATTAGATTACACTAGCAGACTGATGTTTCACAGGCAAAATTACACAGGCAAAAAAAAAAAAAAAAGACTGATGTTCTAGTCCTAAAAAGGGCTTTTTGGGGTGCTGTGCTTACAGCAGAGATCAGATGAGTCCTTCAGGACTGTAGTGGACACTGAATACACTAGCCTAGCTATCAATTTCCCTAAAAAATCAGCAGCAGCTACACTGTCCCTCCTCTCACTAACAATGCAGGATCAGAATGAATCTAAAATGGCTGCTGCCCAGGAGCTGGGAGGGTCTGGGAGGGAGTGTCTGCTGTTGACTGACTGAAATGTGTCTGCAGACTGTGAGATAAAGGGTCAAAGTTTACTCAATGATGACGAATAGGGGGCGGATAGAACATTGCATATGCTGCGAATGCGAACAAGCTATGTTCGCCGGGAACTATTCGCCGGTGAACAATTTGCGACATCACTATAGGTAAGTGAGCGGTGACAATAACGTGCAAGTTAGCATCGAGCAGCTCTTACCATAAAACTCGGAATCTAGCCGTTAGTATGCATAAGTTATCTGCTATTAAAACAGCATTTTAAATTACCAAAACTTCCAATTCTTAGCCTATGTCTTCCTCTCTCTAATCCAGCTGAAAATGTGACAGTCAACTTTTATATGGTTAAATAGTGTATCAGTTGAGGAGATGTGCAACTTTATAGTAAAAAGTCCTTTTGAGTTTCATACAAAAGAAAATGTCTTTGTTAAATTAACTTCCTTTATTGGCATCCCTATGCTGTGATGAATGCCATTGACATTGGCCTAGCACCTAACAGGATCAAAGAGCTGCAGATAACTTCGAACAATATCTTAAAATATATGCTATTTTAACAAAATCCAATAAATATTTATTGGCTGCAGTTACCAAGAAGGTTAGAATCTATGCCAAAGACTGAAATTAGTCATTTGTATTATAACAGGTTAGATCACAGAAGTTATGGATTTAGGGTTTATTCTACCTTAACTTAATCTAAAATTTGTGTTGAGGGTTGCCACTTGAATTGGCACATTTAAAACCACTTTTATTGACATTTTATAGCTATTTGCACATACAAAAACACTTATAGAGGAACGCTCAGATGCACATTCATTTGCACAATACACAGATAAACTAAATCAACTGGTTGTCAGACAGAAGTTTGCACACATACATCTATTTTCCCACATAAATCTACAGATATAAAAATGATCTCATACTTGATCTCATATAGCATGCTCTCTTAGCACACCCTCATATTCATGATCACATAAAGATATTACTTTACGCATCTGCGCACACACTCACAGTGCAAACAGATAGCAATACATGTTTGCCAGGGCTGACCATTGCCTTCCCAAGTGCATGTTCAACCAATAATACCATGTCAAAGGTTTATTTTTTTATTTTTTTATCTTACCAAAGTAGACCTAAATTCCACACAAGTAGAACTAGAATGCAGAAATGGTTTGAGACTTTAATTAAATGAATTAATTTTATTGATGTAGCTTTATAGAACATGATCGCATGTAACAAATAAAATCAAGCCAACGCATGCATCTTTTTTTGAGAGATAGCACCGCATGTTCATTAGGTTGCACCTTTATGTATTTCGCATCCTACATGGGCCGATTTCATAGGTATTCTCATGTTAATATGTTTTATTCCAATCAACTCTGTTTCAGTTAATTAAAGACACTTACTGGATTTATAATCTCTAAAATCTCTGAGGACAGGCACAACCTGGGCTTTCTTGCCTTTTCATGTATTCAACCTTTTAAAATATTTATGAATTTTAATAAATTATGTTAAATTTAATATCACTGTCTCCTTTCTTTGTGGAATTAAGACAACTATGTTAAAGGAAAGAAAATGCAGAAGGAAACAAATCTGTATTGTGTATGGATTATTACCTCTGCTCCTTAAAAGTCATTTCCTTTATTGTACACTTCTTTGTTCAGGCCCAAAATATCCTGATAGTCTTGCAGCCTAATTAAAGTTGCAGGATATTATTATTAGCAAAACATATCAACTGATACATACATTTTGTATATGTTATATCCCCCAATATTTACATTTATGTAATAGTAATGTAATTTTACTTTATGTAATGAGAAGGGCAGTAAACACCTTTGTTGTCTTGCTATAGAATAACATATTAGCCAAGTCAAAACATTTTTAAAAAGAAATTAATAACTTGTTAGCAGCAATTTTTTTTCAATAATGCAGAAAATAAGTCCTTCCATACTGTAGCTCAAAGCTTAATTCAGCTTAGTGGCATATATAACTGCACAGTAATGAATACATTTAAAAAAAAAAACAAAAAAAAACATATTTTATTTATTTAATATAATAGCATACAGGAAGATTAGGAGAATACTTTCAAATGGAATTCACTCAGTATCATCTTACATGTTTCAAACTGTACTGCACTTTCTCAAGGCTGAATTATGCTTACAGCTACATTACAGAAGGACTTATTCTCTGCATTAATACACTAATTCCAACTCATGCATTTGACACAGCTTGTCTGTTTTCCGTGAGAGTAGATAGGATTCCTGCTGGGGTGGCAGTGTGTTCCTCCATTGTTATGTACCTATAGGGGCCCATTTATCAAGCATCGTAAGGAGCTTGTGGGCCCGTGTTTTTGGCGAGTCTTCAGACTCGCCAGAAACACAATTTATGGAGCAGCGGTCTAAATACCGCTGCTCCATAACCCTGTCCGCCTTCTCTGATGAGGCGGACAGGAATCGCTGGAAATCAACCTGATCGAGTATGTTTGGGTTGATTGACACCCCCTGCTGGCGGCCAATTGGCCGCGAGTCCTGCTCATTATTAGCTGTTTGCTGTCATCACCGGAGCAGAGAAAATCCCTTGCTGACACATGTGCACTGGCCACTGTAATATACCCAGTAAGCTTTACTTGAACTATTGTGTGCATCACACATTGTGAGTATCCTTCTACTTGGGATCAGTTCATGGGGTCTACATATGTAATTGTTCTGCACTAGGAGTCGCCCTCTTCTTCCCTTCCTTTTTCCAGACTGCTGAATTTTACCTTGATTCTAGGAGGAGCTGCCCTTGCTTTGGTGCACAGTATACTGGGACACTGCTGAGTTCCCAGAACATTATCCTCGGCATTATCTCTGCCGCCACACTTTGTGAGTATTATTTCATTGTTTGATCTCTTTATGCTTCATATCCACTGGCTACACTAGGAGGCGCCCTTTCTCTCTTTTTGCAAGCTCACAAGAGCTGCTGGTGCAGTGCTGAATATGGAGAGAGTATTGCTCACCGCATTCAGCAATGTCTGTCGGACCTGATCCGAAGTGTCAGATGAGGTGTGACAGACATATGATAAATAGGCCCCATAGTCTGATGAGAGTATTGATGGGATACAAATACTTATAATTTTTATTTTCTATAGCCAAACTCCACCCACCTCATTTGGAGGAACTGATCCGGGCTTCAGTCTGCAAACACCAAGGCTAGCCAAAGTCATATTGTTAGTTTGAAGTGCATTGTTTTGGAGGTGTTATGAGGTAAAGCTAATAATGGAAAGATTTGTAGCTGCGTTAACCTTGAAAAGTCTGCAGTGTGCTTTTAAGTTCTGAGATGTAGAAAAGCCACAGAGCTAAATAACATGAAAAGAGTTCAAAATAAATAATGAAAGTCTTTTGCAAAGTTGTTTTACTTTGCATAACCCCTGGGCTAAACACACCCCTTGATTGGTGGCTACAACACCCAAAACTTAGAAAATAATAGTAAAAATATCTTTAGAAAAATATGCTACAATTCCATGCAATAAAATATCCAAGTAAGTAAAAACAATACTGATACTGAAATAGTGAAACAAGAAAATTCTGCACATATGCTTAACTAAAATATATATGACCGGATAAACTCTCCACAACCTATTTGTATTCTACACCTATTTAGAGGGATTTAAAATTAATTGAATGAGGTTCTTATAGGTTGTTCTCCAATAAAATGAATTTGGAATGTTAGTATATTCTGGGTTACAATATAATTTACTATTGTTTCATCATTAACCTCTCATATATTTGTTATTATTTTACTGTAGTTCTGGTTAGGTGATATCCTTTAAACACAGCAAATTATATTTGTGGAGTAAAGAGGATTCAGTTTGGATAAATATATACAGATTTATTAAACAAGATATTAACAAGCGATATACCATTCAATTATACACTAAAAAGGCTCTCTGACACACTATAAAATAAAATATATTATTTTGCTTAGTTTTTAACCCTATAGGTACAAATCTAACAGTGAAGTCTATAACAAGGTAAAATAAATCAGCATGAACCAATTATGCAATACGCGTTACTAACATTGGTTATTTAATACAATCTTAGCCCAGAGTTACCATTAAAATTATGTTCTGAGAACTTAACAATTTAATGCAATTAGTCAGATTTAGGATTTATACCAATAACCAGTAAACAAATAAAAACCTTTATGATGCCTCAACAAGTCTCAGCCTTAGAAAATATATATATAGAAATATATTTAGTTATATTACTATAAATAATATAACTAAATTAAATATATTTAAACATAATGCCCAGAGCTTTCCTTATAACAAGCTAAAAATTAACTACACAATATCTATGAAAGGATTTCTTGTATTGTTAGGTGAATTAGATTCCTAATATATATATATATATATATATATATATATATATATATATATATATATATATATATATATATATATATATATATATATATATATATATATATATATATATATATATATATATATACAGTATATTTATATATATATATATATATATATTAATGGGCTTATAATTTATATCATGCCTATCTCAATAAGGACTTTAAATGCAATAAATGCTTAAATATAATTAACAAATTTTTATACTTCCCCACAAATATTTGCACTCCAAGCCTCTAGTCAAGCTGTATGTTTCCAATGTATCCGGTCCCACAGAATCTCTTAGTCCACAGGAAAAACAGGCAAAAGTTTCCGAGGATATCAAAAATATAAGATGGGTACAAGTACAACCAGGATTCAAAGTTCTCTTTCAGGGAATTATTGGACAGAGCTTTCAGCTCACTTTTCAAGATCTGCAATACGCGTTACTAACATTGGTTATTTAATACAATCTTAGCCCAGAGTTACCATTAAAATTATGTTCTGAGAACTTAACAATTTAATGCAATTAGTCAGATTTAGGATTTATACCAATAACCAGTAAACAAATAAAAACCTTTATGATGCCTCAACAAGTCTCAGCCTTAGAAAATATATATATAGAAATATATTTAGTTATATTATTATAAATAATATAACTAAATTAAATATATTTAAACATAACGCCCAGAGCTTTCCTTATAACAAGCTAAAAATTAACTACACAATATCTATGAAAGGATTTCTTGTATTGTTAGGTGAATTAGATTCTTAGACAATATAACCCAGACTATAGGGGTAGTATATATATATATATATATATATATATATATATATATATATATATATATATATATATCATGCCTATCTCAATAAGGACTTTAAATACAATAAATGCTTAAATATAATTAACAAATTTTTATACTTCCCCACAAATATTTGCTCTCCAAGCCTCTAGTCAAGCTGTATGTTTCCAATGTATCCGGTCCCACAGAATATCTTAGTCCACAGGAAAAACAGGCGAAAATTTTACGAGGATATCAAAAATATAAGATGGGTACAACCAGGATTCAAAGTTCTCTTTCAGGGAATTATTGGACAGAGCTTTCAGCTCACTTTCAAGATCTGCAATGCTGTGATTGGATGAACACTAATTAACTTTTGGGAATAATTCACCCAATGTTAAAGGGACAGTCTAGGCCAAAATAAACATTCATGATTCAGATAGGGCATGTAATTTTAAACAATTTTCCAATTTACTTTTATCACCAATTGTGCTTTGTTCTCTTGGTATTCTTAGTTGAAATCTTAACCTATGAGGTTAATATGCTAATTTCTTAGACCTTGAAGGCCACCGCATTTTAGAATGCATTTTAACAATTTTTCACCACTAGAGGGTGTTAGTTCATGTGTTTCATATAGATAACACTGTGCTCGTGCACGGGAAGTTATCTGGGAGCAGGCACTGATTGGCTAAACTGCAAGTCTGTCAAAAGAATTGAAATAAAGGGGCAGTTTGCAGAGGCTTAGATACAATATAATCACAGAGGTTAAAAGTATATTAATATAACTGTGTTGGTTATGCAAAACTGTGGAATGGGTAATAAAGGGATTATCTATCTTTTAAAACAATAAAAATTCTGGTGTAGACTGTCCCTTTAAGTGTAGCTGGTTGCACTTTTACTAACTGGCCACAAGATGGCGATGGGGAGTTATACCATAAAGATTAACTATTTCTTGCATTTTATCTTTCTTAGAATTTATTTTTCATATATATATATATATATATATATATATATATATATATATATATATATATATATATATATATATATATATATATATATATATATATTCATATTCATTTATCTAATCCAGTGGAGGCTACTCCATTGGAGCACACTCGCACGTGCCCCCCACAGGCCAGAGGAAAGAAAAAAGAAAACAGAAAAAAAAATATAATTTTTCAATAGCCCCCTATTGAAAAAAAATATATTTTTTTTTACCCCCAGAATAAATTATTTTTTTAATAAATTATTATTATTTGTTGTGTCCTGCCTGGCCCCCTACTGTTTGAACAATCATACACACATCATGATCATCAGTGATCTGATCACACACCCAGCGTCCAGCCACTGTACTGCTGTACTGTAGTAATCAATCCAGTCCCTAGGGCCTAAGCGCACGTGCGATAGAGAATCTATGGCACTGTGTCTGTGCGCATGCTAAATTTGGCTGCTGCGCAGCTCCCAGCCTCCTCATCCCCTTAGACGGCTGATCGCACACTTCAGCCTGTGCGAGGGGTGGGAGGCGTTAAGAGCTCAGCCCAGGCAGCAGCCAGTGACACAGCCCACAGGAGAAGAGCCGAGTCTGAGCGTCATCACTAACAGTCACGTGATGACGCTTGAGACGCTCCTCCCAGCTCAACGGCGCGAAATCTCATTTCAGAGATAGTCGTTGAGCTGAGAGGAGCTCAATTTGTGTTGTCTTATCTGAGTGACACTGTCTGCCCGCTCTGGCGATATTTTGAGTCTGACTCAACGATATATCATATAATACTTATTATCCAGCAATTGAATTATCCATCCCAGGATTCCCATCTCAGTTTCATCTGACTAGTGACTACTGACCTGAGGACTCAGTTACTTAGAGATTAGTTAGCGGCAGGCTTTCCCACACGTGTTTCCTTCTGTGAAGAAGAAGAAGAGTCTGGCTTGGAAAGATAAGGAAGCAGGGTGGAGAAGCAGGCTGCATCTTTGTAGAAAAAATCAGGTAATCGTTTATGCACTGCTGCTTTTTTACAGGGGCTGACTGGGCCAAGGGCAGGGGGCAGGGCATAGGGATTAAAGCAGGTCCGGTAGTAGTGTTTACTTTCACCTCCTTAGAAGTGTTACTTTTGGGGCCGTTCAGAGCAGGGAAGCTAACTGTCCTGTAAATAACCCAGATGTGATTCTTTAATGACCTCTGCTCAGTATCTCATTTCATGCAGGGTGCCTGACAGATAGTTACAGCCTCGAGTGTAAGCTATTCCCAGGGGAGGGAGGGAGTGTTAGTGTAACTGTTGTTTGTATTCTCTATTTCATACTCTGGGTTTCCCTCATCCTGAATTTAAATTACTACATCAGTACTTTGTATATTTCTGTTTTGCAGATGTTTTGCTTTGTGGCAAATACTGATATCTGATCATTGAATATGCATATCTTTCATATTTAGGATACAAGAAATGATTTGGCAAAATATGTATATCTATTTATATAAAAGCATTTTAAAAAGTGGCATTATGGCCAGTGACAAATGACACCCCTAATAGAAACCCATTTACTTATTCTAACTCCAGTTAAGTTTTCAATGGTTGATCTGTTCTGTATGGAAAATATTCTACTACAAAAACATTGACTGAGGGCAAAATGTAAAGGAATCTTAACACTGTCTATTTAAATAGCCCCCCCCCCCTTTAAATAGCTTTTTTTAGGAGGAGGCTTGCAAACTGTGGATGGAAGGCACTTGTGTGTTTGCTAACACAGCATAAAATTTTATTATTGAATGAAACACTACAGATTCATTGGCCTTTCCTTTTAGAGGGACATAAAAGTGCAAACATTATATACAGTGTTATAACATTTTATTTTTGCACTGTTGTTTGCATATATAACTATGTTTAACCCTGCAAATCATTGCTTCTCTGAAGCAAACTTTAAAAATGTGTTTAACACATTTCCAAGGGTTAAACACAGTTATTTGCAAGCAATAGTGCTATAGTAAAATGTTCTAATCCATTTTTTTTGCAATTTAATGTCCCTTTAATTACAGTGCACACATTAGTTACATGTTAAAAATAATATTTTCCCATCCCATATTTACAGTGGTCTCTTAAAATCCCAAACTACCAGATCACACTAAATCTAATCTAAATCTAGTTGTGAGAAATCAAGGCTGAGCTGTGTGTATATGTATGTATGTATGTATGAATATATATATATATATATATATATATATATATATAAATGTATGTACATATATATATATATATATATATATATATACACACACACACATTAAAATGGGCGGGGCCATCTGAGGGGCGGGGCTAGTGCTCCCCCATCTTCAAAAGTCACCAGCCGCCACTGATCTAATCTGTGAGCTAGACTTCAGAAATTGACCAAATATATTTAAATAAGTATGTATGTGTTCAAGGCTTATCATTTGGTCACTCCCTTATTAAAAATATATGTACATAGGCTTTAACATAGAAAGATATATTTTTTTTGCATGCATTTGTATTCATCAATATCTTTTTATGCATTACTGGAAGGGGCAATTCTCCAGTTTTTTACAAACTATTATTTATTTTTTTATTTGGGTTTTTAGGGCTCTATATGAGTAGATATTATGTCATATTCTCTAGTCTTCTTAATCTGGTTTCATGCATGTAAGTAATATATGTCTTTGCCTGTTAGAGTGTAGAATTTGTGTTTTAGGTAACAACTAAGAGTTTTGTGATCATACTATAAACATTTTTATATATATATATATATATATATATATATATATATATATATATATATATATATATATATATATATATATATATATATATATATATATATATATATGTGTGTGTGTGTGTGCTTCCCTTCCTATTTAACTTATTTATACATTTAAAAAATTATTATACATATAGTTATCAGATTTTAAGTAATTATTTGTACATTTAAACATATGATTATTAAACACAAATAATGCAATATTGGTCATTTTACATGTACTTCATTTCCTTGCACATTGAATTTATCAATACATTAACCTTTTTTTTTAACTTGTATATTTTTTTTATTTTTCCTTCCCAAACAAATGTCTTTTGTTTATGTGAACAGTCTGATTTTGGTCACTTAGACCAGCAGGCATCTCATTAACATGTGAGCGAGGGCCCATTTGTTTGTAATACCATTCACCAAAGCATAAACAAAATCTTAGACAATGAGACTCCACTCTTTTTAGTAGGGACAAAGGTCTCTTTTTGTGTTGACAAACACCCCAGGTGTCTTTCCTCTGGAAAGGTAACTCCTGGACACATGTGATCCAAGGTATCTTTTAAATGTATTGAGTTCAGATAAGGCAGTTAGAGTGTGGCGGACGTTTTAACCCTTGGTGAATTTCTTGTATAAATTAATTTGGATACAGGGGTATTAATTCTCCTGTATAAATTAATTATTTTTATAAATGGATAAAATAATCCTTCTAATATAGACAACTCACCACAAATATATTCCTCCTTTTCAAATTCTCTGGATCTCAGAGACATGCGGAAGAATTGACATAGATTCAACATAATTTGCGTGGGAAGGTTATTGTCAAACAGATGATTTTAGGTTCTTGCTTTTAGATGCTTGAAAGCAAGCATGCATGCTCGGTATGCTCATTGTCTGGTATCTTCAGCAACCCCTCTCCATTTCCTGGCCGCCCTGCAGCATCAGGGGAGAGGAATCTCCGGGTAAAAATACTAGACAGGTTTGGAAATTTCATAGTGGAGCTGGCAGCAAGATGTAGAAGAAGTAAGTGATGAAGGATCGCGTGTGGTCTACCTGTTATCGGATCTGGATAGAACAACAATTTAAAAACTCTTGTATTGAGTCTTTATCTCAACTGATCAATCTTAATTGCTCTTAATGCCATTAGGGCTAGAGGTAATTTTACATCCCAGTCCTTACCTGTTTCTCTCACAAACTTCTTGAGTTTTTTCACAATGGACTGGTTGTAACACTCATCACCACCACCAGAGGCAGCCCTGTATGCAATATGGAACTTTCTTTTAACTCCTAGCATTTTCCACATTTTAGTCATCACTTCACTAGTGAAGTGGGTTCCCCAATTGCATTTGATTTGCTGGGGTAAACCAAATCTGGAAAATACATGGTTGATGAGCAATGCTGCGCATGTTTCAGCACTATTGTTAGGTGCACTGATGCATTCTACCCATTTGGTGAATGAACAATGTTACTGTCAACATGTACCTGTTACTTTTTAATGACCTAATTACTGGACCAATAAAATCAATTTGTATATCTGACCATGGAATTACCATCCCCTTTTCTGCAATGACGCTCTATGTGTTGTTGCAGTGGGCTGGAATTGTGGACAGATTAAACAACCTTCACAGCAGGCTTAAACATCCTTCAACATATGCAGCCAAAAGGGGTAATCACGCAATATTTCATATGTTAATTTGGCACCACGATGGCCAGATGTGGGAGCGTTGTGGGCATGTTGAAGCATGAGACCCCTTAGCTGGGTAGGTACCACCTATTGTTGGATACCTACTTTGGAGGTTCTAATTAACAAACCATCCTGTAACTTGAATTGAGATTTGGATTTCATTAAGATTCTAAGATCTTCCTTACCAATACAATCATCTTTTGAGATGGGGTTGCTTTCAGGATTTTTTATGTGTTTACAGAAAATACCTATAATGGGGTCTTCCTTTTGACTAGTGATCAGGTCCTCACTAGGAGAATCCTTTCTCTATTGTACTAGGTTAGGCTCACCCTTTTTTTTTAAGCCTGATTTCCGGTAATGACCTCTACATGAATTGCACCCATTAATTGGTCAATATTGAGGAGCTCTCCAGTTATAGCTCCTTGTTTGGCTAATAATTCTGCAAGATCATTGCCTTCCTTATCAGGACCTTGAATTCTGTAATGACCCTTGGTATTTTTCCAGTGTATGGTTAACCCATTTGAAACCACTAGATTATCAATCTCGCAGAACAACTTGCCATGTTTTGACTGTTTTAGTTTTCTGCATGCCATTTCCCTTCCAAGTTGGCAGGTATTCAACAAAACTGGCACGCACATAATTTGAGTCAGAAATGATCACAAATTCATGAATACCTTGTTCAATAGCCATCGCAATGGTTTTTAGAACAGCAGTTAGTTCTGCAACTTGACTGGATCTTGGTCCAATGTTGAAACCTACAGAAATATTTGGGAATCCATTTGCCCAAGTTATACCAATGCCGGCAACTAATCTGCACTCATTATCAATAGTGGCATGATAAAAACAACCATCAACATATACCCAAGGTAATGTTTGACAGTGGTCCTCATTATATATTTTATATGTTGAAAGCAATTGTTCCTCCAGGAAATCATCTTCTACTAAATCTTCCCCATGATCTTTATCAGTACAATCATGGAGCTCAGCAAGCCCCTGTGCGACTTTATTCTTTTTATTTTGCTTGTAGCGAATTTCTAAAGGCCAGCCTTGTAAGGAAATAGTCCAAGCTGTTATGCAGATATTGGACAGGTTCCCATCACTTATTCTCTCACTTTGCAGATATAGCAAAGGCTGGTGGGCCATTTCTACAATAATTTTCTCACCCTGTATATAGCTGCGGAAATTTTGTAGAGCCCATACAGTAGATAAGAGGGCTTTTTTGCAATCACTAAATTTTATTTCTACTGGGGATAAAGTTTTGCTTGCATAAGCAATGCCTTTTCTTAAATTATCCTGTTTTTGGTGTAAAACAGCACTCATGCTTATATCGGTGTAACCTGTCTATAAGTAGAGAGGTTTACCACCTTCAGGGTAAGCTAAGCAAGGTGCTTGAGTGAGTTTTCTCTTCAGCTCTCTTATGACTGTCTCTTGAGTCTCACTCCAGTGCCATTTCACATCCTTCTTTAGGAGATGTAGCAGTGGTTTAGCTAATTCTGCATAATTATCAATAAATTTGCGAGAACAATTTGTCATACCCAGAAAAGCTCTTTTTTTTTTTTTTTTATTTATTTGAGGTTAACATAACAACCACCAAATGTCGACAGAGTTCACACAATAGAAATCCACACATCAAGATACTAATAATCCTAACAACTGGTCTACAGTGACACATGAACCTCAGCATTCTGTTACATCACAGAGTATTGCAGACATTTTTATATATAACAAAGAAAGCAAACCTCAAAGTTTCATTAATTAACATAAAATTACTACCAAACACTTTCTGCATTAATATTTATTAAACCTGATGTGATATAAACTATTTAGGTTCTAACCATATCTAAACACGTCCTATTGGACAATCATGTTGGGTTGCGGGGGGGGGGGGGGTGAGGATGGTCAGGAGGAAAGAAAAAAAAAAAAAAAAAAAAAAGGGGGGGGGGAAAGGTGGCATTTTCAACTATCTTGCTGTGTTATTGCAATATCTTCTGATAAACTCTAACCACTTACATTCAAATCTATCTTGTTGAATTGTTCCAGTATTAGAGCTATCAAGTTGTTCTAATATGTATTGAGAATGCAGTAAAAAAGTTAAATTATTAATTGTTGGTGCCCTTGTAGATTTCCAGTTTTTCAGAATGAGATATCTCCCTCCCAAAATTACTGTGTTAATAAACTCGATATTAGGGACATACTCCACAAGATCGCTCCGATCTATTAAGAAAATGATATGTTGCAGTTCTAGTACTATCTGGATGGAAAGTACCCTATTCAACCAAAATTGGATTCTTCGCCAGAATTGTTGAATCTTTGCACATCTCCAAAACATGTGGACCAGGTCGGCATCGACAGAGCTACAGTGAGGACACAAATACAGCGAGTTCCCAAACCATCTATTTAGGCTAGCCGGGGTTATATGAATACGATTTACGACTTTGAAATGTGACTCTCGCCAAGAGGCGGATAAGGTAGCATGTTCCACCAGAATTATACTGTGTTTTATTTTATCAGGATCTAGAGCTTGAATATCTCTACTCCATTTTGAGTAAATATCTATTAAATTCGCTTCTCCGATCTCAAGAAGCACCATCCTATACCAGTAGCTAATAGAGTGTTTGCCTGCCTTAAACAGGGCAAGACCCATTTTAATACCTGGGTGTAGGCATTCTCTGGCGGGATCTTTAATGGTCTCATTGTACCAGTGCCGCACCTGTAAGTAGGCATAAAAATCTGTATTTTTAAGCTGGTAACGAGTTCTTAAGGCTGCAAAAGTATATACCCCAGTAGTTTCTGGGTCCCTAAATTGTAATAGGTGCTGCAGGCCCAGCGTAGCCCATCTACTGAATACTTTGTTCCTAATGCCCGGAGTAAAACATGGATTCCCTGCGATAGGGACAAAATCTGAAATTAGTGGGCTGTCCTTCATACTAGACCGAATAAACTGCCATGCTTTAATAATGTGGGATATTGTATATTTGGTTTTAATCTTATGTGGTAGATCCTTAATAGGGCAGTCTAATAGAGCCAAAGTATTATATATGCAAATGGTGAAAGACAGCACCTTCTTTTTCTCCTTCCTGGGGCACAGGAAAGGGCTAGCCAGACCCCAATGTATATTCAAAAGAAGTAGTTTTCCAGCCTCCAGTTAGATTTAAAAAAAACCTTTATTAATTTCTTACAGGGTCCATCATATCAACCAACAACGTTTCAAACCTATACCAGGTTCTTAATCATGTCTATTGAATAGTGTACAGGTGTGTCTTTTATACCTGTCCAATCTTCTATCAGATTACACAATAGTGCCATCTTGTGGTTAAAATCTAATTGAAAAAAACCCAGTAAGACCTGTACTATACATCTCACCTAAAATACATAAAGATAAATTTCAACCACCAGGACACCCAATAGTGGCAGGGGTGAACTCTATTTTTTCAAAAATTGCAGTTTTTTTAGATAAAGTATTACAGCCCTACTTATTAGGTACATCATCATATCTAAAAGATACTAATGACTTTCTCGCTAAATTAAAAGATATTGGACAGATTGGAGACAAATGCATTATATACTCATTAGATGTTACTAGCTTATATACATCAATCAAGCACACACAAGTGGCATTGAGGCAGTAACCAACACATTGAAAACAAATAACAAATATAATGAGGAAGAAATACAATTTCTAACAGATCTTCTATCGATTATACTATATCAAAATTACTTTCTATTTCAAGACACCATTTACCTGCAGAAGCAAGGTACTGCAATGGGCTCCAGTGTTGCCCCAACATATGCCAATATTTTTATGTCCCATATAGAAGAGAAATTTGTATACTCACATCCATTATTTTTACAATATGGTGCAGCATGGTGGAGATTTGTGGATGACATATTTGGCATATGGTGGGGTGACACTGGTAGCCTATTGCAATTTGTTCAACATCTTAATACATCTGTCACTGGTCTCAAATTCACACTCAACATGGAGGAAACAGGAGTAGCCTTTTTAGATACTTTTGTGTATAAAGAACAAGGTTTTTTGAAAACCGATCTATATGTGAAACCTACAGATAAAAATAAAGTATTACAATATGACAGCTTCCATTCAAAAAAGACAATAGAAGCAATACCCCAAGGCCAATTTAAAAGAGTAAAAAGAATAGTGACTGATGAAAAGAAATGTGACATAAGACTAACAGAAATGGCAGAAAAATTCAAAAGAAGAGGGTATCCAGAAGAACTAATTACAAAACAATTAGAACACTTTAAAAATCAAGAAGACAATATAAAAAAGAAAACAAAAGAAAACAGAATGATATTTGTTACTCAATACAACTCTCTAGGAACAAAATTTCACACATTATAAATAAACACTGGCACATACTGAGAGATTGTAATCCCCATGTTGAAGACTTTAAAAATATACCTATGGTAGCTTATAAAAAAACTAAGAATTTGAGAGACTTATTGGTAAGGGCAGATATAGGTAGTAAAAAGAAAAAATTACAAACAACAATAGGATCAGATAATAGAGTTTGTTATCCTTGCTTACATTGTAGCCACTGCAGTTCAATAATAAAAGGGAAGGAATTGTTTCATCCCTTTAAGGGAACTAAATTCCCAATAAAGAAATATCTCACATGCAGAAGCACATACGCTATATATCTCATCAAATGTCTGTGTGCCAGAATTTATATAGGAGAAACAAGTAGGGAAGTAAGAACTAGAATTACTGAACACAAATCCACCATCAGGAACAAAAACATGGAAGTTCCTGTTTCCTGTCACTTCCTCTCCATGGGTAATAACATCAGTCAACTTAGATTTCAAGTTATTGAACAAATTGACAGACCCAGGAGGGGTGGTGACAGGGACCAATTGCTCAAAAAAAAGGGAGATGTATTGGATAAATAAATTAAACACAATGATACCTGAAGGTCTTAACAAAGATTTTGAATGGTCATTAATTTTCTAAAATTGTAGCATATATCTGTAGTAGCATATTTGATTCTGATATTATTATGTGTATAGGTTTTAATTGTATATATAGCAGTTTGGTTTTAACATTTCATGTGATAAATACATATAAGAACTTAGAGAAATGTATTCTAAACATAAAGAAAAGAATAAAAATCTAAAAATGTATTTATCACATGTAATTTTAAATTTTAACCACAAGAAGGCACTATTGTGTAATCTGATAGAAGATTGGACAGGTATAAAAGACACACCTGTACACTATTCAATAGACATGATTAAGAACCTGGTATAGGTTTGAAACGTTGTTGGTTGATATGATGGACCCTGTAAGAAATTAATAAAGGTCTTTTTAAAATCTAACTGGAGGCTGGAAAACTACTTTTTTTGAGTCTAATAGAGCCGCCAGGCTGAAAGGAGTGACCAATTTTTGTTCCATTTCGAAAGAAGCGACGTGCGACCCTCCAGTAAGCCAATCCATGGCTACCTTTGCCAAACATATTTTATTGTAAGTCGAAAAACTGGGAAGTGCTAAACCTCCACATTGTCTGGGGTGCGAGAGTTTCTGTAAGGCAATACGTTTCTTGCCCATCCCCCATACAAACAGCCTGATAGAACTATCCAAGCATTTGAGATCTGATTTTGTTAGAGGGATTGGAATATTTTGCATTATGTACAGCAATTTAGGTAATATGATCATTTTTATCAAGTTAATTTTATCCGTCAATGACAACAGTAACTTTGCCCAGTTTCTAAGATCTAATTGGATTTTGTTAAGTAATGAAGAATAGTTCAACGAATACCATTCTGCCGGGTTTGTACTAACTTTAATTCCTAGATATGTGATATATTGATCTGCCACCTTGAAGGGTGGCGTATATTCTGTACTTGAAGGTCTTGTTAACCATAACAGGTCTAATTTGGAGATGTTAATTTTGTAGCCTGAGAATTAACCAAATTTGGTAATTATATCTATGATGATTGGAATCTCTAATTGTGGTTTATTGAGGAAGAGTAACAGGTCATCCGCGTATAAGAGTAATTTAAGATATTTATCTCCCACAAGAATCCCTTGTAAATATAACTTCAACATCAATGCCAGTGGTTCAATAGCCAGGTTAAACAGTAAGGGTGAGATTGGACAGCCTTGTCTCGTTCCTGTCAAAATATAAAAAGTTTCTGTGGGGGAGCCGTTGACCAGAAGTACTGAAGAAGCCTTTGCATATAGGGCATGAATACATTTTGGAAATTGACTCCTAAAGCCAAATTGTTCCATAGTAAAGAATAAGTGGTCCCAGGTAATCGAGTTGAACGCTTTTTGAGCGTCGACTAATAGAATCGCAGTTTCCTCACAATTGTTTGTATTTTCCACACGGGAGAAATCTAGAAGTAATAACATTTTCCGAATACTAGCAGCTGTGTTCCTATTTAGCATGAAGCCGACCTGGTCCACATGAATCAGCGAGATAAGAATTTGTTTAAGTCTGTTGGACAAAATAGTTGTGAATATTTTATAGTCTGCGTTGAGTAGTGAAATGGGATGATATGAATCAATTAATTCTGGATCTTTGTTCTTTTTTAAGATTAAGATAATTTTGGATGCTGCAAAATATGCAGAGGGCACTCTACCATTACATAGATAGTCATTGAATAGATTAACAAGTGAGGTATTTATCTCCTCTCTGAGAATTTTGTAAAATTCTGCCTCGAGCATATCTGGGCCAGCTGCTTTGTCCAATTTGAGTTTGTCTATGGCTTGAGTTACCTCTGTAGATGTTATAGGTATATTAAGTTTCTCAGCCTCCTCTAGAGATAGCTTTGAAAGCGAGATTTTGTCCCAAAAGCATTCTTTATTCTGTATATGAGTCTGTGGAGCTGCGTATAGTTTTTTAAAAAATTTGGCGAAACCGTTCTTGATTGCCTCTGCCTCAGTAACTCTAACACCATCTACCACAATAGCTTTAATTGGTTTGTGCGCTGTATGCAGTTTCACCTGGTTTGCTAGGAGCTTGCCTATCTTACTGCCATATCTATAATAGCTAGCTCTTTGGCGCTGGTCTTGCCTATTTATCTGTTGAAGATTAAATGCATCCCACTCCTGTTTTGCTTTGATATATTTATGCCAGTTAGTCTCAGTAGGTGTCACAATGTAGGTATTATAGGTATTCCTAAGGCAGTTAGAGAGCTGAGTCTCCCTTAGACGTGTATTTTCTCTGAGTCTACAAGAATATTTCTTAATTTCACCCCTATTCACAGCTTTAGCTGCTTCCCAAAATGTTTCTGGTTTAACACTGTATGAAAGATTTTGTGTCCTATATTCATTCCATCGTTCTGTAACGAATTTGTTAAATGTTGGGGTTTTGTATAGATATCGTGGGAAAGAATACCCTCTACTTGGTTCATATTTACTATTATCCAGACCAATCTCCAAGGAAATGGGGGCATGGTCTGAGATAGTAAATTCCCCAATTTGCGATTTAACCACCGAACCAAGCAGTCTATCTGAACCAAGAAAGAAATCGATGCGTGAGAATGATTTAAACTGTTTTGATTCATATGTGAATGCATGATTATTGGGGTATGTATGCCGCCATATGTCCCTAATCTTAAATACGCTACAGAACGATCTAAGAATTCTTGTTGCTTTTTGGGAAATTTTGACACTTGTTTGCTTTGTGGTCTGTAGTCTGTCAATGCTGTTGAAGACCATATTAAAGTCTCCAGCAACTATCAGAGTAGTATCCACATAATGGGACAGTTTAGTCCTCAAAGTTTCCCAAAAAGATTTGTCGACGTTGTTTGGCCCGTATACATTACATAGTGTGAAAATATGAAAGCTCATTTTTATTTTTAAAATAATAAAACGCTCATTAGGATCTATCTCCTGAGAAATAATTTGCAAATCTACCCCATTTTTTACAAGAATTGCTACCCCCCTTTTACGTGAGGCACACGGAGTGAAAATCACTTCCTGTACCCAGTTAACCTGAAGTTTTTTATGTTCTCTTTCTGTAAGGTGGGTTTCCTGCAAAAAGGTTAGATCAGCTTTATGTTTTTTAAGATAAGTTAAAATTCTCTTCCTTTTTATCTGACTAGTAATGCCCCCTACATTCCAGGATACAACCTTCAACTGTGATATTTTAATTTAAATGAAACCACTATATAGAGTACAAACACACAGAAGAGTGTCCCTCCCCCCCATCCCAGCAACTCACTACCAAACATAGTATTAATGTTAAACTTAACCACATCATTATCAAATCTACAGTTATACTTATATTCAGTCAACTTGTTTTTTACCTGATACATTTCACATAGAGAAGAAAGAAAAGAAAGAAAATAAAAAAATAAAAGTAGTGAACACCCATGTACCATCGGGTCGTAACCAGATAGCACTGAAAGATAATAAAACAAGGGCCGTAAGACCTAATGCCCTACTCCTTGGCAGCGGCCTGATGATCATATTTATATTTATCTACAAAGGTCTTAGCCTCCTGAGGCGTGTCTAGCACTATTAACTCGTTATCCACAAAAAGTTTAATTTTAGCTGGGTATATTAGCCTGGCCGAGAGTCCACAATTAATAAGCGTGGTGCAAAAAGGTGCCATAGCTTTTCGTTTGCTTGCTGTCTGAAAGGAGAAATCCTGAAACAGAGGGATTCTATTTTGATCTATTTCTAGCTGTTGCAATTTCCTGTAAGCTCTAAGAATAGCAATTTTATCTTGAAAATTCAAATATTTCACGATAATGGGACGTTTCTGTGTCATGTTATCTGCTGTGTTCCTTACACTACCAACCCGATGCGCTCTTTCTACCTGAATATTCTGCTCTTTTATTCCAAGTAATTGTGGAAGTGTTGTAGCTGCGAAATAAATTAGGTCTTGATAGATAGAACTTTCTGGTAAGCCGATAACTCTTAAATTATTACAACGCAATCTATCTTCTAGATCCTCGATTTTATCGTTAAGGTAATTTAATTTGCTGTTATGTTGCTGAATTATTTGTTCTGATTTAAACGTAGTGTCCTCAATCTCAGATATTCTAGTTTCAGCATCAAACAACCTTGTAGAAAAAAATTTCATGTATGAGACAAAGGTATTGATCTCCGTTTTGATCAGATCAAATTGAGGTAGTAGTGATTGTGTTACTTGTTTTGATATTTCCTCAATATCTGATTTGTTTATGTTGAAGGCATTCATCTCGGCCCTAGAATCTGAGTTGGTGTCTAAACTATTTCTTGGCTTCCTATCTTTCACTTTTGCAGGCATTGTATGAGATTTAGGGGATAAAAATGTATCCATAAGTTCTACTCATAAAGTGAAAAAGAGTGATGTGCAAGAAGAGAGAGAAAAAAAAAAGAAAAAAAGAAAAGCTCTTAATTCCTTTAAAGGGACACTGTACCCAATTTTTTTATTTTCTAATTCAGAAAGAGCATGCAATTTTAAGCAACTTTCTAATTTACTCCTATTATCAAATTTTCTGCGTTCTCTTGCTATCATTATTTGAAAAAGAAGGCATCTAAGCTTTTTTTTGGTTTCAGTTCTCTGGACAAAACTTTTTTATTGGTGGATGAATTTATCCACCAATCAGCAAGGACAACCCAGGTTGTTCACCAAAAATGGGCCGGCATCTAAACTTACATTCTTGCATTTCAAATAAAGATACCAAGAGAATGAAAAAAAATTTGATAATAGGAGTAAATTAGAAAGTTGCTTAAAATTTCATGCTCAATCTGAATCACAAAAGAGAATTTTTGGGTACAGTGTCCCTTTAAGCTAGTTGGGTTCTTAGAATTTATTATAGCTTCCACCTTTTTCTTATGAGGATTTAACCCTTCAGAAGTAACTTTGTGTCCTAAGAAGTTCACACGGTTACGGCACTACTGGGCTTTTTGTAGGGATAATTTGACACCTGCCCTTTTAAGTTGGCTGAGGACATGTTTAAGCTATGTGATGTGTATTTCAAAGTCTGTGCTTTTTGATTAACACATCATCAACTTAAGATAAGGTCCCCCTTTCCAGTGCATCAGGCATAGCCTTATGCATGAATACTGCAAATTCATGTCCTGCATTTATGTATCCAAACTGAAGTCTTTGGAATGCATATTGGACCTTTTGGAAGGAGAATGTGAACTTATACTGGTCTTCCTCATGTACCTTTATGGTCCAGTATCCCTGCGCGCAATCAATTGCAGTGAATATTTTAGATCCCTGCATCTGCACTAGACACTGCTCAATGTATGGTACAGGCCAGCCAGACATATATACTCGTTTATTTAGCTGGGCTTAAGTCAGCACACCAACGCCATTGTCCATTGGGCTTAAGAATACCTAGAATATGATTATTATAAGAGATATGCATCTGTCTGATGATACCCCTTTCTTCTAAGTTCCTTATGATTTCTGCAAGAGCATCATAGGAGAATAAAGGAAGACTGTATTGTTTAACAAATACAGGTGGTGCATTGGGATCTGTTTGGATTCTTGCAATGTGCAGGTCTGTAGTTCCACAGTCATAAGAATCCCTAACAAAAATGTACTGGTATTCCATCAGGAGTTCTCATAGCTGTTGGTGTTCTCCATCATTGAAACAACCATTAGCTAAGGATATTTGCTCATCGACCATTTGCTGAAATCCTGGAAAGATTTCAGGCTGTCCTAACTCATAGGCTTCTTCAAGCCTAGATGTGAGGTCCCCTTGATTATAATTTACATTACCCCCAGGATTCTGGGTATTGGGGTATTCTTGTTCTTTGATTGGCTGATCAAATACCAGGGAGGCTTCTTCAATTTTACAGATGCCTTCCTCTGAGCTGAAAGGCAAGATAGATTATATTGTAAACAATCCTTCTGGCATGGATACAAAGGATTGTTCTATTGTTCTTCAGTTAAGTATCCTCCAGGTATTAGCCCAATTACATTATTCTGGAATCCAAAAGTGTAGTAACTGGATTCCAGCGCATATCCTATGGTGATATCCTGTGGGGTCATGTTATGCACAATAACATGTGTTTGAATATTTCCAATATTTACCATGGGAGTATGGGTCATTGTTATACCCAGATTTTGCATTGTATGGGAGATGCATATTAGCGTTTAATATTTAAGTTTAATTTGGCCTACTTGGTTTTTCCAAAGTCATGCACCTGCAAAGGGATAAATAGATCATTTTTAACTTTCTCAATTTCTGCAAGGAATTGAGAGTGATCTCTCCCTTTGGGGGACTTAGGGTTCCCTTTGTGGAGAGATATTGTTAATACATTGCCATCTATGGAAATATTGGGTAAGTATGCTTTTCAGAGTCACTTATAGGGAAGCCTGATCATCTATCTGCAGGATAGTTATTTCAGGTACATAATTATTCCTGAAATGAATCTCCACAGCATCTGACTTCTCTTCTACCATGTGACAGTTATGTCTTGTGTGAGGTATGCTGGACCACTCATAATTAATAGTTTTTTTGACTTGTGACCAGATTACATTATTTATGCAATCAATTATGGTACTTAGTCGCTTATGAAGATCAATACCTATTATCAAACGATCAGTTGGCAGATCCACTATAATGACAGGGTGTCTTATTACCCTGTTCCCCAGCTTTAGCCATGCAGTACCCCCGACTTTGAGAGAATCACCCCCAACACCTACTAGTGAACCATCAAACTTTGTTAACTTTCTATAGTACCTGTAAGATAAAATAGTTGCTTGAGATCCAGTATCAATTAATCCTATTATAGGTTTGCTAACTGAATCCTGGATCTCAGTTGCCACATAATACCTCCATTAAGATTCTACCATTTCACACATAAAGTTATCATGTTTAAACACTTGTGGACTTTGCCACAGTTTACTTGGATTCATTACATCACCTGATCCTGATCCACAATCCTTACCGACAGCCTTCTCCGTAATAGGTATAATGGGTTTCCTGTGTACTGCACTGCAGATAGGGGATACTTCCTCCTGTGGGGATTGTTCTGCATGTCCATCTGTGGGAATAATGCTTAGGGACAACTGAAACATAGTAAAGTCATTAATACTTCCAGACTGGGGACACCTGTCATCACATACAGGCCTTCCATATTTGGGCTGTAGGGAAATAATTTTATTAGTATCATTTTTAACATTAAAATCTCATTCTGTATTTCTCTCCCCTAAAATAATATCTGAGTATTTATGATTGTGTCTGTGGCCCACTGTTGACCACTGGCTGTATCCCTAAAAAAGTATTATTTGGTTGCTGAACCGTAAAAGCTTGGCTCATATTAGCGAATTGTTCACTTAACTGATTAAACTGGGTATTAAGCTGATCTACTTGATTGTACAAGTTACCTCTACCCCTGGGCCTATCTCTTGATGCCCCATAGTAGTGATTCCTGGAACATTGGGTCCCCTCAGAATCAGGGCCACTGTTTCTATCCTGACCTGGTTGCCCCTGGGGTTCAGCTTGTCATGTGTTACTTTCTTGGGGTGCACTATTTATCTGGGGTGACTGATTATCCTGAGAATATCTGCGCCACTTAGCCACTTATTGTATCTACCTCTACGGGGATACCTATTGCCTTGTGGGTATTCTTCATTTTGGGGATACCTATTTATCTGGTCATGCCCCCAATTTTGGATATATTCGCTCTGCACCTCAGCCCTTGGTGGGGGAGGGGCATATTCAAATTCTCTGGCCACTTCTTCATAAGTCTTCTTTTTGGACTCTAAATTGAGGGGGCTAGGTGACACCCTAGTTTCAGCCACTATTTTAGGGTTGGGCTTTTTATCTCTTTTATCCCTATGGTCATTGGTTTGCTATATGACATAATTTTGTACTTTCCCTAACCAGCCAATCTAATGAACAGTTTTTATCAAAGTCTCTAGCCAAATTTATTTTGATATGGGAGGGGGGGGGGGTAAGGCTTCATAAAATTAATTTAAAAATCTGAGCTCTCAAATTTGGGATAATTTTTGGCCATACTGTAAGCTCATTTCAGTGCAGAAAGGAATTCAATTGGGCTTTGATGGCCAAATTTCAAATTGTATATAGCTGCCTTAGCCGCGTTCACTGTATGATATGGGCTGAACTCTCTTTTACACTGTTGCTTTATTTCACTCCAAGATTTGAAATTCATATCTTATAGTGAAGCAAAGTATTTATGATGCTTAGCCTCAAATGCCCATGGCAAAAAAATCAATTTTAGATTGCCCATCATTTATATTTAATACAGCTAAAGCATTTTCATAACCCTCTAAAATATCAATTATGGAAGTGGTCCCCCTTTTGGAAAATGGGTGTACTGCTCTACTTAGGAACTTAATTATTGTAGGTGTGTCATTCACTTTATTATGTAAATTACTGGATTTCATTCAGACCTTATTGTTTTGGTTAGAGCACCCTCTATCTGTCCTATCTTTATTATGCTGACATTTCACCCGTGTATATTGATATGGGCTGTCTGAGAAGCTAGCCCCAATTCTGACCCGCTATAGTAACTGCCTTCTTCCTCTGAGGCGTATCCTTCAGAGTTAAGTAGTGGCCTAAGGGCGAAGGTTATCTCTGGGCCTGAATTAGGGCTATAATTATTATTTTAGTTTTTTTTATCCTCCTGCCTTATATTTTGAAACTCACTTCTGAGCCAGTCCTTAATTGAGTTAATAATTTCAGCGTTAGTGTTATTATCTGAAGGCTCCTTATTGCTGCTGATTTCTCTCTCCAATTCATTTATTTCCTGTTCATGTTCATTTTCAGCCCTAAGATATCTTGTTTTTAAAGTTTTTTTTTTTGTTTTGGCCATTTTCATAATCTTTTGGCTTGACATCTCACAGCTGAGATACATTGACTAAGCTTCAGTAAAACTTGGTCTAACTCATCATCTTCAACCCACATATCTTTAACTAAACCTTTGGCCTTAATCTAAATCTTAATCTTAATCTAAACCCCTTGATATAAATATATACTGTACATCATCCCCAATGTCAAACCTGTTCCTGAGGTGGTTCATGGCCTCTATTTTAAGAGCTCCTGCCTGAACCATTTCATGAACAGAGGATTTTGGGTAGGGTACATTTTCATCATATACAGATGCGCTAGAGTCGCTTTTTGTTGAAGACATAGCTATTTTAGTATGGTATTTAATAAGATAAAAACGCATGTTTAATTTCTAAGAAATCACTGTGCACAATATAATTTTGTTATTAAATATACTAATTTACTACACAAAATAATCGCTGTGAAAAATATCACTGATCATCAGCTGTGCCTCCAACGTGTTAGTATATTCTGGGTTAAAATATAATTTACTATTGTTTCATCATTAACCTCCCATATATTTGTATTATTTTACTGTAGTTTTGGTCAGGTGATATCTTTTTAAACACAGCAAATTATCTTTGTGGAGTGAAGAGGATTCAGTTTGGATAAATATATACAGATTTATTAATCATTAACGGGACAGTCTAGGCCAAAATAAACTTTCATGATTCAGATAGAGCATGCAATTTTAAACAATTTTCCAATTTACTTTTATCACCAATTTTGCTTTGTTCTCTTGGTATTCTTAGTTGAAAGCTTAATCTAGGAGGTTCATATGCTAATTTCTTAGACCTTGAAGCTCACGTCTTTCAGATTGCATTTTAACAGTTTTTTTTACCACTAGAGGGTGTTAGTTCACATATTTCATATAGATAACACTGTGCTCGTGCACGTGAAGTTATCTGGGAGCAGGCACTGATTGGCTAGACTGCAAGTCCGTCAAAAGAACTGAAAAAAAGGGCAGTTTGCAGAGGCTTAGATACAAGATAATTACAGAGGTTAAAAGTATATTAATATAACTGTGTTGGTTATGCAAAAATGGGAAATTGGTAATAAAGGGATTATCTATCTTTTAAAACAATAAAAGTTCTGGTGTAGACTGTCCCTTTAAACAAGATATTAACAAGTGATATACCATTAAATTACACACTAAACAGGCTTTCTGACAATCGTAGCCCAGTGTTACCATTAAAATTATGTTCTGAGAACTTACAAATTTCTTGTATTGTTAGGTGAATATATATAAATGGGCTTATAATTTATATTATGCCTATCTCAATAAGGACTTTAAATGCAATAATTGCTTAAATATAATTAACACATTTTTATACTTCCCCACAAATATTTGCTCTCCAAGTCTCTAGTCAAGCTGTATGTTCCCACTGTATCCGGTCCCACAGAATCTCTTATTTCACAGGAAAAACAGGCAAACGTTCCCAAGGATATCAAAAATATAAAATGGGTACAACCAGGATTCAAAGTTATCTTTCAGGGAATTTTTGGAGAGAGCTTTCATCTCACTTTCAGCTCCCTTTCAGATAGTGTAAGATCCCTTGTCATGAACTATAACTCTACCCTAATCTCTAACAGCCATTCACTTATGTGTGAGGCTCTTCAATGCTGTGATTGGATGAACACTAATTAACTTTTGGGAATAATTACCCCAATGTTAAGTATAGCTGGTTGTACTTTTACTATCTGGCCACAAAGCTGATTTGTGCCATAAAGATTAACTATTTCTTACATTTTATCTTTCTTAGAATTTATTTTTCATATATATATATATATATATATAGAATATCTGTGAGCTAGACTAGACCAAATATATTTAAATGAGTATTTATATGTTCATGGCTTATCATTTGGTCACTGCCTTATTAAAAATATATGTACATAGGGAGATATAATTTTTCTTATATACACGTGCATACATATACATGCACACATCCATGTCCACTTATATGCATGCATATATATTCATCAATATCTTTTTATGCATTACTGGAAGGGGCAATTTTCCAGTATTTAGAAACATTTTTTTTTTTTTAATTTGGGTTTTTAGGGCTCTATATGAGCAGATATTTTGTTATATTCTCTAGTCTTCTTCATTTGGTTTCATGCATGTACGCAATGTATGTCTTATCCTGTTAGAGTGTAGAATTTGTTTGTTTAGGTAACAACTAAGGGTTTTGTGATCATATATGTAATATATATATATATATATATATATATATATATATATATATATATATATATATATATGCATACGAAGAGAGAAGCGCTCTACCAGGAACGAACAACAGCTCAGTGACTTGTTCTATGGCAATTTATCACCCGGAAGCAGCATCTTTTAGACCAGTGTGCTTGTCACAGAAGAAAACTTTCCTGAAGTATATCAGTCTGATCTTTCCAAGTAAGGTCAGTCCAGCCCCGAAATACCAGGCAATTCTCCTCTGAACAAGGAACATGACAACCCAGACGGTTGTTTCGGCCTCCTATGGGCCTCGTCAGTGAGGTGCAGCCACATTCCTCTAAGCACACTGGGCAAGGAGTCCACGTCTGGTTTCCCCCATCACCCATAGGGAGACTTCCCCAGGGTTTATAATAATTTGCATATGAAGAGAGAAGGGCTCTACCAGGAACGAACGACAGCTCAGTGGCTTGTTCTATGGCGATTTACCACCCGGAAGCAGCCTCTTTTAGACCAGTGTGCTTTTCACAGAAGAAAACTTTCCTGAAGTATATCAGTCTGATCCTGCCAAGTAGGGTCAGTCCAGCCCCGAAATACCAGGCAATTCTCCTCTGAACAAGGAACATGACAACCCCAGACAATCGTTTCGTCCTCCTATGGGCCTCATCAGTGAGGTGCAGCCACATTCCTCAAGCACACTGGGCAAGGAGTCCACGTCTGGATTCCCCCACCACCCATAGGGAGACTTCGGGGCTAGACTGACCTTACTTGGCGGGATCAGACTGATATACTTCAGGAAAGTTTTCCTCTGTGAAAAGCACACTGGTCTAAAAGAGGCTGCTTCCGGGTGGTAAATCGCCATAGAACAAGCCACTGATCTGTTGTTCGTTCCTGGTAGAGCGCTTCTCTCTTTGTATGCAAATTAATATGACCCTGGGGAAGTCTCCCTATGGGTGATGGGGGAAACCAGACGTGGACTCCTTGCCCAGTGTGCTTAGAGGAATGTGGCTGCACCTCACTGACGAGGCCCATAGGAGGCCAAAACGATTGTCTGGGCTTGTCATATTCCTTGTTCAGAGGAGAATTGCTTGGTATTTCAGGGCTGGACTGACCTTACTTGGCGGGATCAGACTGATATACTTCAGGAAAGTTTTCCTCTGTGAAAAGCACACTGGTCTAAAAGAGGCTGCTTCCGGGTGGTAAATCGCCATAGAACAAGCCACTGAGCTGTTGTTCGTTCCTGGTAAAGCGCTTCTCTCTTTGTATGCAAATTAATATGACCCTGGGGAAATCTCCCTATGGGTGATGGGGGAAACCAGACGTGGACTCCTTGCCCAGTGTGCTTAGAGGAATGTGGCTGTACCTCACTGACGAGGCCCATAGGAGGCCGATACGATTGTCACACTGGTCTAAAAGAGGCTGCTTCTGGGTGGTAAATCGCCATAGAACAAGCCACTGAGCTGTTGTTCATTCCTGGTAGAGAGCTTCTCTCTTTGTATGCATATATATATATATATATATATATATATATATATATATATAAAACAAAAAACAAGGTGGCACATGGGTTGAAAGGCTATACCTTTACTGACGAGCAACATTTCGGGGCACCTGCCCCTTTCTCAAGCTAATCACTAATGCAATTGACAAGCCTTTTATAGGCCCATAGTAAAACAGGTGACCAATCAAAAAACATGGGAGTGGTTTACAGGTTTGACATCATCACACATCATGTAGTTGAATACAGAAATGCTATAAACACAGCACAAAAAAAACTTTAACCCCTTACATCCCATTAAAGAAATTGGAGACCTGATTAAAAACAATTACAGAAAGTTCCAAAAATACACCATTTTTAAAGCAAAAATAGATCACATCAATTCCGATGTATACATTTCATAACAGATCTATAGCATATAATAATTAAATTAATGGTAAGAGATCAAATTATCTATAAAGTCCCTTTGGGGACATGGTGTTAAGAAGCCAAATCCATTTTGCTTCTTTATTAAGGAGATCCCTAATTCTATTGCCCCCTCTTGGTTTCTTAGGAGCACTGTCAATGATCATGTACCTCAACTGATTAGCCTGATGGCCCATTTCTGCAAAATGTGCTGGAACTGGGAGATGTAGCATTTTATCATTGCAAATAGCCGACTTATGTTAAAAAATGCGGTCTCTTATTTTTTGGGTCGTTTCGCCAATGTTTAATAGCCCACATGGGAATTTTAGCGCATAGACAACATAAGTTGAATCACAGGTATAAAAACCTTTAATATGATATTTCTTCCCAGTATAAGGATGGGAAATAATTCCCCCCTTAATAATATTATTGCATTGGGCACACCCCAAGCATGGGAACATGCCCTGCTTGGAGGTCCCAAAGAATTGCAGTGGGCACTACTAGTTGGCTTAACTGGTGTGGCATGGACTAACTATTTGCCTATTGTATTGCCTCTTTGGTATGAGGCTCTAGAAAATTACTGGATCTCCTTAATCTGTGGACATGCCTCTTTTAACAAATACCATTTTTTAATGATATTAAACACTTTCTTACTCATGGTATTGTATGAGCTCACAAAATTCAACACCATAGTACTAGGTGTATTTCTCCTGACTGGGCAATTTTCCTGAAGTTCCTGAATATTGTAATTCCTGCTGACAAATTTCTTCTTCATATCATTGGAACTGACCTGTCTGGTTATTGTATCTGACACTAAACCCGTGGTGAATGAAAACTACTCCTATGTAAAAGGGTTTTCCTATCAGTAGGTTTTACAAAAAGATCAGTAACCAACCCACCATCCTTCTTAGAGACCATTGTATCTAGAAATTCCACCCCTTGTGTATCAATTTTACTACTGAATTTCAAAAAAGGGACTGCTTTTTCAATGCTAAGTCTAAATTCAATGAGTGTTTCAGGGGGGCTCCGCCACATGATGAACAAATCATCTATATAGCGGAACCAACCCTGACAATATTGGGTGAAGAGTGGATTTGTATACACATGTCTCTCTTCAATGGGGTCCATTACCAAACAGGCATAGGATGGGGCCACATTGGACCCCATCATTGTGCCTGTTTTCTGCATAAAAAATTGGTTCTCAAAAAGAAAAAAGTTGTTTGTCAATACCAAAGTTAATAATTGGGTCAACCATTCATGTTGTACCCCATTATACAAGTCACTCTTAGATAATGCTTCTCCCACACAGTCTATCCCCACAGAGTGGGGAATGACCATGTAGATAGAAGTCACATTCCAAGTAGCCATTATCATCCATGTTAGTTATTTTCTCAATTTTATCAATAAACTGCATAGTGTCCCTGATGTAGGATCTAGCCTGCATGACAAGAGGTGCCAACATTTTGTCTAAAAATTGTGCAGTGGGACTTAGGAGACAGCCTATACTGGCCACTATCGGCCTACCTGGTGGATCATTGAGCTGTGTATGCACCTTAGGTACAACATAAAATACAGGTGTCAAAGGATGTGTAGGT
This sequence comes from Bombina bombina, assembly GCF_027579735.1. Classification (NCBI taxonomy): domain Eukaryota; kingdom Metazoa; phylum Chordata; class Amphibia; order Anura; family Bombinatoridae; genus Bombina; species Bombina bombina. Next base: position 673,836,317 of record NC_069504.1, read on the forward strand.
TTATAAAACATTTTTGCGTTAAGATATCGTGCATTAGGCCCTTATCCAAAATTTAATGAAATTCCTTACAAACATTATCAGTGGGATTACCACTTAATCTTTCATATATCTGTACATCATTCAACTGACGCAATATTTCTGCTCTATATTTCACAGTATCCATCACGACCACAGCTCCACCCTTGTCCCCGGGCTTGATCATGATGGATGTATCACTCTCAAGTTGTTTCAATACACCATGTTGTTTTCTGGTCAGATTATATATATCCTTTTGTTTACCATTCGTATAGGCAATCTTTTATATTCAGTAACCACAATTTTGATAAACGTTTCCACAGAGGCATTATCTCCTGATGGATTGAATGCACTTTTAAGGTTTAAGCCATATTGTCCTGAATCAAATGGAACCATATATTTATGTTCCTCTGTGATCTTAACAGTACAGTCTATGTTTTGGTTAATAAAGAAGTCTTTTAATTTCAAGCCTCTGAAAAACTGGGTCAGGTCCAACATAAGGGAAAAAAAGTGTTGGCACGTTCAGTTGGGCAAAATGATAATCCCTTATTCAGCACATTCATTTTGTCTTGGCGTAATACTTTTGAGGATAAATTGATGACATTCACCTCCGTTGTGTCGGCTTCACTTGCGACCTGGTCCCCACACCTCCTGTGTTTCCTCCCTCATCTGGTTCACCTCCTCAGTCTCTCGTGTCCTGTTTGCGCTCCCCTAAAAAAGAAGAAGAAGTAGAGGAGGGTGCATTGGTGGATGAGGTTGACATACCCTGTGTGTTGGAAACCAGTGTCCGTCCTGAACCAGAGCTAACAAAGCACGTTTGAACTTCTGCATTTTCCACTCTTCCACCTCTTGCTTAAAGGTATCGACCACCTTCTCAACTTCACCAAGCACATGTGGATACTCCTCCTCACTTAATATTTCATGCAACTTGTGCTTATGTTCATCAATCTCTGTGGATAAGGTTAGTAATTCACGATTGGAAAAGTAAATGGTCAAGATGATTAAATCCATTGAACTTTTGTTTAGGATTTGTTGATATATTGTACAAAACTAGGTGTTATCCAAGAAGAAGGTGGGTTGTAGGGGGGATCAGAGGTCTCTTGGAATCAATTTAGTTCTGTAATACTCAGCCAGCGTTGTTGAATGGATTTGCAGATTCACCTGCCGTTTCATAATTCTCTCCAGATCTCTTTGTCCGGTGCTGTCAGTAACTCTCTAGCCCCCAATGTCAGGGTTGCAATCTGGACTGCTTCATCCTCTGAGTAAGCAAATACTCCTGTTTCACAGGACATCTTAATTGAAGTAGGTATAGTCTAATAATTGGGTCAACCATAGGAATGGTTGACCCAATTATTACCTTTGCTATTAACAACTTTTTTTCCTTTTGAAAACTTTTCTTTATGCAGAAAACAGGCACAGCGATGGGGTCCAATGTGGCCCCATCCTATGCCTGTTTTGTAATGGACGCCATCAAAGAGAGACATGTGTATACAAATCCACTCTTAACCTAATTTTGTCAGGGTTTGTTCCGCTACATAGATGATTTGTTCATTGTGTGGTGGGCCCCCCCGAAACACTCATTCAATTTAGACTTAGCATTGAAAATGCAGTCCCTTTTTTTAAATTCAGTAGTAAAATGGATACACAAGGGGCGGAATTTCTAGATACAATGTTCTCTAAGAAGGATGGCGGGTTGGTTACTGATCTTTTGTAAAACCTACTGATAGGAACACCCTTTTACATAGGCGTAGTTTTCATCCACCACAGGTTTTCCAAAGTGTGCTAAAATCACAGTTGTTGGGAATAGAAAGGATAGTGTCAGATCCAATAACCGGACAGGTCAGGTCCAATGATATGAAGAAGAAATTTGTCAGCAGGGGTTACAATGTTTAGGAACTTGAGGAAATAGAGAACTCTCTAAAAAATTGCCCAATCAGGAGGAATACACTTAATACTATGAGATTAAATTTTGTGAGCTCATTCAATACCATGAGTAATAAAGTGTTTAATATCATTAAAAACATTGGTATTTGCTAAAAGAGGCATGTCCAGAGATTAAGGAGTTCCAGGAATTTCCTAGAGCCTCATACCGAAGAGGCAATATAATAGGCAAACAGTTGGTTTGTGCCATGCCTATTAAGCCAACTTGTAGTGTCCAATGTAAATTCTTTGGGACCTCCAAGCAGGGCATGTTCCCATGCTTGGGGTGTGCCCAATGCAATAATATTATTAAATATTATTAAAATGCCCATGTGGGCTATTATACTTTGGCAAAATTACCCAAAAAATAAGAGACCACATTTGTCAACATAAGTTGACTATTCGCAGTTACAACACATTTTGCAGAAATGGGTCATCAAGCTAATCAGTTGAGGTACATGATCATTGACAGTGCTCCTAATAAACCAAGAGGGGCGTGATAGAATTAGGGATCTCCTTAATAAAGAAGCAAAATTGATGTGGCTTCTTAATGCCATGTCCCCAAAGGGACTTAATAGAAAACTTGATCTCTTACCATTAATTTAATTATTATTTGCTATAGATCTGTTATGAAATGTATACATCAGAATTGATGTGATCTATTTTTGCTTTAAAAATGGTGTATGGTGGGAATTTGCTGCATTTGTTTTTATTCAGGTCTCCAATTTCTTTAATGGGATGTAAGGGGTTAAAGTTTTTTGTGCTGTGTTTATAGCATTTCTGTATTCAACTACATGATGTGTGATGATGTCAAACCTTTAAACCATTCACATGTTTTTGATTGGTCACCTGTTTTACTATGGGCCTATAAAAGTCTATTGCATTAGTGATTAGCTTGAGAAAGGGACAAGTGCCCCAAAACATTGCTCGTCAATAAAGGTATAGCCTTTCAACCAGTGTGCCACCTTATTTTTTGTTATATCTTACAGCCTGGACGTCAAGGGTGGTCCTCTTAGGTGTTGCACCAGATCTACATGATTTAAGGTGATTTGTTCCAAAAGATTGTATTGTGAAAGTGCGGACCCCAATCTTCTTTCATTATATATATATATATATATATATATATATATATATATATATATATATATATATATATATATATATATAAATCCTGATTTTACACACACACACACACACACACACACACACACATATATATATATATATACAGTATATATATATATATATATATATATATATATATATATATATATATATATATATATATATAAAATCCTGATTACACACACACACACATATATATATATATATATATATATATATATATATATATATGTGTGTGTGTGTGTGTCAGACACAAACACAACCCCTCTTAGTGAAGAAATAATATCCACCTTTAGTAATGTAAGAGAAAAACAAACATTCAGAGAAGAATGTGACACTCTCACATTAGAACATTTACTAAGAGAGAGTTGCTCTGACACTAAAATCTATAACATTAACTCCTGCGGTAAGTTTAAGAACCCATCAGATTTTTATCCCATACACACCAGAGGCCAAGTTTTAGAGACTTTCTTCAAAAGGGTTGAACGTGATCTAACTGCTCTGAAAACAACAGGAAGCAAGATCACATCTAATTTAACCAAACAACAGAAATTGGCCTTAGAGGATCTTAGAAGCAGGGAGGATATTGTTGTGCGCTCAGCAGATAAGGGTGGCTCAATAGTGGTTCTTGATAGAACAGATTATGTTCAGGAAGCACTACGCCAATTACAGAACACTGAGCATTATACCCTTTTGCACGGTGATCCTACAATCAAGTACAAACGTGAACTTTTGGCAATCTTGGATGATGGTTTGGAGGATGGGCACTTTGACACAGATACCTTTGAGTTCTTGTGTGTTGATCATCCTATAGTGCCCATCTTCCACCATCTTCCTAAAATACATAAGTCTTTAACTGATGTTAAAGGACGCCCCATTGTCAGTGGGATCGGCTCTTTAACAGAGCATGTGTCCCAGTGGATGGATGGCATCCTTCAACCGTTTGTACTATCACTATATAGTCATCTTAGTGATACTAAACATGTGATCAAACTGTTGGAACCTATGGAGTGGAATTTTGATTTATATCAATGGGCAACCATTGATGTAGTTTCACTTTATTCCTCAATCCCTCACCAGAAAGGTTTGGAAGCAGTGGCATTTTTTCTTAAAAATTATTCAGATTTTAGTGAAAACTTCCAAGAGTACATTCTGAGAGTTCTGGGTTTCCTGCTCACCCATAACTATTTCAAATTTGAGGGGGAGTTCTATCTCCAGAGGTGTGGGACAGCTATGGGGGCTAAGTTTGCCCCCTCCTATGCCAACCTTTTTATGGGTTGGTGGGAGCTGTCCCACATCTATGGAGATAGTAACTCCTACAGACATATGATCCATTTTTATGGACGTTACATTGATGACCTCCTCCTCATCTGGTGTGGCGGGGACTCAGAATTCTCAGAATTTGTTGACTCTCTGAATAATAACAATGTTGGTATTAAATTTACTTCTGAGTTAAGTAAGAATACCACTAACTTCCTGGATATCACATTGGAGGGTACTGATCAAGGTAGAATCATTAGTAGAATCTATTGTAAGCCCACAGCGGGCAATGCATTGCTACATGCCCACAGCTGTCATCCCCAGCATGTTCCTTTTGCTGTTGCAAAGGGACAATTTGTAAGGGTCAAACGCAATTGCACTTTAGATCACACTTACCAGGAACAATCGTTTGAACTCAGCAATCGATTAAAGAAAAGAGGATATTCTAACCATGTTGTTCACAGAGCTCAACAAGAAGTTCAGAAGCTCAATAGGAACAGCTTAGTCGAGGGACACTTAAAAACATCTCCCAGCGCTGACACATCCTTCCAAGGTGTAACCTTTGTCACCGATTATAGTTCGCAATACACTGAAATATGTAAGATAATTAAGAAACATTTTGCGTTTCTCTCTGCGGATGACAAATTGGAGACATGTGTCAGAGCTGGTGTAAGATGCTCCTATAGAAGAGCTAAGACTTTGGCTAATGCATTATCACCTTCATCCTTGCCTGAATTGAACAGACCGACGAGTGCTTGGTTAACTCATAAGGGTCTGTTCAAATGCAGACAGAAATGTCGGGTATGTGAGTACATTTTGGCATCTAACATTTTTAAATCTGAAGTTACGGGTGAAACTTTTCCCATCACTAGTTGCCTGAAATGTACTTCAACTTATGTTGTATATGTACTCACCTGCATTTCCTGTCACCTACAGTATGTAGGTCTAACAACAAATGAAGTAAAGGTACGCATTCGCAACCATTTGTCCACCATTCAAGCAGGAGAAGCTAGTACACCTCTGGTTAAACACTTTTCACGATGCCACAATAAGGACATTAAAAGTCTTAGATGGCAGGCTATTGAAAGAGTATGTTGTCCACCTAGAGGGGGGGATCGTGATCGGCTACTACAAAAGAGGGAGATGTATTGGATCTTTAAACTTCAGACCAGAGTACCTTCGGGTCTGAACTCTGAATATGATCTAATTAATTTCTGGAAATAATCATGTGGTCATTCATCTCCCTTTTTTGTATTGGCCTGATGTAAGGAAAATACAGTAAGTCTACCATTTAGGAAGAGTCTATAACTCTAGCTTTTCCCACTCGAACCATTGCAATTTTAGAATAACTAACATCTTAGATAAAACATTTATAAAATTTTCATAATACCTCCTCATTTGTCTTTTTAATTCAGATACCACTCATTTTCAACTTTTTGTATAAATCTGCATCCAGTTTGAATGGCTTTAAGTTATTCTTATAAGCCAAATTTGTGTGATATGCTTCACCGAAATTGTGTGGTTATGAATTCCCATTGTGTAATAATGGGCATCATATACATACCTCATGTTAAGTGTGAACACAGGGTTGATAATCCCCACCCCCTATTATTTCAGGTAATTTGGTGTATCCTATAATGCTTATATTTTTTCAAATGGATAACTAGACCATTTGATATGAATTACTCGCTTTGCATTAATCAGGGTTTAAAATTAAATTACCATTGCAGTTTGTAAAAATAAAAACAAACCTATATAATGAAACAAAATGTAAACATAAAGATATTTCCTCTTAAAGTGTTCACAGTTCACATGGGGTTAAGTATTTATTCCAGCTTAAACTTGCCAATTAAATTTTAACCAATTGGATCTTCCCAGCCACCTTAAACAGGTGAGCAGGGATTTTACCTGTAGCTATGATTACGCCGTGAGCGGAGAAACATGTCAGCAGCAGTCTTTCTACAAGTTTTGCTGGAGTTGTGAGACATGCCGTTTTTTGATCATGTATTCATGGATTGTTTTTAAACTGAAATAAATCAAGTTTTGGATCTGCAAAAAGTCTCTGAAATTTGTTTCTTATTGCTATATATATATATATGTATATATATATATATATATATATATATATATATACATGCTTCCCTTCCTATTTAACTTATTTATACATTTAAAACATGTGATTATTATACATATAGTTATCAGATTTTTGAAGTAAGTTTTTGTATATTTAAACATATGATTATTATACACCCATAATGCAACACTGGTCATTTTACATGTACTTCCTTACACATTTAATTTATCTATACATTCAGATATGTGGTACATTATTTGGACAGCATTTATCACACTTTTATGTAACAATTTTTATATACAACTCTAACCTTTTTTTTTTTTTAACTTGTATATTTTTTATTTTTCCTTCCAAAAAACAATGGTCTTTTGTTTATGAAAACAGTCTAATTTTTGGTCACTTAGACCAGCAGGCATCTCATTAATATGTGAGTGAGGGACCATTTGTTTGTAATTCCATTCACCAAAGCATAAACAAAATCTTAGACAATAAGACTCCACTCTTTTGAGTAGGGAGAAAAGGTCTAATTTTTTGTTGACAAACACTCCAGGTGTCCTTCCTCTGGAAAGGTAACTCCTGGACACATATGATCCAAGTTATCTTTTAAATGTATTGAGTTCAGATAAGGCAGTTAGAGTGTGGGGGAAGTTTCATTTCTTGTATGAATTAATTTAGATACAGGGGTATTAATTTTCCTGTATAAATGAATTCTTCTTGTAAATGGATAAAATAATCCTTCTGATATAGACAACTCCCACAAAAGATGTAACAGGACATCAGTCAAACAGTGTCATACATACAGATTAGATAATGACGTAATGATACGACAAGATAGTTACTAGGTGTTTGGATAAAAATGTATTATTTTGATCCCAGCAAGAGATTTGGAATAATCCTTAATTCCTCCTGTATGTGTTTGTAAATTTTTTCCTGTCTCTTACAAGTTTTATTTTATTGTCTTTTTTAAATAAACTGCATCCATGGACAGTGCTGCAGAATATGATGGCGCTTAATAAATAAAGTATAATAATAATAATCCTTTTCTGTGAGTTTCCCCAGCATATCTTTGACCCTTGAGTGATTTTTTTCACAGCAACCAAACTCTTGCAATAAATAAAAGCCCACACACAGGAGGACAAGTTCCCTAGCTGGGAACATTGTCTGCCTGACCGTTGATAAATGGAACTCTATGTGTTTAGCTTCTGAAAAGGGGTTTTAATACCCTTGCAGAGGTTAATCACATAAGAAAATTAAGATCAGTAATCCCCCCGTTACTGAGGAATAAGTTTCTGCCTTTATACTGTCCTATAACCTCTCTACCTGTCCCCTAGATCCTATAACCTCACAGCTACTCCCCTCCCTCTCTCCCTCTCTCCTACCCTTACCTTTATTCTTACACACATTTTCAATTTCTTCCTCAGCACCGGTATATTTCCCTCATTTCTTAAACTAGTCCCACTTATCCTCAAAAAAATCTTCTCTGATCCAGCCTCTCCATCCAATTAACACCTTATTTCCCTACTCCCCCTTGCCTCAAAAACTTCTGAAAAAGCTAGTATATACTCGTTTATCACATTTCCTCATGTTTAACTCCTTCTTAGACCCACTGCAATAGAGAATTTGCCCTAAAGACCCCACAGAGACAGCAATTGTTAAGGTTACTAATTAACGACTTACAGCAAAATCTAAATCTGTCTGCAGCCTTTGATACTGTTGATCTCACACCTTTGCTCCAAAACCTCCAATTCTTTGGCATTTGTGACATAGCCCTCTTGTGGTTATCCACCTGTCTGTCTAACCATAGCTTTAGTTTAGCCTTCTCTGGTGCATCCTCTGCCCCTTTACCACTTTCTGTTGGGGTACCACGAGGCTCTGTCCTTGGTCCCCCGGTCTTCTCAATCTATATGATATCATTAGGTTTTCAATATAATTTGTCTGCTGATTACACCAGAGTCTACCTTTCTGCACCTGTCTTTCTCATATTTCATCTTGGGTGTTTTTACTTATTGTATTTCTGAATATTTATAATTAATAGCAGTATAAAACTATTGTAAGCAATATTTACAATTAATATAGGAGAACTTTGGCAATACACATCAGTAACATATTAAATCTCTGTAGTGTACTCCAAAATATCACTACTGAGATATCTATAAATTTTACAATATTAAAAATCAATATTTAATCCTTTGTTGTGATCAGTTATCTTTATAGACACATTGAATTATATTTATGTAAAAATTAGATTATGAATCAATCATGCACGCTTATTCTGTTACAATTTTCTATACAAAACAGACCATAAAATATACCTCTAAAATGTAACCTTACTCACAGTGAAACGCTTATTAAATAACACACATTAAACGTATAAGACAATATGAAAATATCAAGCAACACTTGCTCCAATACCAAAATATGGATTACTATTTTACAATGCTCAATTAATAACCACCAGAGAGATTGTATATTATTCATGCAACAGCCAATTTATATGCCAATTAATCTGGCTGAAACAACCTCTTATTTAGCCACAATAAACTAATTCTAAAATATATTGCAATAGCTGCAATTAACTTATGACATTAAAATACAAAATTCTTTCCAAATTTCAATATTTAACACCAGTATACTTACTACCCTTGGTCTAATTAATGTTAAATATAAGAATACATTACCTTGTAACTCACAATTGTAGTTAAACAATGCTATAAAGAGTTTTTTTTTCTTAAATCTATTAAAATATAAAATAACCATTACAACATAAACCGATTTGGGGGTTTCAGCTTTTTCAGATAAATTGTTTTCACCAGCATATAAAGAGAATGTGCAAATCTAGAAGTAAAATGTTAGGCCCACTTTTGCTTTATAGAGACTGTAATCCAAGGCAGCAGGTCAATTCCACAGACAGTTTAAGCAGCATCAGCCAGCCTTTTTTACTCCTATGCATGAGACTTTATCAAGTGATAGAGCCCACCTCTTTTTCTAATCATTGGTGAAATTTTGTCAAGGGTGGTCCTCTTAGGTGTTGCACCGGATCTACATGATTTAAGGTGATTTGTTCCAAAAGATTGTATTATGAAAGTGCGGACCTCACTCTTCTTTCATTATATATATATATATATATATATATATATATATATATATATATATATATATATATATATATATATATATAAATCCTGATTTTACACACACACACACACACACACACACATATATATATATATATATATATATATATACAGGGAGTGCAGAATTATTAGGCAAATGAGTATTTTTACCACATCATCCTCTTTATGCATGTTGTCTTACTCCAAGCTGTATAGGCTCGAAAGCCTACTACCAATTAAGCATATTAGGTGATGTGCATCTCTGTAATGAGAAGGGGTGTGGTCTAATGACATCAACACCCTATATCAGGTGTGCATAATTATTAGGCAACTTCCTTTCCTTTGGCAAAATGGGTCAAAAGAAGGACTTGACAGGCTCAGAAAAGTCAAAAATAGTGAGATATCTTGCAGAGGGATGCAGCACTCTTAAAATTGCAAAGCTTCTGAAGCGTGATCATCGAACAATCAAGCGTTTCATTCAAAATAGTCAACAGGGTCGCAAGAAGCGTGTGGAAAAACCAAGGCGCAAAATAACTGCCCATGAACTGAGAAAAGTCAAGCGTGCAGCTGCCAAGATGCCACTTGCCACCAGTTTGGCCATATTTCAGAGCTGCAACATCACTGGAGTGCCCAAAAGCACAAGGTGTGCAATACTCAGAGACATGGCCAAGGTAAGAAAGGCTGAAAGACGACCACCACTGAACAAGACACACAAGCTGAAACGTCAAGACTGGGCCAAGAAATATCTCAAGACTGATTTTTCTAAGGTTTTATGGACTGATGAAATGAGAGTGAGTCTTGATGGGCCAGATGGATGGGCCCGTGGCTGGATTGGTAAAGGGCAGAGAGCTCCAGTCCGACTCAGACGCCAGCAAGGTGGAGGTGGAGTACTGGTTTGGGCTGGTATCATCAAAGATGAGCTTGTGGGGCCTTTTCGGGTTGAGGATGGAGTCAAGCTCAACTGCCAGTCCTACTGCCAGTTTCTGGAAGACACCTTCTTCAAGCAGTGGTACAGGAAGAAGTCTGCATCCTTCAAGAAAAACATGATTTTCATGCAGGACAATGCTCCATCACACGCGTCCAAGTACTCCACAGCGTGGCTGGCAAGAGAGGGTATAAAAGAAGAAAATCTAATGACATGGCCTTCTTGTTCACCTGATCTGAACCCCATTGAGAACCTGTGGTCCATCATCAAATGTGAGATTTACAAGGAGGGAAAACAGTACACCTCTCTGAACAGTGTCTGGGAGGCTGTGGTTGCTGCTGCACGCAATGTTGATGGTGAACAGATCAAAACACTGACAGAATCCATGGATGGCAGGCTTTTGAGTGTCCTTGCAAAGAAAGGTGGCTATATTGGTCACTGATTTGTTTTTGTTTTGTTTTTGAATGTTAGAAATGTATATTTGTGAATGTTGAGATGTTATATTGGTTTCACTGGTAAAAATAAATAATTGAAATGGGTATATATTTGTTTTTTGTTAAGTTGCCTAATAATTATGCACAGTAATAGTCACCTGCACACACAGATATCCCCCTAAAATAGCTATAACTAAAAACAAACTAAAAACTACTTCCAAAACTATTCAGCTTTGATATTAATGAGTTTTTTGGGTTCATTGAGAACATGGCTGTTGTTCAATAATAAAATTAATCCTCAAAAATACAACTTGCCTAATAATTCTGCACTCCCTGTATATATGTGTGTGTGTAATCAAGATTTTTTATATTTATATATATATATATATATATATATATATATATATATATATATATATATAAAAATCCTGATTACACACACACACACACACACATACATATATATATATATATATATATATATATATATATATATATGCTTCCCTTTCTATTTAACTATTTAACTTATTTATACATTTAAAACATGTGATTATTATACATATAGTTATCAGATTTTTTGAAGTAAGTATTTGTACATTTAAACATATGATTATTATACACCCATAATGCAATACTGGTCATTTTACATGTACGTCCTTACACATTTAATTTATCTATACATTCAGATATGTGGTACATTATTTGGACAGCATTTATCACAATTTTGTGTAACAATTTTTATATACAACTCTAACCTTTTTTTTTTTTAACTTGTATATTTTTTTATTTTTCCTTCCCAAACAAATGTCTTTTGTTTATGAAAACAGTCTAATTTTTGGTCACTTAGACCAGCAGGCATCTCATTAATATGTGAGTGAGGGCCCATTTGTTTGTAATTCCATTCACCGAAGCATAAACAAAATCGTAGACAATGGGACTCCACTCTTTTGAGTAGGGAGAAAAGGTCTAATTTTTTGTTGACAATCACCCCAGGTGTCCTTCCTCTGGAAAGGTAACTCCTGGACACATATGATCCAAGTTATCTTTTAAATGTATTGAGTTCAGATAAGGCAGTTAGAGTGTGGGGGAAGTTTGAACCCGTGGTGAATTTCTTGTATAAATTAATTTAGATACAGGGGTATTAATTTTCCTGTATAAATGAATTCTTCTTGTAAATGGATTAAATAATCCTTCTGATATAGACAACTCCCACAAAAGATGTAACAGGACATCAGTCAAACAGTGTCATACATACAGATTAGATAATGAAGTAATGATACGGCAAGATAGTTACTAGGTGTTTGGATTAAAATGTATTATTTTGATCCCAGCAAGAGATTTGGAATAATCCTTAATTCCTCCTGTATGTGTTTGTAAATTTTTTCCTGTCTCTTATTGTCTTTTTTAAATAAACTGCATCCATGGACAGTGCTGCAGAATATGATGGTGCTTCATAAATAAAGTATAATAATAATAATAATCCTCTTCTGTGAGTTTCCCCAGCATATCTTTGACCCTTGAGTGATTTTGTTTACAGCAACCAAACTCTTGCAATAAATAAAAGCCCACACACAGGAGGACAAGTTCCCTAGCTGGGAACATTTTCTGCCTTACCGTTGATAAATGGAACTCTATGTGTTTAGCCTCTGAAAAGGGGTTTTAATACCCTTGCAAAGGTTAATCACATAGCAAATTAAGATCAGTAATCCCCCCGTTACTGAGGAATAAGTTTCTGCCTTTATACTGTCCTATAACCTCTCTACCTGTCCCCTAGATCCTATCCCCTCACAGCTACTCCCCTCCCTCTCTCCTTCTCTCCTACCCTTACCTTTATTCTTAGACACATTTTCAATTTCTTCCTCAGCACCAGTATATTTCCCTCATCTCTTAAACTAGTCCCACTTATCCTCAAAAAAATCTTCTCTGATCCAGCCTCTCCATCCAATTAACACCTTATTTCCCTACTCCCCCTTGCCTCAAAAACTTCTGAAAAAGCTAGTATATACTCGTTTATCACATTTCCTCATGTTTAACTCCTTCTTAGACCCACTTCAATAGAGAATTCGCCCTAAACACCCCACAGAGACAGCAATTGTTAAGGTTACTAATTAACGACTTACAGCAAAATCTCAATCTGTCTGCAGCCTTTGATACTGTTTATCTCACACTTTTGCTCCAAATCCTCCAATTCGTTGGCATTTGTGACTAGACATGTGCACGGCTAAAAAATTCGGTTCGTTTTCGGTTCGGATCGATTCGGACTTTTCGAATTTCGTTTCGGATCGAATCGGATTCGGCAAAATTTGAATAAATTCGTTTCGGATTTATTCGGATCCGAATAAATTCGTTTCGGATTTATTCGGATTCGGCTGAATTCGGTTCTATTCCGTTCCGAAATTCGGTATGTTTTTAGTACACTAACACCCATTTAGTACACTAAGTCACTAACACCCATAAACTACCTATGAACCACTAAACCGAGGCCCCCCCACATCGCAAACCCTATAATAACATTATTTAACCCCTAATCTGCCGATCGGATATCGCCGCAACCTACATTATAGCTATTAACCCCTAATCTGCTGTCCCTAACACCGCCGACCCCTACATTATAGTTATTAACCCCTAATCTGCCTCCCCCAATGTCGCCGCAATCTAACTACAAGTATTAACCCCTAATCTGCCGACCCGATATCGCCGCCGCCTACATTATAGCTATTAACCCCTAATCTGCTGTCCCTAACACCGCCGACCCCTACATTATAGTTATTAACCCCTAATCTGCCTCCCCCAACGTCGCCGCAATCTAACTACAAGTATTAACCCCTAATCTGCCGACCCGATATCGCCGCCGCCTACATTATAGCTATTAACCCCTAATCTGCTGTCCCTAACATGGCCGACCCCTACATTATAGTTATTAACCCCTAATCTGCCCCCCCCAACGTCGCCGCAATCTAACTACAAGTATTAACCCCTAATCTGCCGACCCGATATCGCCGCCGCCTACATTATAGCTATTAACCCCTAATCTGCTGTCCCTAACACCGCCGACCCCTACATTATAGTTATTAACCCCTAATCTGCTGTCCCTAACACCGCCGACCCCTACATTATAGTTATTAACCCCTAATCTGCTGTCCCTAACACCGCCGACCCCTACATTATAGTTATTAACCCCTAATCTGCCCCCCCAACGTCACCGCAATCTAACTACAAGTATTAACCCCTAATCTGCCGACCCGATATCGCCGCCACCTACATTATAACTATTAACCCCTAATCTGCTGTCCCTAACACCGCCGACCCCTACATTATAGTTATTAACCCCTAATCTGCCCCCCCCAACGTCGCCGCAATCTAACTACAAGTATTAACCCCTAATCTGCCGACCCGATATCGCCGCCGCCTACATTATAGCTATTAACCCCTAATCTGGTGTCCCTAACACCGCAGAACCCTACATTATAGTTATTAACCCCTAATCTGCCTCCCCCCAACGTCGCCACAATCTAACTACAAGTATTAACCCCTAATCTGCCGACCGCAAATCGCCGCCACTATAATAAATGTATTAAACCCTAAACCGCCGCACTACCGCCTCGCAAACACTATAATACATTTTATTAACCCCTAATCTGCCCTCCCTAACATCGCCGCCACCTACCTACAATTATTAACCCCTAATCTCCCGCCCCCAACGTCGCCGCTACTATAATAAGGTTATTAACCCCTAAACCTAAGTCTAACCCTAACACTAACACCCCCTAACTTAAATATAATTTAAATAAAACTAAATAAGTTTACTATAGTTAAATAAATGAATCCTATTTAAAACTAAAGACTTACCTGTAAAATAAACCCTAAGATAGCTGCAATATAACTAATAGTTACATTGTAGCTATTTTAGGATTTATTTTTATTTTACAGGCAACTTTGTATTTATTTTAACTAGGTACAATAGTTATTAAATAGTTAATAACTATTTAATAACTACCTAGCTAAAATAAATACAAATTTACCTGTAAAATAAATCCTAACCTAAGTTACAATTACACCTAACACTACACTATCATTAAATTAACTAAATAAATGAATCATATTTAAAACAAAATACTTACCTGTAAAATAAACCCTAAGATAGCTGCAATATAACTAATAGTTACATTGTAGCTATTTTAGCATTTATATTTATTTTACAGGCAACTTTGTATTTATTTTAACTAGGTACAAAAGCTATTAAATAGTTATTGACTAATTAATAGCTACCTAGTTAAAATAATTACAAAATTACCTGTAAAATAAATCCTAACCTAAGTTACAATAAAACCTAACACTACACTATCATTAAATAAATTAACTACAAGTACCTACAATTATCTACAATTAAATAAACTAAAGTACAAAAACCCCCCACTAAATTACAAAAAAAAACAAACACTAAATTACAAAAAATAAAAAAATATTACAAGAATTTTAAACTAATTACACCTAATCTAAACCCCCTAATAAAATAACAAAGCCCCCCAAAATAAAAAAAATGCCCTACCCTATACTAAATTACAAAAGTTAACAGCTCTATTACCTTACCAGCCCTGAACAGGGCCCTTTGCGGGGCATGCCCCAAAGAAAACAGCTCTTTTGCCTGTAAAAAAAAAACACAATCCCCCCCCCCCCACATTACAACCCACCACCCACATACCCCTACTCTAACCCAAACCCCCCTTAAATAAACCTAACACTACCCCCCTGAAGATCTCCCTACCTTGAGTCGTGTTCACCCAGCCGGGCCGAAGTCTTCATCCGATGGGGCAGAAGAGGACATCCAGACCGGCAGAAGTCTTCATCCAAGCGGGGCAAGAAGAGGTCTTCCATCCATCATACAAGTACCAAAATACAAACAAACACTAAATTACAAAAAATAATAAAATATTACAATAATTTTAAAATAATTACACCTAATCTAAGCCCCCGACTAGCTATTAATATAGCTTCAATATAACTAATAGTTACATTGTAGCTATTTTAGGATTTATATTTATTTTACAGGCAACTTTGTATTTATTTTAACTAGGTACAATAGCTATTAAATAGTTAATAACTATTTAATAACTACCTAGCTAAAAAAAATACAAATTTACCTGTAAAATAAATCATAACCTAAGTTACAATTACACCTAACACTACACTATCATTAAATTAACTAAATAAATGAATCCTATATAAAACTAAAGACTTACCTGTAAAATAAACCCTAATATAGCTGCAATATAACTAATAGTTACATTGTAGCTATTTTAGCATTTATATTTATTGTACAGGCAACTTTGTATTCATTTTAACTAGGTTCAATAGCTATTAAATAGATATTGACTATTTAATAGCTACCTAGTTAAAATAATTACAAAATTACCTGTAAAATAAATCCTAACCTAAGTTACAATTAAACCTAACACTACACTATCATTAAATAAATTAACTACAAGTACCTACAATTAAATACAATTTAAAAAACTAAACTAAAGTACAAAAACCCCCCCACTAAATTACAAAAAATAAAAAAATATTACAAGAATTTTAAACTAATTACACCTAATCTAAGCCCCCTAATAAAATAACAAAGCCCCCCAAAATAAAAAAAAATGCCCTACCCTATACTAAATTACAAAAGTTAACAGCTCTATTACCTTACCAGCCCTGAACAGGGCCTTTTGCGGGGCATGCCCCAAAGAAAACAGCTCTTTTGCCTGTAAAAAAAAACACAATACCCCCCCCCACATTACAACCCACCACCCACATACCCCTACTCTAACCCAAACCCCCCTTAAATAAACCTAACACTACCCCCCTGAAGATCTCCCTACCTTGAGTCGTGTTCACCCAGCCGGGCCGAAGTCTTCATCCGATGGGGCAGAAGAGGACATCCAGACCGGCAGAAGTCTTTATCCAAGCGGGGCAAGAAGAGGTCTTCCATCCATCAGAAAAGTACAAAAAAACAAACAAACACTAAATTAGCAAGAATAATAAAATATTACAATAATTTTAAACTAATTACACCTAATCTAAGCCCCCTACTAGCTATTAATATAGCTACAATATAACTAATAGTTACATTGTAGCTATTTTAGGATTTATATTTATTTTACAGGAAACTTTGTATTTATTTTAACTAGGTACAATAGCTATTAAATAGTTAATAACTACCTAGCTAAAATAAATACAAATTTACCTGTAAAATAAACCCTAACCTAAGTTACAATTACACCTAACACTACACTGTCATTAAATTAACTAAATAAATTAATCCTATATAAAACTAAATACTTACCTGTAAAATAAACCCTAATATAGCTACAATATAACTAATAGTTACATTGTAGCTATTTTAGCATTTATATTTATTTTACAGGCAACTTTGTATTTATTTTAACTAGGTACAATAGCTATTAAATAGATATTTACTGTTTAATAGCTACCTAGTTAAAATAATTACAAAATTACCTGTAAAATAAATCCTAACCTAAGTTACTATTAAACCTAACACTACACTATCATTAAATAAATTAACTACAAGTACCTACAATTAAATACAATGAAATAAACTAAACTAAAGTACAAAAAAACAAACACTAAATTACAAAAAATAAAAAAAATTACAAGAATTTTAAACTAATTACACCTAATCTAAGCCCCCTAATAAAATAACAAAGCCCCCCAAAATAAAAAAGTGCCCTACCCTATACTAAATTACAAAAGTAATCAGCTCTATTACCTTACCAGCCCTTAAAAGGGCCTTTTGCGGGGGCATGCCCCAAAGAAAACAGCTCTTTTGCCTGAAAAAAAAAACACAATACCCCCCCCCACATTACAACCCACCACCCACATACCCCTACTCTAACCCAAACCCCCCTTAAATAAACCTAACACTACCCCCCTGAAGATCTCTCTACCGTGTCTTCACCCAGCGGGCCGAAGTCTTCATCCGATCGGGCAGAAGAGGACTTCCAGACCGGCAGAAGTCTTCATCCAAGCGGGGCAAGAAGAGGTCTTCCATCCATCAGAAGTCTTGATCCAGGCGGCATCTTCTCTGTTCATCCATCCGGAGCGGAGCGGCAGCATCCTGAAGACATCCCACGCAGAGCATCCTCTTCTTTCTTGATCCGACGACTAGGTGACTGTACCTTTAAGTGACGTCATCCAAGATGGCGTCCCTTGAATTCCGATTGGCTGATAGGATTCTATCAGCCAATCAGAATTAAGGTAGGAAAAATCTGATTGGCTGATTCAATCAGCCAATCAGATTCAAGTTCAATCCGATTGGCTGATTCAATCAGCCAATCAGATTGAGCTCGCATTCTATTGGCTGATCGGAACAGCCAATAGAATGCGAGGTCAATCTGATTGGCTGATTCCATCAGCCAATCGGATTGAACTTGAATCTGATTGGCTGATTGAATCAGCCAATCAGATTTTTCCTACCTTAATTCCGATTGGCTGATAGAATCCTATCAGCCAATCGGAATTCAAGGGACGCCATCTTGGATGACGTCACTTAAAGGTACAGTCACCTAGTCGTCGGATCAAGAAAGAAGAGGATGCTCTGCGTGGGATGTCTTCAGGATGCTGCCGCTCCGCTCCGGATGGATGAACAGAGAAGATGCCGCCTGGATCAAGACTTCTGATGGATGGAAGACCTCTTCTTGCCCCGCTTGGATGAAGACTTCTGCCGGTCTGGATGTCCTCTTCTGCCCGATCGGATGAAGACTTCGGCCCGCTGGGTGAAGACACGGTAGAGAGATCTTCAGGGGGGTAGTGTTAGGTTTATTTAAGGGGGGTTTGGGTTAGAGTAGGGGTATGTGGGTTGTGGGTTGTAATGTGGGGGGGGGGGGTATTGTGTTTTTTTTTACAGGCAAAAGAGCTGTTTTCTTTGGGGCATGCCCCCGCAAAAGGCCCTTTTAAGGGCTGGTAAGGTAATAGAGCTGATTACTTTTGTAATTTAGTATAGGGTAGGGCATTTTTTTATTTTGGGGGGCTTTGTTATTTTATTAGGGGGCTTAGATTAGGTGTAATTAGTTTAAAATTCTTGTAATTTTTTTTATTTTTTGTAATTTAGTGTTTGTTTTTTTTGTACTTTAGTTTAGTTTATTTCATTGTATTTAATTGTAGGTACTTGTAGTTAATTTATTTAATGATAGTGTAGTGTTAGGTTTAATAGTAACTTAGGTTAGGATTTATTTTACAGGTAATTTTGTAATTATTTTAACTAGGTAGCTATTAAACAGTAAATATCTATTTAATAGCTATTGTACCTAGTTAAAATAAATACAAAGTTGCCTGTAAAATAAATATAAATGCTAAAATAGCTACAATGTAACTATTAGTATTATTGTAGCTATATTAGGGTTTATTTTACAGGTAAGTATTTAGTTTTATATAGGATTAATTTATTTAGTTAATTTAATGACAGTGTAGTGTTAGGTGTAATTGTAACTTAGGTTAGGGTTTATTTTACAGGTAAATTTGTATTTATTTTAGCTAGGTAGTTATTAAATAGTTATTAACTATTTAATAGCTATTGTACCTAGTTAAAATAAATACAAAGTTGCCTGTAAAATAAATATAAATCCTAAAATAGCTACAATGTAACTATTAGTTATATTATAGCTATATTAATAGCTAGTAGGGGGCTTAGATTAGGTGTAATAAGTTTAAAATTATTGTAATATTTTATTATTTTTGCTAATTTAGTGTTTGTTTTTTTGTACTTTTCTGATGGATGGAAGACCTCTTCTTGCCCCGCTTGGATGAAGACTTCTGCCGGTCTGGATGTCCTCTTCTGCCCCATCGGATGAAGACTTCGGCCCGGCTGGGTGAACACGACTCAAGGTAGGGAGATCTTCAGGGGGTAGTGTTAGGTTTATTTAAGGGGGGTTTGGGTTAGAGTAGGGGTATGTGGGTGGTGGGTTGTAATGTGGGGGGGGGATTGTGTTTTTTTTTTACAGGCAAAAGAGCTGAATTTCTTGGGGCATGCCCCGCAAAGGGCCCTGTTCAGGGCTGGTAAGGTTAAAGAGCTTTGAACTTTAGTAATTTAGAATAGGGTAGGGCATTTTTTTATTTTGGGGGGCTTTGTTATTTTATTAGGGGGCTTAGATTAGGTGTAATTAGTTTAAAATTCTTGTAATATTTTTTTATTTTTTGTAATTTAGTGGGGGGGGGTTTGTACTTTAGTTTAGTTTTTTAAATTGTATTTAATTGTAGGTACTTGTAGTTAATTTATTTAATGATAGTGTAGTGTTAGGTTTAATTGTAACTTAGGTTAGGATTTATTTTACAGGTAATTTTGTAATTATTTTAACTAGGTAGCTATTAAATAGTCAATATCTATTTAATAGCTATTGAACCTAGTTAAAATGAATACAAAGTTGCCTGTACAATAAATATAAATGCTAAAATAGCTACAATGTAACTATTAGTTATATTGCAGCTATATTAGGGTTTATTTTACAGGTAAGTCTTTAGTTTTATATAGGATTCATTTATTTAGTTAATTTAATGATAGTGTAGTGTTAGGTGTAATTGTAACTTAGGTTATGATTTATTTTACAGGTAAATTTGTATTTATTTTAGCTAGGTAGTTATTAAATAGTTATTAACTATTTAATAACTATTGTACCTAGTTAAAATAAATACAAAGTTGCCTGTAAAATACATATAAATCCTAAAATAGCTACAATGTAACTATTAGTTATATTGAAGCTATATTAATAGCTAGTAGGGGGCTTAGATTAGGTGTAATTAGTTTAAAATTATTGTAATATTTTATTATTTTTGGTAATTTAGTGTTTGTTTGTATTTTGGTACTTGTATGATGGATGGAAGACCTCTTCTTGCCCCGCTTGGATGAAGACTTCTGCCGGTCTGGATGTCCTCTTCTGCCCCATCGGATGAAGACTTCGGCCCGGCTGGGTGAACACGACTCAAGGTAGGGAGATCTTCAGGGAGGTAGTGTTAGGTTTATTTAAGGGGGGTTTGGGTTAGAGTAGGGGTATGTGGGTGGTGGGTTGTAATGTGGGGGGGGGATTGTGTTTTTTTTTTACAGGCAAAAGAGCTGTTTTCTTTGGGGCATGCCCCGCAAAGGGCCCTGTTCAGGGCTGGTAAGGTAATAGAGCTGTTAACTTTTGTAATTTAGTATAGGGTAGGGCATTTTTTTTATTTTGGGGGGCTTTGTTATTTTATTAGGGGTCTTAGATTAGGTGTAATTAGTTTAAAATTCTTGTAATATTTTTTTATTTTTTGTAATTTAGTGGTTTTTTATTTTTTGTAATTTAGTGGGGGGGTTTTGTACTTTAGTTTATTTAATTGTAGATAATTGTAGGTACTTGTAGTTAATTTATTTAATGATAGTGTAGTGTTAGGTTTTATTGTAACTTAGGTTAGGATTTATTTTACAGGTAATTTTGTAATTATTTTAAATAGGTAGCTATTAATTAGTCAATAACTATTTAATAGCTATTGCACCTAGTTAAAATAAATACAAAGTTGCCTGTAAAATAAATATAAATGCTAAAATAGCTACAATGTAACTATTAGTTATATTGTAGCTATATTAGGGTTTATTTTACAGGTAAGTATTTAGTTTTAAATATGAGTCATTTATTTAGTTAATTTAATGATAGTGTAGTGTTAGGTGTAATTGTAACTTAGGTTAGGATTTATTTTACAGGTAAATTTGTATTTATTTTAGCTAGGTAGTTATTAAATAGTTATTAACTATTTAATAACTATTGTACCTAGTTAAAATAAATACAAAGTTGCCTGTAAAATAAAAATAAATCCTAAAATAGCTACAATGTAACTATTAGTTATATTGCAGCTATCTTAGGGTTTATTTTACAGGTAAGTCTTTAGTTTTAAATAGGATTCATTTATTTAACTATAGTAAATTTATTTCGTTTTATTTAAATTATATTTAAGTTAGGGGGTGTTAGTGTTAGGGTTAGACTTAGGTTTAGGGGTTAATAACCTTATTATAGTAGCGGCGACGTTGGGGGCGGGAGATTAGGGGTTAGTAATTGTAGGTAGGTGGCGGCGATGTTAGGGAGGGCAGATTAGGGGTTAATAAAATGTATTATAGTGTTTGCGAGGTGGGAGTGCGGCGGTTTAGGGTTTAATACATTTATTATAGTTGCGGCGATTTGCGGTCGGCAGATTAGGGGTTAATACTTGTAGTTAGATTGTGGCGACGTTGGGGGGGGCAGATTAGGGGTTAATAAATATAATGTAGGGGTCGGCGGTGTTAGCGACAGCAGATTAGGGGTTAATAGCTATAATGTAGGCGGCGGCGATATCGGTTCGGCAGATTAGGGGTTAATACTTGTAGTTAGATTGCGGCGACGTTGGGGGGGGCAGATTAGGGGTTAATAACTATAATGTAGGGGTCGGCGGTGTTAGGGACAGCAGATTAGGGGTTAATAGCTATAATGTAGGCGGCGGCGATATCGGGTCGGCAGATTAGGGGTTAATACTTGTAGTTAGATTGCGGCGACGTTGGGGGAGGCAGATTAGGGGTTAATAACTATAATGTAGGGGTCGGCGGTGTTAGGGACAGCAGATTAGGGGTTAATAGTTATAATGTAGGTGGCGGCGATATCGGGTCGGCAGATTAGGGGTTAATACTTGTAGTTAGATTGCGGCGACGTTGGGGGGGGCAGATTAGGGGTTAATAACTATAATGTAGGGGTCGGCGGTGTTAGGGACAGCAGATTAGGGGTTAATAGTTATAATGTAGGTGGCGGCGATATTCTGTCGGCAGATTAGGGGTTAATAAGTGTCAGATTAGGGGTGTTTAGAGACTCGGGGTACATGTTAGGGTGTTAGGTGCAGACTTAGTGTTTCCCCATAGGAAACAATGGGGCTGCGGTGTTAGTTTTTTTTCAGCCGAAACTCCCATTGTTTCCTATGGGGAAATGCCGAATTTTAACGAGCTAATTCGGATTTATTCGGAGATACGGCAGCTATTTCGGATTCATTCGGTAGATTCGGAAGTATTTTAATTCGGAAATCCGAATCGATCCAAATCTCTGAATTTACCGAATTTACCGAATTTCCGAATTAATCCGAAACGAACCGCACATGTCTATTTGTGACATAGCCCTCTTGTGGTTATCCACCTGTCTGTCTAACCATACCTTTAGTTTAGCCTTCTCTGGTGCATCCTCTGCTCCTTTACCACTTTCTGTTGGGGTACCATGAGGCTCTGTCCTTGGTCCCCCGGTCTTCTCAATCTATACGATATCATTAGGTTTTCAATATAATTTGTCTGCTGATTACACCAGAGTCTACCTTTCTGCACCTGTCTTTCTCATATTTCATCTTGGGTTTTCTTACTTATTGTATTTATGAATATTTATAATTAATAGCAGTATAAAACTATTGTCAGCAATATCTACAATTAATATAGCAGAACTTTGGCAATACACTTCAGTAACATGAAATCTCTGTAGTGTACTCCAAAATATCACTACTGAGATATCTATACATTTTACAACAATAAAATTATTAAAAATCAATATTTAATCATTTGTTGTGATCAGTTATCTTTATAGACACATTGAATTATATTTATTTAGATTATGAATCAATCATGCACACTTTTGCTTTATAGAGACTGTAATCCAAGGCAGCAGGTCAATTCAGCAGACAGTTTAAGCAGCATCAGCCAGCCTTTTTTACTCCTATGCATGAGACTTTATCAAGTGATAAATCCCACCTCTTTTTCTAATCATTGGTGAAATTTTGTTAATGCCCTCAACCAAAGCTTGTCTCTCATTGGCCCTAATAAATCTATCTTTCCATTGGTTCTTTGAGAAAGCATGTGGTGATTTCAGATTTGTTGACACTACAATACCCCTTGGTTGCAATTCTCGCATAAAGCACCTGAGGGCAACATGAGTAGGAAAACTGCCTTTTTAGCAAAATACTATTAAAGCCAAATGTATATTCTTAAGTGTTCACTAAATATATTATATTTTCTATTATTAATAAATTATATGTTCAACACGTATGGGACCAATTAATATTACTGAAGATGTGCATATCAATATCAAACACGAGTATAATGATTTAGTATGTATTCCCATATGTTTTAAATATTAGGTCTATGCATAACATTAAATCTATATAATATACCTATCTGATTTATGCTTCCATACAATTCTACTTATAATACTCCTGTAACAACATTTATTAGCCCCATCTGGAGCCCAATCTGTTCCTCAGATGTCTGGAAGATAGAAGAACAAAAACATGTTATTATTCTGAAATTTTGGAACACATTTTAAATTTATCAATGTAGCTAATCATTCAATACAGCAGACATGTATCCATTATAGTATAATTTTCAGATCAATACATATGTATAGGTATTTTTAATATGATCCGAGTATAAATTAAACATTTGAAAATTATACAATTCATATAGATGAGTTTCTAACTTCTCTTTCTGCTATTAAGATTTACATTTATATGCATTCAGCTACTACAGGGTTAAAATGCTTCACTTACTTATCTTCCAAAGAGACGTAATTTCTAGAATTCTGTGTATGCAGCCCAGCATGGGATATTTAAATTGTGCATGCTAAGTGGTTGCCTTCCATGAAAACATGTTTTTCTATCCAGACTCTTGGCTCCTCTCCCCATTGGTACCTTTTAAGGGGTGAGGGGGTCTATAATAGCCCACTCTATTCATATTAAGGGAGATATTAGCTGCATGAAATATTAAATGATGTGATTTCACAGGTACCCTGACAATGTCCTCTCACTACCTTAAGCTAAATCTTTCAAAAACTGAGCTCCTTATTTCCCCCTTCTTCCAAAATAGCCACCCCCCATATTTCTTTCATTTGATAGTAACATCATTACACCAATCCTGCATGCCTAATGTCTCAGGGTCACACTTGACTCAGATCTGTCTTTCACTCCTTACATCTAGTCTTTGGCCAACTCCTGACATTTCCACATTAAAACATCTCCAAAAGTTGCCACTTTCTCACACAAGACACAACTAAGATTTTAATCCACTCTCTCATAATTTCCCGCCTTGACTATTAGACATGTGCATTTGTTTTCAGACGAATGAACATTCGTTATGAAAATGGGATTTTCATTGCGTTTTAAAGAAAAAGACTATAAAAAAGAATGCACTGATGAAAATGAAAGAAAATGAAAAAAATACTGACAAAAATCAACAGTATTCATTTGTTTACTTACTTTTGGAGAGCACATTAATGTAAGTATGGTAGCTACAAGTGTAGGGTTAAATACTTACCTTTAGCACACTGGAGGGCCGTGGTAATCCTGATCTTTCTTCACAGTTTCCCTGTGGTGCTTAGTTTGGCGGATCCTAGGGCCTGTGCTAAACAACCTTTGGTGCAGACCCTGGGATCCACCGCTATAAGCCTACTATTATTATTACCTGGGCTCTGTAAAGAAAGATTGGAATTAGGGTGGCTCTCTAGTGAGCTATAGGTTAGTATTTTAAACCCCTACGGTAATTTAAAGGAAACTAAATAATACTGCTGAATTTTGGCAGTATTTATTCATTTCTTTAAATTTCATTGTGCATACGTTCAGAAAATCATGTTGTAAAACAAAATTTTCATTCATAACAACCTTCTGCATCACATAGTTCTGTAAAGAATATTAAGACAAAAATTGATTTTTAGGATGATTTGAGCCCAAAATAGAAGGGTGCTTGGGGTCAACATTGTGTTACAACACCAAGAACTGACAGAATAATTTGTAATGTCTGCACTCAAAAATAGGAAACGGCCTGGCAGGGTCTTGACTAAACACATTCAGGATGCAGGTATCAAGGTATCCGAGAGAACTGTTCAGCGATGATTAGCTGAAGATGGCCTGCTTGGAAATCATCCCCACAATCCATTTTTTTCTTCTTAATATTCTTTACAGAACTACACAATACACCCACAATTTCAGCAATCTTGTACTGCAATAATGTTTTTTGCCTTCAACAGACCAACAATTTGACCAATTTTGTTTGACACGTTACTTTGTTTAACAAATCTATCGTCTAGATTACTAGTTGTGCGTTAGTTGTGCGTTTAAAAGCAGCGTTAACAGGTCCTAACACTGCTTTTTAACGCCTGCTGGTATTACGAGTCTTGCAGGTACAGGTGTACTGCTCACTTTTTTGGCCAGACTTGGAAATACCACAAATCCACTTACGTAAATTGCGTATCCAATTTTTTTCAATGGGAT
This sequence comes from Bombina bombina, assembly GCF_027579735.1. Classification (NCBI taxonomy): domain Eukaryota; kingdom Metazoa; phylum Chordata; class Amphibia; order Anura; family Bombinatoridae; genus Bombina; species Bombina bombina. Next base: position 673,862,462 of record NC_069504.1, read on the forward strand.
TGCATAGCGCCGGTATTACGAGTCTGCCAAAAAGTGAGCGGCAGACCCTCTCCTGTCATGACTGGTACCACATTTTAAGGTCAGTAGTTAAGAGTTTTACACTGCAACGCTGTAGAATAAAACTCTTAACTAAAGTGCTAAAAAGAACACTAACATTCATAAACTACCTATTAACCCTTAAACCGAGGCCCTCACGCATCGCAAACACTTAAAAAAAAATGAATCCCTAATCTGCCGAACCGGACATCACGGCCACTATAATAAATATATTAACCCCTAAACCGCCGCACTCCCGCCTCGCAAACATTAGTTAAATATTAGTAACCCCTAATCTGCCGTCCCTAACATCGTCGACACCTACCTACATTTATTAAACCCTAATTTGCCGCTCCCAACGTCGCCGCCACTATACTAAAGTTTTTAAGCCCAATATGATTTTTTCTACCTTGATTACGATTGGCTACCTTAATTCCACTCAAATGCTTTACCTGATCTTTCAGGTCTGTCCGGATGAAACAGTTGCACTAAACTACACTAGAAACCTCTAATCCACCACCACCCTCGCGCTAGTTAGTGCTCCGCTTGTAATGTAACCCTAATTATCCTGGTAGATTTACAGGTATTTAGAATCACCAGATGGCAGCATACTATAAGAAAATGTACTAGGTATTCCACACCTTAAGATGGTGCTTTATACATTTCATAGTGAGTTCTAATAAAAGTTAATAAAAAGGGTTTAATTATATAAATACATATTTAAGCTGCGGTTGGTTCTGTAAAAATAAAGAAAGTGTTTTTACAATTGTAAATTTAGCCAGATTAAGGACCATGTAGGTTTAAAATGTTGCCATTTTTTTTTTTTATTAACAGAAAATACTTTGTAGGATATGTATACAGCACACATGCATTCTAGTTAGAGGAAAAAATGTATTATGTGGGCATCGGCATGATAATATAACTGTAAAAATGCATTATTAAAGGTAAAATAAAATATTTGTAGTTTAAAACAAAAGCATGTATCATTTTAAACTAAATGCATTGTTTTACTAAAAATGATACTTAAATATTTACTTTGTTCAATATAAAATAGAATGTTTCAAAATATATTACAGTGCATTTTAACCCCTTAATGACCATAGAGGTACCCTGTTAAGGCTTTTCCTGCCTATAATAGTGTGGGTCTTGCCACTAGTGGTAAGACAGTGCTATTATACCCTTTCTCCTGCAGGCCTCCTGAAATAGCACGGTCTTGCCACATTATTGAAAAAACAAGCCTCAGGGTACTTCACTGGTTGTTTAAGGGTTTAAATAAATGTTCCTTACTGAATAAAAACTTTTTTTCTATGTGAGTTTTCCATATCAGACAATGGTCTCTAGTTATCAAGCCGTCAACTGCAAATACGCTGGAATTCCGCAGCGAGGCTGATTCGCTATAGTTATCAAGCCTTACAGCCCGGCAAAAGTAGAATTTAGTGACGTAACATACGATCCACCGGACTCAGTCCGACACAGATCGATGGCTACATCACTACAGATGTTCCAAATGAAAGTTCAGCACAATCTGACTACTTTTGCTAGTTATCAAAAAACTAGCAGGTACGCTCGCCCTGGAGGCGGCGGATCCCAAAGGAATCAATGGGAGTCTGACAGCAGCGAGAGCTCATGTTTGCTGCTGCCCAATATCCCATTGATTTCTATGGGAAGTGTCTGCACCTAACACCCTAACATATACCCCGAGTCTAAACACCCCTAATCTGAACCCCCTACACAGCCACCACCTACTTTATACTTATTAACCCCTAAACTGCTGCTCCCGTACCCCGCCGCAACTATAATAAATATATGAACCCCTAAACCGCCGCACCCTGACCCCGCCACCACATACATTACATTTATTAACCCCTATCCTGCCCCCCCTACACCGCCACCAATATATTAAATGAATTAACCCCTAAACCTAAGTCTAACCCTAACCCTAACACCCCCATAAATTAAAAATTATTTAAATTCATCTAAATAAATATTCCTATAATTAAATAAATTAATCCTATTTAAAACTAAATACTTACCTATAAAATAAACCCTAAGATAGCTACAATATAATTAATAATTACATTATAGCTATTTTAGGGTTTATTTTTATTTTACAGGCAACTTGTATTTATTTTAACTAGGTACAATAGTTATTAAATAGTAATTAACTATTTAATAGCTACCTATTAAAAATAATTACAAAATTACCTGTAAAATAAATCCTAACCTAAGTTACAAATACACCTAACACTACACTATTAATAAATTAATTAAATAAATTAACTACAATTATCCTATTATATAAAAGGCCAAGTGTGTTTGTCCGAAGCTGTCATGCGCAGTAGAGACAACATGAGGACAAACACAATTGGACTTTGAGTCCTACTCCCTAGCTGATCTCATCTGCGGCAGAAGTGGGCATGGCCGGCATAAGTGGGGGGCGTGACCAATGTGAATGGGGTTTGGCCGGGTGTGAATGGTTGTGAAAGGGGCGTGGTCGGGTGTGAAGGGGGAGTGGTCAGACGCGGTCGCGAGATAGAGAGGGTAGAGAGACAGAGAGAAGGGGAGAGAGAGAGAGGAGACGGGGAGAGAGAGGAGGGGGAGAGAGAGAGGAGAGGGAGGGGGAGAGAGGGGAGGGAGGGGGGAGATGGGGGAGAGAGAGGAGAGGGGGGAGAGAGAGAGGGGGGAGAGAGAGGAGAGGGGGTAGAGAGAGAGAGGAGAGGGGGAGAGAGAGGAGAGGGGGGAGAGAGAGGAGAGGGGAAGAGAGAGGAGAGGGGGAGAGAGAGGAGAGGGGGGGAGAGAGGAGAAGGGGAGAGAGAGGAGAGGGGGGGAGAGAGAGGAGAGGGGGGGAGAGAGAGGAGAGGGGGAGAGAGGAGGGGAGAGAGAGGAGAGGGGGGAGAGAAAGCAAAAGAGATGGGGGAGAGAGATAGAGCAAAAGAGAGGGTGGAGAGCACGAAGAGAGGGGGGAGAGAGCGCAAAAGAGAGGGGGAGAGAGAGAGCGCAAAAGAGAGGGGGAGAGAGAGAGAGCAAAAGAGGGGAAGAGAGAGCACAAAAGAGAGGAGGGAGAGAGCGAGGAAAAGACAGTCTAGGCTGACGACTACCTGATGAATGGCTGGTCTTTTAAATGACGTAATTTAAGATAGCGTACCTCGAATTCCGATTGGCTGATAGGATTATATCAGCCAATCGGAATTAAGGTAGGAAAAATCAGATTGGCTGATGTAATCAGCCAATCGGATTGAAGTTCAATCCGAATGGCTGATTGGATCAGCCAATAGAATTCGAGGTCTACCTTAATTCCGATTGGCTGATAGAATCCTATCAGCCAATCGGAATTCGAGGGACCCCATCTTGGATGACGTCATTTAAAGGACCAGCCATTCGTCCGGTAGTATTCGGCCTAGAAGGATGTTCCACGCCGGAGGTCTTCAAGATGGATCTGCTAATTGCCGGAAGGATGAAGGATGAAGGTAGAAGATGCCGCTTGGATGAAGATGTCTGCCGATCTGGATGTCCTCTTCTGCCCCGATAGCATGAAGACTTTTGCCGGTCTGGATGTCCTCTTCTGCCCCATCGGATGACCAGTGGTGCCCGGCTGGGTGAAGACGGCTCAAGATAGGGTGATCTTCAATGTTAGGTTTTTTTAAGGTGGGATCGGGTGGGTTTTAGAGTAGGGGTGTGTGGGTGGTGGGTTGTAATGGTGGCGGGGTATTGTATTTATTTTTTTTACAGGTAAAATTACTTTGGGGCAATGCCCTGCAAAAAGCCCTTTTAAGGGCTGGTAAAAGAGCTGGTTACTTTGGGGCAATGCCCCGCAAAAGGCCCTTTTAAGGGCTATTTGTAATTTAGTTTAGGATAGGGAATTTTATTATTTTGGGGGCTTTTTTATTTTATTAGGGGGCTTAGATTAGGTGTAATTAGTTTAAACTTCTTGTAATATTTTTTTATTTTTTGTAATTTAGTGTTTGTTTGTTTTTTGTAATATAGTTTAGTTTATTTAATTGTATTTTATTTTAGATAACTGTAGTTAATTTATTTAATTAATTTATTGATAGTGTAGTGTTAGGTGTATTTGTAACTTAGGTTAGGATTTATTTTACAGGTAATTTTGTAATTATTTTAACTAGGTAGCTATTACATAGTTAATTACTATTTAATAACTATTGTACCTAGTTAATATAAATACAAAGTTGCCTGTAAAATAAAAATAAATCCTAAAATAGCTATAATGTAATTATTAATTATATTGTAGCTATCTTAGGGTTTATTTTATAGTATTTTGTTTTAAATAGGATTCATTTATTTAATTATAGGAATATTATTTAGATTAATTTAAATAATATTTAAGTTAGGGGGTATTAGGTTTAGGGTTAGACTTAGGTTTAGGGCTTAATTCATTTAATATATTGGCCGCGTTGTAGGGGGGGTAGATTAGGGGTTAATCAATGTACTGTAGGTGGCGGCAGTGTAGGGGGGGCAGGATAGGGGTTAATAAATGTAATGTAGGTGGCGGAGGGCTCCGGGTGCGGCGGTTTAGGGGTTAAATAATTAATTTATTTGTGGCGGGGTCCAGTATCGGCAGGATAGGGGTTAATAAATGTAATGTAGGTGGCGGCAGTATAGGGGGCGGCAGATTAGGGGTTAATAGGTATAATGTAGGTGGCGGTGGGGTCCGGGAGCGGCAGTTTAGGGCTTCATATATTTATTTTAGTGGTGGCGGGGTCCAGGAGCGGTGGTTTAGGGGTTCATATATTTATTATAGTAGCGGCGGTGTCCGGGAGCGGCGGTTTAGGGGTTAATATATTTATTATAGTTGCGGCGGGGTCCGGGAGTGGCGGTTTAGGGTTTAATAAGTTTATTTAGTTGCAGGGGGCTCCGGGAGCAGCGATTTAGGGGGTATAGCATTATAGTATAGTGTGGGTGCTTAGTGACAGGTAGCAAGAAAGCTGCGAAGAAGCCGATGAGCAGCGAGATCGATGACTGTCAGTTAACAACAGTCCGCTTGGTGCGCGGCTTCTTGACAGCTTTCTTGATAACTTTGGCTAACGTATTCAGGTCCATGGCGGCGATGTTAGGCGAACTTGGGCGAGTGTATTGGGCCGGCGAATGCAGGTAAGTAGACACGTTGATAACTAGCGGCCAAAGAGTCCCACTAACTGCATGATTGTGTCCAACTGAGTCCGAGCACTTGGTTGTACACAATAGTGCACTTAGTGAGTTTAGTTATTTTCTCCTTCAATTTTAAGGGACATGAAACTTATTTTTTTTCTTTCATGATTCAGATAGATTATACATTTTTACTTTAAAATTTAATTCTGATATCAATTTTGCTTCACTCTCTTGGTATATTGAATTGAAGAAGCCACAATGCACTCCTGGGAGCTGGCTGAACATATTTGTAAGCCAAATAAAAATTAGCATACAAATTCAGTCACCAATCAGCGGCTAGCTGCAAGCTCCTGAGCCTATATGGATATGCTTATCAACAAATGATACCAAGAGAATGAAGTAGATTAGATTATTGACATAAATTGTAATGTTGTTTAAAATTGTCTGTTGTATAGCTTTCCATAGAAGCAAGCAAAAATATACCGAAGGAAATAACATACAAATAAGATTATAATCTAATATTCAGTGTATAGTATATCTCAAACTTCTAAACATACATAACTGTTTTTTGATTTAATGACTGTGTACTAAATTTGTAAAGGGACAGTCTAGTCAAAATTAAACTTCCATGATCTAGATAGGGCATGCAGTTTTAAACAACTTTCCAATTTACTTTTATCATAAAATTTGCTTTGTTCTCTTCGAATTATTTTTTCAAAGCTACATCTTGGAAGGCTCATATGCTAATTTTTAAACCCTTGAAGGCTGCCTCTTATCACACTGCATTTTGACAGTTTTTCACAGCTAGATGGTGCTAGTTCATGCATGATCTTGTGTCTTTACTTGTTTTGATAATATGATATACACTCTGGTTTTATTCTACTTAAAGAAACTAGACTGTGTTGATGTAGCTGGTGCACGTTAAATAAGAATAGAAAAAGTTGCAGGTAGAACAAGAGAAAAAAAAATCCAATCTATCATCAAAATGTATCTTTCAATGTAGTAAAATTGTTCTTGAGAATTGAAGTAAATTCTGATCAAAGGTTTGTGTTTAGGTGTTAGGGTTAAGATGTTGTTCCCTCCAAAGTCTGACTGTTTCAATTCCAATATTTTACCTCTTACTGAAATTAAAGGTCAATCAGATACTGTGTACTAGGTCTAGTCATTTCTACTGTATAATGATACTATGATACTGCTTTCCCCAACGCCAAGAATGAGGTGGGACCTGCTATTCCAAGGCTAGTAGGTTCATGCCAGGCTGAAATAGATTCTGCCTTGGAAGCTTTTTGATAAGGTTTAATCTTGGCCAGGAAAGTAGCTGAAGAAATGACCTTTACAGCTCATATCAATCTGCGGCTTGCAGTTATTTCTTTAAAGACGGAAGGCATATTTTCATTGCAGAGCCAATTGCTTTGAAACTCAAGGCAATGTCTGGGCCACTGATCTTTTCCATTAACTCAATGGCAGCCAAATGTTTTTGAAATGTATTGCTTTATAGAGTCTGTTTTTTTTTTTATTGGGACTGAAATGTCTTCTTGTTGTAAATCACTGTTACAAAGTATTGCCTATTAACAAACACTATCCAAAAGCTAAAATTGTAACATCAGAGAGTTTGTTGAAACTTTGAGCATAATCATTGGAATAATATATTTTTTTTTTTTATTAGTAAAAAAAAAACATGGTTTATAAAGATAGAAAAACTTAAGTTTATGCTGAAATCATTCTGCTTTAATAATTATTATCATAGAATGCACATTTTTCCTAGATTCACAAAACTGAAGTGAAGCACTTTCATTGTTCTATGCTGTCAATATCTAAAGGGAAATTATTCTATGACATTTTCCAAAAATCATTTTTAATATGATCTCATAAGAAAGTCACCGTCACCACTATTATATGCCCTAACAAATATTTGTGGTGGTATCATTATAATGAGCTCCAGTGAGGCTCCATATTGTATTCATTATGAAATGTCTGTAAAGTTTATGAGGTCCCAAGGGAATCTACTAATAGTTGAAGCTGCTAATATTCTCCAGTAGGACCTTGATTGTCCTTAAGGCAATACTGGTGCACAATGAAATTATGTCAGTCATTATCTTTTACTATTTTTTTCTTTACATTCAGCGTCTATGATTTTTAGCCATTCACCACTCAGTGGCTATTAATGTTTATGTCTGTGGCTGTATAAATGTTATTTGTATATTTATTTACAGGGTGTAATTCAGGATTGTCCAACCTTTTAAGCTGTAGAGCCAAAGTGGAATTTTAAAAAAAAACCCTATTATTAAAACAAAAAGTATAATAGTATATTAATAAATTGTAAATTAGCAACAGTTTAGGAAAAAAATGTCACAACCCTATATATACGTACCTATAAAATATGTATAATGTTCTCATCAAAAAGGTAGTAAAGAGCCAATTGGAAACAAGAGAAATGTGGAGAGATAGTGGAATTGTGCTGGATATTGTTGTAACATAGGAACACCCAAGGGAGAGTCCTCAAAACTGCCACATTATCTACCGGGGGCTAGATATAAATATTTATATTTTCAAAAAGATAGGTAATACACATCCAAATATAAGTAATTAGAAACATTTTAACAAAGTCTACCTCTCTTTTTCATCTCAGACATACATTATATCTCTGATCTTTTTTCCTGACTACTGATGGGGCCTGGTGTTTTACAAACCTGAGCTTTTTTAGGTGGAAGATTGCAACAATGGGATTAAGTGAATTTATGTTAAATATGGCATGACTAAGAACCTATTGCAGGTTTGAAATTTTGTTTGTTTGTTTTACTTATGGACCCTGCCTAATAAAATAAAGGTCTTTTAAAAAGATACTTGGTGGCTGGAAAATTTGATTGTTTGCAGTTAAATATAGAACCATAAAGAACATTTTTGAAATACCCATGCTGATGCTTACCATTTAGAAAATGACTTATACAAATTTCTTTGCATTCTGTATTGTGGCTTTGTGTGATTATTTGTTATTTCTGCAAACAAAAGATATATTCTAAGTGTTTGGTTTGCTTTATGTAAAATAAGTTATGATATGTGTGTATCTTTACAGAAAAGCACAGAAATTGATGTTTAAATTTCATGGGCTCAATATATCAAATGCTGGTGGACAAGGTTTGCTCCAAGGAACCTGTCTGCCTGGCATTGCATAGGTGGCTGCTTGTGGAACGCCAGCCTGAGCTCATGCACAGCCAATCACATGTAAGAAGAAGTTGTCAATCACCCTGGTTGTACTAGTCTAAATATCAGCTGCAGGGTGGCTCATATGAGTCTACACTGAAGGTGCTCCAAATCCACATCCCCAGCTTGTAAAATGGAGCCCAATGAGTGCAAATGACTAAACTGAAATTAGCATAGGGGTGTTATATGGCTTAGCAAGAAAGAGGTTTCAAATTGCGAGAATGTTACATTTTAGAAGGTGGTAAACCATTCCTTCTCATTTTACCTCATCTCTTTTATCCACAGTCTGACAAAAAATCAGGTAATGAGTGCCAATAAAAACAATCTGCCAATAAACAATCCATTAAAACAAGTGTTAAAACATATAGTTCTAGATTACAAGTTGAACAAAATTTTTAGCATACACCCGTAAACGGGCAACTTTGCCTGTTTACTGGCGCACATTATATAACCAGCCATTACAAGTGTCTGGTTAATGCTACCACAAGCTTGTGGTATTAATCTGTGGCTTGCTGTATATTTCTTTAAAGATGGAAGGCATATTCTGTTGAGAACTTTGCACTCAAATTCATTAACCAGAGATCAGACCTCTGGTTATTTTAAAAAAATGTCCCCCATTTTCTCCCAAAATAGTGTACAGTTCCTTTTTAAAAATAAAAAATATGAGCATCAATTTATTTACTTTTTTATTAAAATTACTGCATTAAGCAGTTATAAGGGGTTAAAGTGAGGGGATGTGGTGTGTTAGAAAAAAAAAAGGGCACAAAAATGCCTTTACATTGGGGTCTATGGGGACTGTGTTTTCTCTATAAATATTTATGTATATGCTTATATACAAATATATTTATGTGTTAATATGTGTACATACACATATAAGCACATAAATATATATGTATATATTCATATACATATATATTTTAAATATGATGCCCAACATTGCATGACTTATCCCCTTCGCTGCGCTCGGTTCTGTACTGTGTCTATCAGCATCAGAACAAGGCTCTCATTGGAGGCTATGGAATCACGCTCTCTTGAGCACAAAGCTCCCATGCAATACAAACATGAGGTTGCCTTCGCATTATGCTCAAGATGAAATATCAGTGCACATTTGCATGCACCGGTATTACTGAGTGGAGAGCAAATATTGTGCTTGCAAAATCACAATTTTGCCCTCCACTCGTAATTAATCTTGAAGGGTTTCTTATCTTCAGTTCTTTGTGAAATAGTACATGAAGAAATGACTGAAAGAATAAAAATATATACATTCACTGCAGGGTTATTGCAATAAAGAAATAAGATGCATTTGGCCAGTCAGCTCAATCAACAATTACTGCACATAATAGTTTCAAGCAGTCAGAATGTTTTGAGTGCATTACATTTATGAGTATATAAGAAAAACAATAGTTGTGTAATTATTATTAACATGTGTAAGCTGTTTCTCATGTCCAGGTCTCACCATGCAGTTTCAGGCATTATTATACAACTATTACTATACTGTCAATTTTCCCAGGTGCAAACTTGTAATGTAACAGGGTCTGTGAATGCATTTCCCACTTGGCACATAAACAAGTGTTGGTGATGTCAACCAGGAAAAGCACACCTATGGCTATTGAATGCCAGTTGACTGATAAACCAAAGGAAAATTAAGTAATTATTTTTAATACATATGTATAACCAACATCCCAAATTATGCCTTCCTGGACTGGGAGGCCTAGGCTGATGGAGGGATGTGGACAGAGACTTGGCTGTTATGTGGACAGAGTTATAGGGGCTGATTTATCAAAGCTTCAACTGTGAATACGCTGGAAGTCCATGTCAAATTAGACGCCAAGTTGATCCGCGCTAGTTAATACAGCATCAATGTTGAAATGCTCAACATAATATACGCTCCTGCGAGATCAATCCGATGCTTGCATTATTATACAGATCACCCGCATTCAGATTCTACTCTATTCGAGCGTATTACTGATGATCTGCCTTCACATTTGACTCTATTTGACCCTCTCACCAATGTATCAAACATTCAACATGTACGCTCGCATCTATCCCGACGCAGCGTACCCAATCCATCCTTCAAACCGCCATAGAGGCCGCAGACGCCATAGAAATAAATGGGAGTTTGAAAAGGTTTTGTTCTATACTGTTTGTCATCGCAAACAGTTAACAATGAACATGCAGAATATTTCTAAATTTGCAATACTTTTATGATGCGGAAGGAGGATATAATTGAACCATCTGGAACATGAAGTATAATAAAAGTGTTTCATGTCCCTTTCACCTTTTGTGATAACAAAAATCAGTTTTTTTATCAGAGTTTTGCGCTATACCAGGTGCTTAAAGAATGCAATAAAATGAACGGTACTACACTTTACATAGCGCTGCTATTATGAGTGCTGTGTGATATGATGTGTTAAGCTTCATACAGCACAAAAGCCAAGGGCTGAGTTTACATGCTTGTACACAATATACCCCATGGACATCAATGGGGAGAGAAAAAAAATCTAACACCTGCGATCGCGGAATGGCAAATCGCCGTAACACAAGCCCATTAATGTCTATGGGGGAAAGAAAGTTATGTTTAAACCTAAAACCCTAACATAAACCCTTAGTATAAACAACTCTATTCCACCCCCCAACATCGCCAACACTAATAAAATGTATTAACCCCTAATCCGCCGCACCCGACATTGCCAACACTAAATAAAGTTATTTACCCCTAATGCACCGCCCCCCACATCTCTGACACTAATTTTATTAACCCCTACTCCTCCCCCTGACACTAATAAAAGTTATTAACCCCTAATCTGCCAATCTCTGACATCGCCAATACTAAATAAACCTATTAACCCCTAAACTGCCACCATTAACCCCTAAGCACATGAGATTTACAATGTCAGTGCATACATCAATCTTTTAACATGTGTAATACCTTTTACAACTGTCTGATACACATATTAATGACAAGGCAGCAACAACACTTTTCATCTATATTCTCCCTAAACTTCTAATATACAGATTAATGACTGAGAAGTTATAACATCTGTCATCAATACCCTCCATAAATTTCCAACATACAGAGTAACAAGTGGGCAGCATTGATAACTGTTATCAATACCCTTTACAAATCCATGACACATAATTTAACGACTGGGCGGTGACAATATTTGTTATCATTAATTTACTATGTTATCATGTGCTTAATATCATGGGCAGAGAATAAATCGTAGCGGAACCTATAACAAGGGCGTGTGTACCTACGATAAAATACTCAGCAATGATAACATTTTAAAATCTACAGATTACACACGTATGGATAATCTATACACTCACTCCATTGGCCACAATAATGTATACCATCTATACATATTTTTTCTATCCTAGATGTATGGCATAATCACGATAGTGTTCTGTTACTGATAACAACTAGTAAAGCCAATTTCAACAATTACAAGTAATATCTGTGGGACATATATCACACGCATTTAAATGGAGAATTAATATTTGGACTATTGAACTATAATATAATAAAGCACCAACTCTATTTGGATTGATATTATGTCTGACAGCTAGCAAACATGATCATCCAATAACATGAATGAATCACACATCATCTAATAGGTGTCCGCCCCTGGATGACATCAAATATAACGAACAGCAAACAATCTCAGGATAGCTTATTCCATTAGCTGAATTTACTGAGTGACTAGCTAAACAACCAGTAAGAAATTTTGATTAAGCACATCTAATAAAAGCATATTTTTTTTAAAATGCACATATTGTGGAGTGCTGCCAAAGTGACCAAAATACATATATATATAAAATTTGGAAACAGGTATTGGCGTACCTCAAAACACATGAGACCACAAATTATTTCACATATTTAAACTGTTTTCCTTTTTTCTTAAGGCTGCAAAAAATTGCCTTCTTAATATTTCTTAATTATTAAAAAAAATAAAGATGGGATCTTAGTCAGACAATATGGCCATATTCTGCTCAGCCAGTCACCACTTACAAGGTGTCCCACAGTAGACTGGTCCTAACACTATGAAATTAGCCACACTAGGCTGAATAATACAATTCTAATATATCAAAATAGAATTTCCAATCTCTCATGCAGACTGCATGGGATGAGGCTTCCTGGCTACATATTATTTCCCATACTTCAAACTTGTTTCTCAATGCTGCAAAAAATTGCTTTCTTAATATTTCCTAACACTATGAAATGAGCCAATGTAATTCTAATATACCAAAATGAAATTCCAACATTACAATATTATACCTCTCATCCAGACTGAATGTGATGAGGTTCCCTGGCTTTATATACACACAGTTAAATATCTGTGTCTGGAACACACCTGAACTGGGTGGAGTGCTCTAAACCAAAGGGCTTTGGTCAGTTTCCCTAGTGATAAATCAGCAAGAAAGTTTGATTAAGCACATCTAATAAAAGCATATGTTTTTAAAATGCACATATTGTGGAGTGCTGCCAAAGTGACCAAAATACATATATATAATTTAGAAACAGGTATTGGCACACCTCAAAACACATGAGATCACACATTATTTCACATATTTAAACTTTTTTCCTTTTTTCATAATGCTGCAAAAAATTGCCTTCTTGATATTTCTTAATTTTTAAAAAAGTAAAGATGGGATCTTAGTCACACAATATGGCCATATTCTGCTCAGCCAGTCACCACTTACAAGGTGTCCCACAGTAGACTGGTCCTAACAAAATTAGCCAAACTAAGATGAATAATATAATTCTAATATATCAAAGTAGAATTTCCAATCTCTCATCCAGACTGCATGGGATGAGGCTTCCTGGCTACATACATTGTGTTCCAATCAAACCACAAGGAGTGGTTTACAGATGCATAAATATCCAGCAATAGCGGCGGCCCGCACCCCCTCTAAGGAAGCGGTTTTTGTGAAACGCGCATCAGGGGTCTTCCTGGAGAAGCTTTGTCTCTCCATTTTTTAATTTGCTAATCCATGTTGAATATTAATTAATTGTTGAACTCTCTTTATAATAATTTCTGGAGCAAATATTTGTTAAAGTAAAGGTAACAATAATATTAGCCCTCAGATTGTAAGGGCATAACTTATATTGACTTTGCTGCTGGAGATTCTTGATATTCGAACATATTAAATCTGAGTTCCAACATTTTAATGAGAATTTGACTCAACAACTGTGTTTAGTGTTTTTAATGTTAGCTTAAGCTATTGTATGTGTGGTGTTTTTTTTCTCCTTTTTTATCACGTTTTCTAAATAAAGATCATAGTATAAATGATTGAAATTTATAATTTAAGTATCTTTTTTTTTTAAACAAGCTTTATTATTGATGTGAGTTACATAACAACATGCAGATCAATATAACAACAGTAATATACAAATTTTTGTGTGCAGATATTTATGTACAGGTAATTAGTGAACCAAAATTCAGCTAGCGTAACTATTCACTCCTGAGTTGGAGTCCCACTTTTCGCGGGATACACTTAGCTGCAAAGATATTGTATCCAACAATCCTGCTTAATAGACAGATCTTAAGTGCAGAGGTAATCCATACCACATCAACAACTCATATAATATAAGTGACTGTTGTAAGGTATACTTGATAATGCACAATGGCATGAAGCTGGGTAAGTATCATATCACTCACCCTCCTTGTCCGTAGCGGTATTCGTGCCTCTGTCACACACACAACAGGTGAGTATTGCTGTTGTAGGCTGTTCTGAACTCCGGAACCATTCAGGCTCTCCTGAACCCGTAGCAAAACCAAAATGTAAGTCTAAAACAGATTCACAGTTCCAGGGTAGAAAGGAGAGAGAGAGGTAAGGTTTTTGGTATAATAAAACATGTACTTTATTAATGTTTCTTAAAACAAACCGGCACAGCAAACAGTGAGATCCTTCTGCTGACGCGTTTCCCGCCTCACTGGCAGTTCATCAGAATCCTTCTGCTGACGCGTTTCCTGATCTTTTGGATCTATACACTTAAGACTGGTCACCCATGTGGAATAAATAAAATCAGTGATGTGAAACTTTTTATTGACAAATAGAGTACTATGTTCACATTGGCTAAATTGTCATTGGTTGTCACTATAAAGATTTCTCCTTTTTCGTTCTTCTTTAAATGTGGATCATTTATTGTTGTGACTAAAATGTTCCACTATAGAGAAGAAAGCTTTATTTCAAGTTTCCTAATTTTGGAACATACCAGTCTACAGGTGTTAAAGACCAAACATATATTGATCTTTGTTTAACATTATTGTTCTAGAATAGATTCTGTGTATATACAAATATCCATCCACTTATATTAATAAATAGATTATTTCTGCCAATTTTGTCTTATTTTAAAAATGACACGCTATATTTATGACTATATCTTTAGAAATATGCTTGCTGACTTGCTATTATAATTAGTATTTACCTTTTACACTTATAGAATGGTCTGCAAATATGTTGTTTAGATATATATATATATATATATATATATATATATATATATATATTTATATTTTTCTAATATTATTTTACCGGGCTTAGTCCCTTTCTGTCTCTTTAAGCGTGTAGACAAATTTGGCTAGCTTTACATAAGTGCAAGAGTCTGATAAATAAAATCCACTTTTTCTTTGTTGTTATGGAAACATTCCATGATCGTATCCCAATTCATATGTTTTTAAACTATTTTTCTATTTTTAAAGTCTGTTTTTCAATTACAAATGTATATAATTTCATTGTTTGACTAATCGCTAATTTATAACTACTAAGTCTTGTACGATCAAGGGTTAAATGAACACTAGTTTAAGGTGTGTAAGTCTTCTCTGATGACTTGTTTCTGATTGGTCTGTTATACATTGTTGCAAGTGATTTAACAGCTGTGTAAGTTACTATCCGTATGCTCTGATGAACTGCCAGTGAGGCAGGAAACGCGTCAGCAGAAGGATCTCACTGTTTGCTGTGCCGGTTTGTTTTAAGAAACATTAATAAAGTACATGTTTTATTATACCAAAAACCTTAACTCTCTCTCTCCTTTCTACCCTGGAACTGTGAATCTGTTTTAGACTAACAACAGTAATAACTTAGCCAGAAGCTTGAGTGTGTCGGTATGCCCTTTAGATCGTTTGATCTGATGGGTGTAGAGCTAGGGAGACAGAATAAGAGACAGAGAGGAAAATGGAAAGAGAGGTGTGAGATAATGGGGAGGAAAAAAAAAGGAAGGGGGAGGGGGGTTATGAAGGCCTCTCTATTGGTTGTGCAAGGGTACCTTGAGTCAAAGTCCTCTGCCCTCCCAGGTTAGTATCATCATTTCATGTGTAGCTAGTTTGCCAATTTTAAGATAGTGATATTGTTCCAACCTAAGCAGATTCCCCACTCTAGCCCTTCATTCCTGAATGCTCAGAGTTTGTGATCTCTTCCAGTACACCAGAATAAGCCCTTTTGCGCCATTCAGCATCAGCAAAAGGAGCAGGAATTTATCCTCCCCAGTTATCTTAGGTAGTTCATGATAGATCAGGTATGTTGGTTTTGGAGGGATTATAATCTTCATAATTTTGCTCATTTCTCCCAGCACCCCCTCCCAGAAAGGCAATATTTGCGGGCATGTCCACAAGATATGGTGGAGGGTTCCCTTCCCTCCACAGCCTCTCCAGCACCCCCGCCTGTGTGTGGGTAAATTATTTGGAGTCTATGGGGTGTTAAGTGCCACCTACTGAGTAGTTTATAATGCATCTCTTGAATTCTCATTGAAACTGAGGCTTTCCTAGCTCTTCCGAAAATCCTTATCCAATCTTTAGCTGCTATCTCCTGTCTGAGCTCTATCTGCCAAGCAGACGCATATGTCGGGAGGACTGATCCTCCCTTAATCAATAGGAGTTTATATAACTGTGATATAAGATGGGATGGCATCTGTGGCATCGTGCACAGCACCTCAAATGATGTTTTGCATCTCATCAGCAACTTCTGCTCCTTGTGAGTATCGAAGTAATACGTGATCTATGCGACTCTATACCAGGATGCAAAGATGCTCTGGTCCCACTCGGTCAGTTCCGCCTGTGTTTTGATTTTATCTTGCTGTAAGATATTGGAGATAGTGGCCTCAGCTAGAGTATAAGACTCTCCCGGGGCGTGCAGCCTAAATTCCATCCCCAATTCTGGGTTCTCCCATGATAGGAATGTTTGGTGAGTCAAGAGCTGACAAATAAGTGCCCTTAACTATCAAACTGCCCCATACCTTAAGAGCCTCTGCTATCATAGGGTAAAGTGTGATAGTTTCTGGGCGTTTATTTGTGGAAATCCAAGCAAATGCCCCAATGTTTCCCCGTTGCATAACCTCGTTGTCAATTTGTATCCACATTTTGTTACTCAAGTTTTGGCTCCATTCCACTACCCTCTGGAGGGATATGGCTCTTTGGTACTCCCTCAAAAGAGGAACCCCCAGCCCTCCTCTATCCCTAGGCAAGTATATGGTTTGTTTTCTGATTCTAGGCCTAATCCCATTCCATATGTAAGCCTCTATAGCAGTTTGGATGTGTTGAATATAATGTGAGGCTGACAGGGTCGAAACTGTCTGCATGACATATAGTACTCTTGGTAGCACGTTCATCTTCACGACCCCGACTCGGCCCAATAACGAGATGTTTTTTTTTTCCAGTTGGATAAATACCTAAGGATATCGTCCGGAATACTTACTGTAATTCAGGTCAGCGATCTCCGATATACTTGGTGAAATTGTGATCCCCAGGTATTTTATGGTATGATGAGCTATTTTTATCGGGCATTGAGAACTGAGGGCATCGAACAGTTCAGGTGGTTCTGTAATATTTAAGATCTCGGATTTCAGGGGGTTGAGGAGAAAATTTGATACCTCTCCAAAGGCCGTAAACTCTGAAAGGGCTTCAAATAAATGAGTCTGAAATTGTCAAAAGGACATCATCAGCATACATCTAAAGTTTGTGTTCGATGTTGCTGATGGGAAATCCCCTAACCCCTGGGTTGGCTCTGATTTTACTTGCCAAAACCTCAATAGTGAGGGCGAATAAGAGTGGCGAGAGAGGCAACCCTGCCTAGTCCCTTTTTGGATCAGGAAAGTCTCTGAGAGTGTACCATTAACTCTTACCCTTGCATTTGGGTCAGAGTACAGGGACATCACCCTATTTATGAAACTAGGCCCAAAGCCGAATTTCTTCAGCGTGAGCCGAATGAATAACCAGCTAACCCAGTCAAATGCTTTTTCAGCATCTGTTGTGACCAAGGAGAGTGGCATGTTGTTTATCTGGGCCTGAGTTATCATTTGCAGGACCTTAATGGTGTTATCCCTGGCCTCGCGAGTGGGTATAAACCCCACCTGATCAGTGGAAATTAATCCATGGAGGTATCTATTCAGACGACTGGCCAGTACCTTAGCAAGGATCTTCACGTCTGAATTTAACAAAGATATGGGCCTGAAGTTCTCCGGTCTGTCCTGTGATTTCCTGGGCTTAGGAATGACCATAATATAGGCCTCCAACATAGAGCCTGGGAGATTGGGGATTTCTGATAGTGAATTGAATATATTTGTAAGCTCAGGAGCAAGGACATCCACGTATGTTTTATAGTATTTAAGGCCAAAGCTGTCAGGACCAGGACTTTTCCCCGGTGGAAGATCTTTGATGGCTTTTTGTACTTCCTCTGTGGTATTTGGGGAGTCCAACAGCTCCATCTCCTCATATGTGAGCTTGGGGAGGTCAACTCCTTCAAGGTACTCCATGACACCTCCGTCCTCCTGTGACGGTAAAAGGATATCGTCCTCACTCTGATTGGTTTGTTGTAGGTTGTAGAGGGACTCATAGTAAACCCTAAAAGTATCCGCTATTGACTCCCCGTCTACCCTAATCGTCCCCTCTCTATCTATCATATGGTGAACATAGACCTTGAGTTTTTTCCTCTCGATGGCTCTAGCAAGGAGCTTTCCAGGCTTGTCACCTTGCTCAAAATAGAGCTGTCTCAAGATAAGTGCCTTTTTTGATAATCTTCCTGCAGAAATTGTAGTAGGTCTGCCCTGGTCAGAGTCAGGTGCCCTAGACCGGTCTCGTGAAGCGGGTGCTTTTTGTGAAATTGCTCTGTTCTCTCGACTTGGATCAAAAGAGTCTGATAACGCTTTCTCTTCATTCTATTCAGTCTTGCTCTCTGTCTGATCAGGAGGCCTCTGATGGTGCATTTGTCTGCCTCCCAGATAGTAGTGTTCTTTAAACGCTCATTAGCGTTGAGGAGAAAGAATTCTGTCAATGATTTTCAGATATCAGATCTGAACACCTGGTCATCCAGAAGCGTGTTGTCAAGTCTCCACACATAGTGAGTAATGGGGGTGTTGGGCCATTGGATAGAGCATCCAACTGGGGCATGATTGGACCACGTGATCAAATGAATATTGCTACTTTTAGTGATTATTAGGCCCGTGGAATCGGTAAAAAGGTAATCAATCCTGGAGTACTTTCTGTGTAGGTGCGAGTAAAAGGTATAGATTTTAGTCGACGGGTGATGAGTGCGCCAGATGTCATGTACCGCCAATTCTGCCAATAAGGAAGCCATACACCTCAAGATTTTGTGGGAAGTTCTAGAGACACCATTGAATGTATCAAGAGAGGAATCAAGGGGTGCATTAAGGTCCCCTCCTAGGTACAGTTCACCTGTCTGCACCTCAGGTATTTTACGGATAGCCCTTTGAAGGAAGAGGTGCTGGGATTGATTGGGGCAGTATACATTTGCAAGTGTGATGGGCCTACCAAACAGGGAACCAGTAAGCACTATGTATCTGCCCTCTGGGTATACATCTGCAGTAGTCGGAAAGGCATTCTTGCACTAAAAATAATACCAACTCCATTTTTCTTTTTAGGACCAGAAGCAAAATGGGCATTGGGGTACTGGCAACTGAACCACTTCGGCTCATGCATTGCTGAGAAATGAGTCTCTTGTAATGTCCCCGCCCATTCTCTGTAAATCTCTTAGCACTATGGAGCATTTGTTAGGTTTATTCAAGCCCTTTGTATTTAAGGATATGAGCTCAACAGTAAGGGGTCCATGTCTACCTTGCTGACGTGCCATGATGTGCAAATGTACTTGGCTAAAGCTATGGGAGGGGGGGAAAGGCCAGGGTGTATTTAGGGAATTGAGGAGAAAAAAAAGGGGGCTAAATGGAATAGAAAAGATAGAAAAGTGAATAAAGTAGATAGAAGAGGAAGGGGTGTCTTCTCTTAAGAAGACAAGTAGTGTAGAATACATATACTATTTACTACAGTTGAATCCAAATATCCTTAAACAATATTAACAAAAATAACAGTCAGTAATTTCTATGTTATAAATGAACTAGATCAACTACTGTAACAAATCAGGGGTAGTTGTCCCTGGGTGTTTTGCAAGTTATATAAGCAAATAATATTTTCATTGTAAATCAGAATATACCGTAATAATAAATCTTGTAACATGACTAATTCCTCATGGGCCCCCGAGCTGGGGCTACTAGAAAATAAGTCATCAGTATCTGCATGCCTTTGCAATACCACTCCTCCATATGTACTAGGTATGCCCCAACCTGTCTAGTTATTCTGTATGATATGATGGAAACTAGTCTGGGCCCTTCTTTGCGGCGCATTCCCCGGCGAATGAGCTGCTATTCTTTAAGGTAATATATAATGAGGCGATGATGAGCATGGGGTCTAATATAAGCATTTTTATGTCCTAAACCTAATCCGGATCACTAGTTGCAGCTATTAATTCAGTTAATTATGTGCGAATCGAACCCTAATACCCAGTTCAGACACTAACCTTTATCACATGTTTCCCCCTTGGCCCCACTGCCCTTTTTGGCCCTACAGAGAGTGTGATGATGGAGATTTCCTCTAGATAGTGATCAGATTAGTTACCTCCACTATGGGGTTCCCCGCGGGGCCAGCAGGATAATCCTAAGAAGCTTTCTTAAGGGAGATGTCCTATGTTCCATATCCTGTGTCTGTTGATTAGCCCGATTCTCTATATTCTATATAGCCAAGTATCACTAGGTACAGGCCCATCCAGTTCTTTTCCTCTCTAAAATGTAGCAAGGTGTCATGTAAAGTAGCTGCGAAGTGGCTAAACTGACCTATACACCTTAATCAATGTTAGGGTATGATGAATACACTTTGAATTATAATGTAACAATCCCTCATTTGGCAGTAAACAGTGCATGATATGTACAGATGGAACTTTAACATTTAACTGTCATAAGTAACATTTAAATAATTAGCTACATACGACCTTTGAGTCCATCAAGGGTTTCTGAGGCAGTGTTCCAAAAGCAAGGCCCCAAGGCGCCTGATTCAGGGAAGTTCAATTGTCAGGGGCCGATTAATCCAGGGCCCCCAACACTTCAGCTGCAGAGTTGTTGAATTTCCTCATGACCCCCCCCCCTCAGGAGGGCCCCGTGGAGCTGCATTGGTACTCTGTGGGGGCCTTATGTCAAGGCCCAATGCTTGGTTGAAGTTGGGTAGGTCCTCTATGGTTCTGAGAATATATGAAGTGTTGTTTCTCATGGCTATCAGGCAGGTAGGATACCCCCACCTATAAGGTTTCTTTTTCTCCTTCAACGCCGACGTGACAAATCTCAGGTCCCTTCTTTTTTTGCAATGTTGTCCAGCACAAATCTGAGTACACTTGAATCTCCGAACTCCTGAACTCAATTGGGTGTCTTACCCTGGCCAGTCTCAAGACCTCTTCCTTATCTTTAAAAGATAAAAACTTCATTATTATGTCTGTGGGAGGAGCTCTGCTAGGCGGTTTAGGGCGCATGGCCCTGTGAGCTCTTTCTATCTGCATATCCGGTGTGGTATCATTGTTTTTAAGGTATCTAATAAACTCTTGTATATAGTGTTGCAGGGCAGGAGGGTCTATTGATTTGGGTATACCCCTCAGTCGAAGATTTTTCCTCCTGCTCCTGTTCTCAAGATCTTCTATACGGTCCATAAAATTTTGAACCATGCCTTCCTGGGCCTGTAGATAACCGGATTGTTGTTGAATATCCGCTTTTCCTCAATTTGAGTGACGCATTGATCAACTACCACTATGTCCCTTTTGAGCTTCCCAAACATAGTTTTAAAGTCCTGCATAGCGTTCTTTATGTCCTCTTTGGAGGATAAGTGTATAATGTCCTCCTTCGTAAGATAATTATGAGACTGGGCCCCAGGTGCTGTATCATGTGTCTGGGCCGTGGTAGACTGTACTGTTGGTTCATGTGCGGTTCTGTTAGGGGGTAAGGCAGGGGATCAAGTATCTCTCCATAATCTAGGTGGTTTAGTGTTTTTTTACTTGCCATAGCATATAATATATTTTCTTTCTGGGGAATATTGTTCCGCCCAGACCCTTATGATTCTCCTTTCAGTCTGGGAAAATCTGTCTCCCCTCTGTTTGAGTACCTGTAACAGTTTGCCCAATTTGATTCAGTGTATGTGTTATAGCGGATCTGCCTGCCCAAATCAGTGTAGAGACACTACCCCCAAGCAGACCCAGAACTTTCTTTCCCTGCCAGCTGCACCTCACTGTGTATTTGACTGTGTCAGTTTCAGGCCGGCCACGTTTTACCTCAGCTGAGACCAATTATATCACTCCTCCGAATGGGCTAATAAAGTTGCTTTTCCCCTGTTGCTGCGTGCAGATAAAGTTTAGCCAGTAGTAAACTGTTACAGCACAAAAATCATTCACACCATGTGCAGCGTGTCTAACTTTCTGTATTGTGCTCTGATCTGCACTGCAGGTTGGCCTCCTATCAGTGTCTAAACTAACGGTAGCTCAAAGGTTTGCAGAGAACAAGAGAACAATCTTAGCCCTGTTGTGGCTGAGTGAAATGTCTCTTATGCGTTAGGAATAGGCTGAGTGTGTCCCGGTCCAGCCACGTGGGTGCGGCCTGTGCAAATCTCATGCGGTCGGGAGTCTGTGAGTACGTGACTGGTTTTAAGGGGCCTACTGGGAATGCGCCTGCCGGATTATGCCGGCCCAACAGAGTATGAGGTATGTACCTGGTTTATTCAGTAGTTTGGGGTGACCGGCGGCAAAGCTTCTCAATATATGCTAGTCCCAGAGGTTTTGTTCTGAGCAGCATCCATTCCGCATTCACCACTATATGTTGTTGATGGCGTTCGTTGTGGTCGTTGGGTGTTTGAATACGGCCAGATTAATTATGCAGCAGGCTGCTAGTGATCTCAGGTGTTGAGGCAAGGTCCCTTAGTAGTCTTTTAAGCAAACGGATCAAGCTGATTTTATGCGAAAAACATCAGGGACTACAGAGCACTACTAGTTTGCAGCCATCTCTATTCATGGCTAGGCTCTGCCCCCCCCCACGCTTTTTGACCTTTAAGGGCACAGAAGAGAGCATACTATATACAACTGTATACCCTATTACAATTACTTTGTTAGTTGTGAATGAAAATAAGTTAAAAGATTAATAAGACATGTAAATATGTTTGCAAAAAATATCAGAAATAAAACATATATTTACACAAGTATGTGCAAAGAGATAGGTACATAATTAAGCATTAAGAATCATATACAATTGAGTATAAAAAGTTAGATAGAAGCTTTTTGCAAAAAAATATATATACATAGGTACGTTTCTATGATATTTTTTTTTTGTTAAGGTATAAATATAGCTATTTCAAGGACATTAATAGATGAAAAATAAAAGATTAGCTTTAGAGAAATGTGCTTGTTCATGGACAGAAATTAAATGGTATAAATAAAGTTGAAAGAAGAAGACAAAACTATCTTCATTTGATGGACATTCAGGGTCGATCATTTGATAGATGAGGATATCCGCAACATCAATGACTCTAATTTATCAACAGTCCAATGCTAATTGCACTGGACTTGCCGCGCCTGTATTTGACAGACGTGTTGATAAATAAGACCATCGATTCTAGATTTGCGGCAGCGATATCTGGTGAGCGTATTAAATCCAGTGAATGCACCTAGATTGACGCTTTGATAAATCAGCAATATATATATATATATATATATATATATATATATATATATATATATATATATATATATACATATATATATATATATATATATATATATATATATATATATATATATATATATATATAAGAACTGAAAAAAGGGGCAGTTTGCAGAGGCTTAGATACAAGATCACAGAGGTTAAAAGTATATTATTATAACTGTGTTGGTTATGCAAAACTGGGAAATGGGTAAAAAAGGGATTATCTATCTTTTAAAACAATACAAATTCTGGTGTAGACTGTCCCTTTAGCTTTGGAGTTTGAACGCTGTCGTCCATACAGTGTGAAGCAGATTGTGCATCCGGAGTCCAGCACACAGCGTGAGAATGTCCACTCTGAACAGTCAGCTCTAAACAAATGTGTCAAAAAGATAATCTCCCAAAGACATAAGTAATGTTAGCCTTAGAAGGCAAAGTTGTAGCAAACAGTGTTGGCTGAGGTAAAGCACTATGCACAAGCACCTTAGGTAAAACAATTGTAGTCATTTATTTTGATATGCATCACACAAAGTCTATATAGACACAAACTCACGGATTTGTGAAAGACAAGGGAAAGAGTGCCGTCAACTGACGTGTTTCACGCCGGTTGGCGCTTTTTCAAAGATAGCCTGAGAGTGTCTCAAGGTGAGATTACATAACCACAGTGGGACAAGAACACGCCCTCAAACTAATTGACGTTTTATGTTAGTTGTGCAAATTACCGCAGAAAAGACTTGTCACATATCTCACTTAAGATAAGTGTATAATGTTATCTTATAAATAGTTCAAAGAAAAATACAAGCTGATTACAGCCGTAACATGCAAAACGCATTCTATTGGCTGATCAGAACAGCCAATAGAATGTGAGTTCAATACGATTGGCTGATTGGATTGCATCAGCCAGTCATATTTTTTCTACCTTAATTGCGATTGGCTGATAGAATTCTATCAGCCAATCGGAATTGAAGGGACGCCATCTTGGATGACGTCCCTTAAACGAACCTTTAATTTGTCGTTAGTCCGTTGGGGAAGAAGGATGTTCCGCGTCAGCAGGATGAACATGGATCCGGAAGAAAGAAGATAGAAGATGCCGCTTGGAAGAAGACATCGCCCGGATGGAAGACCTCTTCTTTGCTGCTTGGATGAAGACTTCACCCGGATGGAGAACCTCTTCTTTGCCGCTTGGATCAAGACTTCTACCGGATGGAGGACATCTTCTTGCTCCACTTGGATGAAGAATTTGGCTCGGCTGGGTGAAGATGACTCAAGGTAGGGAGATCTTCAGGGGGTTAGTGATAGGTTTTTTTAAGGGGGGTTTGGGTGGGTTAGAGTAGGGGTATGTGGGTGGTTGTAATGTTGGGGGGGTATTGTATTTTTATTTTCATGCAAAAGAGCTGATTACTTTGGGGCAAGGCCCCTCAAAAAGCCCTTTTAAGGGCTGGTAAAAGAGCTGATTACTTTTGTATTTTAGAATAGGGTAGGGAATTTTTTATTTTGGGGGGCTTTTTTATTTTATTAGGGGGCTTAGATTAGGTGTAATTAGTTTAAACTGCTTGTAATTCTTGTTTTGTAATTTAGTGTTTGTTTTTTATTATAGAATAGTTTATTTAATTGTAGGTAATTGTAGGTAATTTATTTAATTAATTTAATGATAGTGTAGTGTTAGGTTTAATTGTAACTTAGGTTTAGGATTTATTTTACATGTCATTTTGTATTTATTTTAACTAGGTAGCTATTAAATAGTTATTAACTATTTAATAGCTATTGTATCTAGTTAAAATAAATACAAAGTTGCCTGTAAAATAAATATAAATCCTAAAATAGCTACAATGTAATTATTAGTTATATTGTAGCTATATTAGGGCTTATTTGATAGGTAAGTATTTAGTTTTAAATAGGAATAATTTAGGTAATTTTAGGAATATTATTTTGTTTAATTTAAATTATATTTATGTTAGGGGGTGTTAGGGTTAGAGTTTGGTTTAGGGGTTAATAACTTTATTATAGTAGCGGCGACGGTGCGGGCGGGAGATTAGGGGTTAATAATTGTAGGTAGATGGCAATGTTAGGGAGGGCAGATTAGGGGTTAATACAATTTATTCTAGTGTTAGGTGGGTGTGCTGCGGTTTAGGGGTTAATACATTTATTATAGTGGCGATGAGGTCCAGTCGGCAGATTAGGGGTTAATAAGTGTAGTTAGGTAGCGGTGACATTGGGGGGGGGGCAGATTAGGGGTTAATAAATATAATATATGGGTCTGCGATGTTAGGGGCAACAGATTAGGGGTTCACAGCTATAATGTAGGTGGCGGCGGTTTCCGGTCGGCAGATTAGGGGTTAAAAATTTTTATTACAGTGGTGGCGATGTGGGGGGGGGGGGCCTAGGTTTAGGGGTACATAGGTAGTTTATGGGTTTTAGTGTACTTTAGAGCACAGTAGTTAAGAGCTCAATATTCCGGTGATATCCCATAAAGCTCTTAACTACTGACTTTTTTTTGGCGGTAGGAGTCTTGTCAGTAGAGGGTCTACCGCTCACTTCTCTCAAGACTCCAAATACCAGCGTTAGGCAGATCCCATTGAAAAGATAGGGTACGCAATTGGCGTAAGGGGATCTGCGGTAGCCTGGAATCGTGGTAGGGAAGTGAGCAGTAGACCTGTACCTGCCTGACTCTAAATACCAGCGGGCGGCCAAAAGCAGCATTAGGACCCCTTAACACTGCTTTTGACAGCTAACATAGAACTCTAAATCTAGGTGACTGTATTTCTATACACAACTAGACAGAACAAATATTGTACACCAGCCATTGTGTATATATTTCCATACAGTAAAAGTGAAATTTAACACTTCACTTCAAGCTAGATTGTATAGCTATACGTCATGCTAAGCTCATATTTGAGATAGTATCTATATATTGTGGCCAATAATTTATATATAGGATCTTTCAAAGGTACTTATGGTGGCATTGAGGAGACCTTAGCTCAATATTGCTCTCTATATACAATACTGTAAATATAAGTATGAAAATAACTGTAGATATAAGTATGTATATACATATATATATATATATATATATATATATATATATATATACAGGGAGTGCAGAATTATTAGGCAAATGAGTATTTTGACCACATCATCCTCTTTATGCATGTTGTCTTACTCCAAGCTGTATAGACTTGAAAGCCTACTACCAATTAAGCATATTACGTGATGTGCATCTCTGTAATGAGAAGGGGTGTGGTCAAATGACATCAACACCCTATATCAGGTGTGCATAATTATTAGGCAACTTCCTTTCCTTTGGCAAAATGGGTCAAAAGAAGGACTTGACAGGCTCAGAAAAGTCAAAAATAGTGAGATATCTTGCAGAGGGATGCAGCACTCGAACAATCAAGCGTTTCATTCAAAATAGTTAACAGGGTCGCAAGAAGCGTATGGAAAAACCAAGGCGCAAAATAACTGCCCATGAACTGAGAAAAGTCAAGCGTGCAGCTGCCAAGATGCCACTTGCCACCAGTTTGGCCATATTTCAGAGCTGCAACATCACTGGAGTGCCCAAAAGCACAAGGTGTGCAATACTCAGAGACATGGCCAAGGTAAGAAAGGCTGAAAGACGACCACCACTGAACAAGACACACAAGCTGAAACGTCAAGACTGGGCCAAGAAATATCTCAAGACTGATTTTTCTAAGGTTTTATGGACTGATGAAATGAGAGTGAGTCTTGATGGGCCAGATGGATGGGCCCGTGGCTGGATTGGTAAAGGGCAGAGAGCTCCAGTCCGACTCAGACGCCAGCAAGGTGGAGGTGAGGACTGGTTTGGGCTGGTATCATCAAAGATGAGCTTGTGGGGCCTTTTCGGGTTGAGGATGGAGTCAAGCTCAACTCCCAGTCCTACTGCCAGTTTCTGGAAGACACCTTCTTCAAGCAGTGGTACAGGAAGAAGTCTGCATCCTTCAAGAAAAACATGATTTTCATGCAGGACAATGCTCCATCACACGCGTCCAAGTACTCCACAAGAAAGGGTATAAAAGAAGAAAATCTAATGACATGGCCTCCTTGTTCACCTGATCTGAACCCCATTGAGAACCTGTGGTCCATCATCAAATGTGAGATTTACAAGGAGGGAAAACAGTACACCTCTCTGAACAGTGTCTGGGAGGCTGTGGTTACTGCTGCACGCAATGTTGATGGTGAACAGAACAAAATACTGACAGAATCCATGGATGGCAGGCTTTTGAGTGTCCTTGCAAAGAAAGGTGGCTATATTGGTCACTGATTTGTTTTTGTTTTGTTTTTGAATGTCAGAAATGTATATTTGTGAATGTTGAGATGTTATATTGGTTTCACTGGTAAAAATAAATAATTGAAATGGATATATTTGTTTTTTGTTAAGTTGCCTAATAATTATGCACAGTAATAGTCACCTGCACACACAGATATCCCCCTAAAATAGCTATAACTAAAAACAAACTAAAAACTACTTCCAAAACTATTCAGCTTTGATATTAATGAGTTTTTTGGGTTCATTGAGAACATGATTGTTGTTCAATAATAAAATTAATCCTCAAAAATACAACTTGCCTAATAATTCTGCACTCCCTGTATATATGACAGCATTTTACTATATTGCATCTCTTCCTAGTAATATGTTTCTATTCACCTAAAACAGCAATACAATTAACATAAAATAACAATGACAATAATAATGGCAACGTAAATAATGTGTGTAGATCAACTTGACCAAGGAGACAAACAACATCTGCTATTCTTCATTCATTTAAGGGCTTCCTATCACATGACTATGGCTGAGTGGCAATTGTTATTAATTAGAAGCCCCAATCTGGCAATGAGTGACTGCAAATTATTATCAAATGACTAGATGTTTATCTTGGTAACTGGATGCGTTCAGTCATTGCTGTCAACCAAAGACTCAATTCAAAAAAGGTTGCTAAATCAGTATAGAAAACAAACATAATGAAGATTATTGTTTTCCATCTGGCAATGAATGATTACAAGTTTAACTGAAAATCTAAAATGTGTATATGAATGACACAAACTTTATTACCAGTCAAATTTCCACTTGTAAAGAAGCCTTTATTTTTTTCATACATTTTAGATAATTTCAGGTCCAGATGAAAATGGGAATGGGCTGTTGAAAATATTATACTAAAACACATACCATATCATTAACATATATACAATCATGCTTCCATGTTCCCAGTGTATGACCACATTAATCCAACAATGTAATTATACAAAATTACATGTTGTACAGTGGGGCAAAAAGGTATTTAGTCAGCCACCAATTGCGCAAGTTCTCCCACTTAAGAAGATGAGAGAGGCCTGTAATTTTCATCATAGGTATCCCTCAATTATAAGAGAGAAAATGTGGAAACAAATCCAGACAATCACATTGTCTTATTTGGAAATAATTTATTTGAAAATTATGGTGGAAAATAAGTATTTGGTCAAAACACATACCATATCATTAACATATATACAATCATGCTTCCATGTTCCCAGTGTATGACCACATTAATCCAACAATGTAATTATACAAAATTACATGTTGTACAGTGGGGCAAAAAAGTATTTAGTCAGCCACCAATTGCGCAAGTTCTCCCACTTAAGAAGATGAGAGAGGCCTGTAATTTTCATCATAGGTATCCCTCAACTATAAGAGAGAAAATGTGGAAACAAATCCAGACAATCACATTGTCTTATTTGGAAATAATTTATTTGCAAATTATGGTGGAAAATAAGTATTTGGTCAATATTAAAAGTTCATCTCAATACTTTGTAACATATCCTTTGTTGGCAATGACAGAGGTCAAACGTTTTCTGTAAGTCTTCACAAGGTTGTCACACACTGTTGCTGGTATGTTGGCCCATTCCTGCATGCAGATCTCCTCTAGAGCAGTGATGCTTTGGGGCTGTCGCTTGGCAACACAGACTTTCAACTCCCTCCAAAGGTTTTCTATGGGGTTGAGATCTGGAGACTGGCTAGGCCACTCTAGGACCTTGAAATGCTTCTTACAAAGCCACTCCTTCATTGCCCGGGTGGTGTGTTTGGGATCATTGTCATGATGAAAGACCCAGCCACATTTCATCTTCAATGCCCTTACTGATTTAAGGAAGTTGGCACTCAAAATCTCACAATACATGGCCCCATTCATTCTTTCATGTACACGGATCAGTCGTCCTGTTCCCTTTGCAGAGAAACAGCCCCAAAGCATGATGTTGCCACCCTCATGCTTCACAGTAGATATGGTGTTCTTTGGTTGCAACTCAGCATTCTCTCTCCTCCAAACACGACGAGTTGTGTTTCTACCAAACAGTTCTACTTTGGTTTCATCTGACCATATGGCATTCTCCCAATCCACTTCTGGATCATCCAAATGCTCTCTAGCATACTTCAGATGGGCCCAGACATGTACTGGCTTAAGCAGGGGGACACGTCTGGCACTGCAGGATCTGAGTCCCTGGCGGCGTAGTGTTTTACTGATGGTAGCCTTTGTTACGTTGGCTCTCTGCAGGTCATTCACTAGGTCCCCCCATGTGGTTCTGGGATGTTTGCTCACTGTTCTTGTGATCATTTTGACCCCACGGGGTGAGATCTTGCGTGGAGCCCCAAATCGAGGGAGATTATCAGTGGTCTTGTATGTCTTACATTTTCAAATTATTGCTCCCACAGTTGATTTCTTCACACCAAGCTGCTTGCCTATTGCAGATTCAGTCTTCCAAGCCTGGTGCAGGTCTACAATTTTGTTTCTGGTGTCCTTCGACAGCTCTTTGGTCTTCACCATAGTGGAGTTTGGAGTGTGACTGTTTGAGGTTGTGGACAGGTGTCTTTTATACTGATAACAAGTTCAAACAGGTGCCATTAATACAGGTAATGAGTGGAGGACAGAGGAGCATCTTAAAGAAGAAGATGCAGGTCTTTGAGAGCCAGAAATCTTGCTTGCTTGTAGGTGACCAAATACTTATTTTCCACCATAATATGAAAATAAATTCTTTCCAAATCAGACAATGTGATTGTCTGGATTTGTTTCCACATTTTGTCTCTCATAGTTGAGGTATACCTATGATGAAAATTACAGGCCTCTCTCATCTTCTTAAGTGGGAGAACTTGCACAATTGGGGGCTGACTAAATACTTTTTTGCACCACTGTACATGCCTTGTATGAGTATCTCAGTGCAACTTTTTTTTTATTTTTTTACAAAAAATGTATATGAATTATTTTGGGCTAGGTAAACGTGGAGCACTATTTAGTGCTCCTTCTTGAGCTTTAAATTTGCTAAAACCTAACTTTTTGCACACGTTAACCAGCTCTTATATTACACTTTGAAAGTAAAAGAAAAAATAGATACCTAAAAACAAAAACAAAAAAACATCTACTACTGGACTTATGCATCTTAGCCAGTTAGATAAAATAAATAAAATCCTATCTCCCAACGCACTTGTATTAATTATCGAGCAGCTGTCATGGTAACATAAGAACAATTATAACAACAATTATACTGAAGACATCACCTCCGAGTAGCATCCTAACAAAACTAACTCATTAAACAATCTAACAATCTAATATAGAGCACAGTCTTTCTTTATAAATTTTAGTCAATTATACCACCAGTGTATATTTATCATTCCTAATATAAAAACTACTAAACTTGCAGTTGAAATTGAAACAGTTATTATTCTGAGCCAATGTCCCAAATGTATAGATCCACTGTATCTCCCTTTGCAAGAGGAGATTATTCACATCCCCTCCTCTTGGAGGTCTTACTAGCTCCTCTTACAAAGGGAGTGGATATATAAACTTGGAATATTGGCTCTGAATGATCTGAATAGACAGGCAGCCCTGTCCTACTTCCTAAATAAAAGACAGTGACTGAATCCTGGGGGGATCTGCTATAATAGATATTAATTTATATAAAGTGTTAAAATAATTATTATAATTATTGTTATTTTTTTAACTGCTAGTAGTTTTTATATAAGGAATGATAAATAGAGCACAGACTTTCATCATAACTTTTAGTCAATTATGCCATTAATGTATGTTATATTAGATTTTTAAATTGTTTAATGAGTTAGTTTAGCTAGGATACTTCTCTGAGGTGATGTCAGGACCTTCTGTATAATTGTTGTATAACAGTCTACCAAGGTGTAGAAAAATATGCCTCTACTTTACTAGTCAAGAAGAACAATTCTAGTCTAGAGGAACATTTTACTAGTTTACTAAGGGCTCAATTAAAAGTACCAGTGTAATGTACTTTGTAATGTATTTGTGTTGACACATGCAATATTGAAATATAGCACCCACTTTCACAGTTATTACAAGTTAAAATTTAATGCCTGTTTTTGTTATAAGTCCAGTGAGTGTGGATTCTACTCTTTTTTTGGATTTTATTTCCTGACACCCTGGCGGAAATCTTTTGGGGTGTGAGTGCAAATCACATGTTTATATACACAAACATATGCATATACATATTTAACACATGAGACCTTATAACTTTTTTATGCAATATTTTTTTGAATAATTTTTAATTAGATGTTATTATGAGTTTATCTGTACTTTGTAATGTATTTGTGATGTGTTTTGTGCAACTTTTTTGTTTTGTGAAACAGTTAACCAAAGCTCTGAGGACACAGTAATCACTCTAGTGTAAATTGCGATTGCACTCAAGAGATCGCGTTTACTTTCAACTTTTAATACAAGCGGAAAAACTGACCCGTACAAACACCTGCGATAAACCTCTTTTCGCTTGCGCGTAGCTGTTAATGCTCCACTCATAATCTGGCCCTTAATGTGTAAAAAATAGTGTAAATCTAATTATTTACTGTGAAGATGATAATCCTCAAATTAAAAATGTAAAAATTAGAATATCTCATATGTTTTATTCATATTGAAGTTGAGGTGAGTTATCATAAGAACAGTGTCAGATTAATTGATCAAAGCTAAACAGCACAATTTACGAAAACATGTGAGACAGATGGAAAAATGTAACTGAAGTAATGTATAAGTGTCAGTCAAAACCAAACAATGTTGGATACCAGTAAAAGAGGAAGAAAGAAAGACACAATGTTAAAAAATCACTAAAGAAGAACATTCAGTTTGGTAGTTTTAAAGTCTAGGTGACAGATTTTCAGTGAGACTGTATGAAGAAATATCTCAGATTTAGGACAAATGGAAGAACAATCACAACAGCTGAAAAACAAATTTCTATCCACAGAATATGAAGTTGGAACTTTAAATAAAGCTACAGAAGATGCCAGACAACATCTAAGGAACAAAATCAATTAAAAGTCAAACATTACTTCAGTTAATTATGTTTATTATATTTTCCCATCTGTCTCACACATGTTTTCTGAAATTGTGCAGTTTATCTTTGATCAATTAATCTGACACCGTTCTTATGATAACTCACCTCAACTACAAGATTAGGATATCTCCTAATATCCATTATGATTTTTTTTTAGAGGGACCAAAAGAGTGTCCATGGATTTATTTTAGGATTTATACTTTACAGTAAATAATTAGATGTTCACTATTTTTTTACTCATTAAGTAATCACAGCTTTGTTTCCATTTTTGCTATATATTTTACTAATAATTTATGTACACTTATACCCAAAAATTGAGATAACAATATTTATGCTTACCTGATAAATCTATTTCTTTCCGGATATGGAGAGTCCACAATGTTATCAATTACTAGTGGGAATATCACTCCTGGCCAGCAGGAGGAGACAAAGAGCACCACAGCAAAGCTGCCAAGTGTCACTCCCCTACCCATAAACCCCAGTTATTCGACCGAAGGGAAATGGAACAAAGGAATAACACAAAGGTGTATAGGTGCCTGAGGTTTAGTTAAAAAATAACTGTCTTAAAATTAAAGGGTGGGGTAGTGGACTCTCCATATCCAGAAAGAAATAGATTTATCAGGTAAGCATAAATCTTGTTTTCTTTCCTAAGATATGGAGGTCTCACAACGTCATCAATTACTAGTGGGAACCAATACCCGAGCTAGAGGACACAGATGACTAGGGAGGGATAGCAAGACAGGCAGACCTAAACAGCAGCCTCATAAGCAAAATGAATAATACTTCTCAACCAGAGAGAAAGAAAAGTAGCAGTGGCTTTCTGACCCTTACCCTTTCCAGAGAAACAAACAAACAGGGCAGAAGACTGGCGAAAATCCTTAGTCGCCTGTAGATAAAATTTTAAAGCACGCACAACATCCAAGTTGTGAAACAAATGTTCCTAATTAGAAGAAGAATTAGGACATAGAGAAGGATCAAACATTTCCTGATTAAAATTTATTTCCGAAACCACTTTTAGAAGAAAACCTAACCTAGTACAAAGAACCACCTTATCAGCATTAAAGATAAGAGAAGGATAATCACACTACAAAGCCAAGAGTTCTGAAACTCTCCAAACAGAAGAGATAGCAATAAAAAACAAAACCTTCCAAGATAACAAATTAATATCTATGGAATGCAATGGCTCAAACGGAGCCTGCTGCAAAACTTTAAGAACAAGGTAAAGGCTCTAAGGAGGAGCAACAGACTTAAACACAGGCCTGATTCTGACCAGGGCCTGACAAAAAGAGTGAACATCTGGCACATCTGACAGATGCTTGTGCAACAAAATAGATAATGCAGAAATGTGACCCTTCAGAGAACTGACTGACAAAACAAAAACCTAAGAATCCTGACCCTACTCCAAAAATAGCCCTTGGATTCACACCAATAAAGGTATTTAAGCCATACCTTATGGTAAATCTTTCTAGTAACAGACTTGCAAGCTTGAATCATGGTCTCAATGATCAATTCAGAAAAACCATGCTTAGACAGAACTAAGCGTTTAATCTCCAAGCAGTCAGCTTCAGAGAAGTGAGATTTAGATGAAGGAATGGACCCTGAGTTAGAAGGTCCTTCCTCAGAGGCAACCTCCAAGGTGGCCAAGATGACATCTTCACTATGTCTGTATACCAGATCCTGCGAGGCCACGCAAGAGCTATTAGAATTACTGATTCTCTCTCCTGTTTGATACGAGCAATGACTCATGGAAGAAGAGCAAATTGAGGAAACAGATATGCCAGACTGAAAACCCAAAGAAACACTAGAGCATCTATCAGGGCAGCCTGCAGAACTCTTGAACTTGAATCGTATCTTGGAAGCTTGGAATTCTGTCGAGACACAATCAGATCCAACTCCGGCACCCCCCCCCATTTGAGGGTTAACCTGGAGAACACCTCCGGATAGAGAGCCCACTCCTCGGGATGAAATGTCTGTCTGCACAGGAAGACCACTTCCCAGTTGTCCACCCCTGGAATGTGGATGGCAGATAGAAAGCAATTGTGAGCTTCCACCCACAGAACAATCCGAGCCACCTCCTTCATGGCTTAAGGAACTCAGAGTTCCTTTCTGGTGGCTGATGTAAACCACAGAGGTGACATTGTCTGACTGGAACCTGATAAACCAGGCTACGAACAACTGAGGCCAAGCCATCAGAGCATTGTAAATTTCTCTCAAATCCAAGATATTTATGGGGAGAGCAGACTCTTCCTGAGTGTGCCTTTAATGAGTCCCAGACAGCTCCCCAGTCCAGCCGGCTGGTGTCTGTGGTCTCAATCACCCAGGAAGGCCTCCGGAAGCATGAGCCTTGAGACAGATGCTCCAGAGAAAGCCACCATGGGAGAGAGTCTCTTGTTGCCTGATCTAGAACTATCCTCTGAGACAGATCTAAATGGTCCCCATTCCATTATAAGAGCATGCATATCTGCAGAGCTCTCAAATGGAATTGAGCAAAGGGAATTATGTACATGGAAGCGACCATCAGACTAATTACCTCCATACATTGAGTCACTGATAGCTGAACAGTAGACTGCAGAGAGAGGCAAAAGGAAATTATTTTGGATTTTCTGACCTCTGTCAGAAATATTTTCATAGATAGGGAATCTATTATGGTCCCTAAGAAAACTACGGAGGCTGTTTGAGAATTTGCTTGTTGAAAGATTGCGCCTGAACCAATATGTCATTCAGGTAGGGCGCCACTGCAATTCCTCAACACCTGATCACTGCCAAGAGATCCCCCAGAACCTTTGAGAAAATTCTGGGAGCTGTGGCAAGGCCAAACGCAAGAGCCACAAACTGAAAATGTTTGTCTAGAAATGAAATCTCAGAACTTCTGATGATCCCTATGGATGGGAACATGAAGATACGCATCCTGTGTAGCCGTAGGTGAAACAGTAACTGTGCTATCTGAATCTCTAAATTTCCTTTTGCGTTTTACCTATAGCAAAGGAAAAGCAGATAATGCCGCAGACACCGCAGAAGATACCTGAACAGCAATTTCTGCAGGCAAATAACTACTCCAGGAGGCCGAGAGGAACTGCAGGGCACTGTATGGGGCACCATAGATGCTTGGGAAGTTTGAGGAGAAAGCTGTGGCATTGCTGGAGCAGCATCATCCTGAGAGACATGGAGCTCAGTGGGAAAACATTTATCTTTATTTTGAAGAGTTCTAGATAAATATGCAGCACAGAATTGCATATGCAAAACAATTTGTGCCTCTAAACTCATAAACACTTATCAAAAGAAAACCTGTACCATAATAGTGCAAATAAAAGGTCCCCTAATTGAGCAAAAAAAACAACTTTTCAAATAATGAATACTGTCACTTTAAGTAGTCGTTCCCTAGGACAATAACGTTTAATGGAGTGAACCAAAGATGCCCCCCTTATTAAAAAAACTGGGGTCCTCTACATCCAGTTATATGCTAAGGAGCCCTCTGAATGAAAAGCAAGCTGAAATCCTGCAGATAACAACTCTCCTACTCTCTAGAGTGGCTGTTACAAAAACCACTGATTCATTCACACACTGAACACGGAAGCACAGCAGTCACGTGATCGGCCAAAGAGAAACTGCGCATACATCAAAAGCGCGCATTTCTCATAACAGACGAAAAAGCCTAAAGCCAATTTACAGCGGCTGTGCTCTTAGCAAATGAGACATACAAAAAGAATGTCTAAAATCTGTCAGGGTGCCAGGAATCAGACTGAGACGAGAAGT
This sequence comes from Bombina bombina, assembly GCF_027579735.1. Lineage (NCBI taxonomy): Eukaryota > Metazoa > Chordata > Amphibia > Anura > Bombinatoridae > Bombina > Bombina bombina. The sequence continues at coordinate 673,898,895 of NC_069504.1, forward strand.
GCAAAAATAATCACACCTTTATTAATAGCAAAAAATAATAAAAAGTCTTCAAGTCAAATACCAAGCCAGGAGTCAAAACCAGAGCTGGTGGTCAGACGAGTCAGGAGTCAAAGCGAATAGTCAGACGAGCCGGAATCAGCAACAAGGAAAACAGCATAGTCAGGAACAAGCCAGGGATCAGGAACCAGGAAGGACGTCAGGCAGCCAGTTAATACACAGGAACTCTCACAAACAAGTCTGAGACAACGCAAAGGCAAAGCATACTGAACAGAAGCCCTTTAAATAATAAGTGATGATATCACGATTCTGAGACTGCATCCTGTCTCACATGAATGATGAACACCAGTCTGGCCATAAAAGGAAGTGCCGGAAATGAGCAGCATCCCCCACAATGCCCCATAGTCAGGAAGAGAGGTGAGTAAAATGGCTGCCAGCAGCACATGGCAAACAAAAAAGGGAAAAACCCTGATAAAAACACAACGGACTTGGATTTTAACAAACACTGCCAAATAATAAAGAGAGCCTTCTCAGAATAAACTGAACAAACACTCAGACGGACTTAGTATTTTATCCCAAAATAAAATAATATATGGTAAAAGAATCCTCTCCACACATAGAGAGAGATTAACCCCCAAAGTCTCTGTCACTTCAGTGCCTGCATCCTGCCAATGATAAATCCTTAACAAAGGATCAGTTTGCCCCCAAAAAATATGGCAGCTATATTCTGAGAAGTGCAAAAACTCCAGTACCTAGGAGACCAAATGCACCTACCTGCAATCTAGCTGTCCGGGAAGGAGGATAGCTTACAAGGCGTGAGAGGACACATACTCCTCACAGAGACCTGTTGAAAAAAGAAAGAACAGAGTAAACCTACTCTGGCTTTCTATAAAAGGGCAGCAAAATGTTAGGAAAACACAGCAAGGCACACCTCACAAGTTCCTAAATGCTTTAAAGCCACCACTACTCTACTATAGAAATTGATGTGGACTACGGCTATACCCAAAAAACTTGCTTGCAGCGAAAAGAAATCCAATTTAAACTTCACCTCCTCCATTGATAGAGGCAAAGAAAATGACTGGGGATTATGGGTAGGGGAGTGACACTTGGCAGCTTTGCTGTGGTTCTCTTAGCTTCCATCTGCTGGCCAGGAGTGATATTCCCACTAGTAATAGATGACGTTCCGGACTCTCCATATCTTAGGAAAAAAATTATAGGCATAGAGTATACACATTCTCTGTGCACTAGATGGCACCATAATCAAAAAGAAATCTGTTATTAGTTTCAGTGAATGACATCACTGGAAATATGTCACTTTTGAACACGAATATAAAAAAATGTTGATTGCACACCGAGGAAGTGGAAGGTTTATCCCTGAAAAGTCACAAATAAAGTGAAGTTTGGTGTGAGTGCTTAGCCTGTTTGAACTATTGGATATCACTTTTCTTCAAGCACCCCTAAATTAAAATTAATAATGTGAGATTGCACATGATAAGTGTTATTTATTTTCATTTTTTTCAATTTGCATTCTCTATTGAACTCTATTGGGAGAAGAAGTTAGCATGATCACGATAACCGAAGTCCTGAAGCTCGAGCACGCCGGCATTTGCTTGCGACCAAACATTTAATTTCAACTTGTAATATGCGTGCTAACCCGTGTGCATTAAAAGTTTCCTTTGGACGGTGTTTGTGCATGAGTGAAAGCCCTAAATAGCGCGCCACTTGTATTCTGGCCCTAAATGTTAAAAAAAAATTGGCTATATTTTTTTAATTGTACCCTGCATTTCTTACTTGCCCCAAACTAGTGGACAAATGGAAGTTTCCAGCACTACACATACTTTTTACATTTTCTTTTATTCACATATTTACAGTAGAAGAAAGTGAGAGGGAGCCCCTCCCCTTTCTATTGGTTTAAAACTAATTCTGTTTGGCTAATAAATTCTAATTATAATTGTATTCTTATTTTTATTGTTCTTCAAGCAGAACTCAAATCCATTTTAAATACCCATTCTACAGCTAAATATAAATGTATTTTTATACATAAAAATTCATATTCTTATAGGCTCACATGCCATAAGTGCTAAAAGACTACCTGTAGGTTCATGCAAGCACCTATTGCCCTACAGTCATGTCTAAACCTATACTACATAGTATTCTTGCTGCTATTGCAAATAGACACCTAAATTACAAGTTTTGCAGTACAACTATACCACTGAAAAATTGGCCTTTGAGCACAGAATGGAAGGTCACCCCTATTACAAGTCGCAGTGGTACAGCTATACCGCTATCATTTTAGCCTGTACTGCAACTCTCCATTCCACACTCAAAAAATGGCTTTAGAGTGTGGAATTTTCAGGTCACCCGTATTACAAGTTGTTCGGTTAGACTATTATGCTAGCATTATAGCTTATACCACAACAATCCATTCCGCAATCAAAAAACAATAGTTATGGATTTTGCTAAACAAAAATATTTCACAAAAACTCATAACAAAAATGTTACAAAGTACACTAACACCCCTAAACTACCTATGAACCCCTAAACCGCCATCCCCGCATTACAACTACTATAATAAACCTATTAACCCCTAAACTGCTGACCCCCCACATCACAACCACTAAAATAATCCTATTAACCTCTAAATCGTCGACCCCCACATTGCAACTACTATAATAAACCAATTAACCCCTAATACACTGCCCCCCACATCGCAACTACTAAAACAAACCTATTAACCTCTAAACCGCCTGCCCCCCACATCGCAACACACTAAATTAAATTATTAGCCCCTAAACCTAACACACGCTAACTTTAAATTAAAGTTACAATAAAACTACCCTAAGATAAATAAAAACTTACCTGTGAAGTAAAAAAAAACTAAGATTAAACTATAAATAAACCTAACATAAACCTAAAAAAAATAAAAATAATAAAGTACCCACTAACAGTAAAACCCCCCCACCCAACCAACCCCCCCCAAAAAAAAACTAACACTAAAAAAACCTAAGCTACCCATTGCCGCTAAAGGGGTATTTGTATGGGCATTACCCTTAAAAGGGCATATTTGTATGGGCATTACCCTTAAAAGGGCAATCAGCTCTTTAGTGCCCATTAAAAAATCCAAAAATCTCTAATCCAAAAAACTAAAAAAAAAACTAACACTAACCCTGAAATAGGTACTCCCCTTTCCTGCTCAAATTAGCCAATAGGATTTCAGTAGCTCTTATCCTTTCGGCTGATTTGAAAATTTCAGCCAATAGGAATGCATGATACCCCAATATAAAACGGTTACCTTGCATTCAATCTTCAGTGTGCGGCGACGATTGCATAAAGAAGATCTTCCATGCTGGATAGCTCCGTGGCCGCAGTTCATGCTCCACGGCCGCCTTCACTCCGTGCCGCCTTTGCTCCAGATGAAGAAAGAAGATGTCCCCACACTGGATGACAATGGAGTCGCCTGGAAGAAGACCTTCACCGCCAGACTTTAGGAATGGTGAGTACCTATTTCAGGGTTAGTGTTAGGTTGTTTGGGGTTTTTTGGGGTGTTTTTTTTTTTAGATTCGGGATTTTTTTTTTGTTTCATTTTGGGGGGTTGGTTGGGTGGGGGGGTTACTGTTAGGTGGTACTTTGTAATTGTTTAATGTAAAAGAGCTGTTTAACTCAGCCCTTTTAAGGGCTATTAGTAGTTTATTGTTAGATTAGGGGGTGTTTTCATTTTGGGGTGGCTTTTTTGTTTTTATAGGGGTATTAGATAAGGTTTAATTTTTATTATTTTAGATCATTTCATTTATTATTTTTTGTAATCTTAGATTTTTTTATTCTTTGTAATTTTTTTGTTTTTGTAATGTTATTTTTTATTTTTTCGTAGTGTTAGGATTTTGTAATTTTGTAATTAAGCTTCTTTATTTTTAGTTTATTTTAGTTCTTTAAAATAGTTATGTTAGGTTTATTTATAGTTTAATCTTAGGGTTCTTTTATTTCACAGGTAGGTTTTTATTTATTTTAGGGCAATTATATTGTAACTTTAATTTAAAGTTAGCAGTTTAAGGGTTAATTGTTTAATTTAGTGTGTCGCAATGTAGAGGGCTGGCGGGTTAGGGATTAATAGGTTTATTTTAGTAGTTGCGATGTGAGGCGTCAGCGTTTAAGGGGTTAATAGGTTTATTATAGTAGTTGAGATGTAGGGGTTGGCGGTTTAGGGGTTAATAAGTTTATTATAGTAGTTGCAATGTGGGGGGTCAATAGTTTAGGGGTTAATAGGTTTATTTAGGTGTTAGCAATGCAGGGGTGGCGGTTTAGGGGTTAATAGCTTTATTTAGTGTCGGCGATGTCAGGGGTGGCTGTTTAGGGGTTTTTAGACTAGGGGTTTATGTTAGGGTGTTAGGTTCATACATAACTTTCTTGTCCCTATAGACATCAATGAAGAATACGTTATAGTGATCGCCATTCCTCAACCGCAGGTGTTAATTTTTTTTTTAACACTTTGGCTCCGTTGATGACTATGGGGTAAAATGTGCACTAGCACGTCAAGTCAGGTCTTGGCTTTTGTGCGGTATGGAGCTTAACGCACCATACCGCACAACAAAAGAAGGCTTTTCTGTAACTTGTAATGGCAGCGCTATGGAAAGTGCAGTACCGCTAAATGTTTAGTGTTATTTACGCACCGGGTTTAGGCATAACTTGTAATCTTGATGAATGTGTTTGATTGTCATCAGCAGTAACATAATAATTCACATTGGAAGAAAACAAGTAGATAGTGATTTTAACTCCAGAATCTCTGGGATGAGTCAGATCATGAAGAATTTTCTACATTATTATACTGCAAAATAAATAAATAATGTAGACTGTAATGTTGTCACATTTTCATTAAATAAACATCATATGGAGATTTTAAATTTATGTTTGATGTTCCTTTTTACTTCTGCACAATGTATGAACATGAAAAACATACAATTTGAAAAGTAGAGTACACTGAATAATTGATTTTTACATCATCTGACCGTAAATTACATAGTAACTAACAGAATTGTAACCCACGCAGTTATGTTGCCGGCAATTAGTCTAGATAATCCCACCCTCCCCTGAAGATTTAAAGAAATAAGTAACTAATGGATCTATAAAGGATCCGTGCTAGACTTTTAAACATACCTGCTAATAACACCTTTTATGTACCATAGGTTTCATAATATAACAAACAAATAATATCTTATAAAGCAAAGTAAATTAATAATGTGTTCACTTAGTTGTTAGCTGAATTGTAATTTAATGAGCCTGTCCAAGAGTGAGTTAAAATATTTACTAATAAAGCTATATAGTTAGTGTTGCCACCTCGGCCATGTTAACCTGTGCAATTATGAGTTATGCATGTTGCAGGGTGTACAAGGAGGAACGTAACTAGTGCTGTCCAGCACCAATTGTGCTATCCAGAGAAACAAAACAATACATGTTCCTCCTGCACACCCTGCAACATGAGTAGTTTATAACTGCCCAGGTTAACATGGCCAAAGTCGAAACCCTCTATATAGTTCAAGTCCCCAATATCCAAAATATTCAGAGATCTCACTGAGGTGGAAAAAATAGATCTCCTATAAATAACCTGTGTGATTTAAAAAGAGAATCAAACACAAACGTAGAAGTACAATGTGTACGATGTAGTCAATTAGGCTTCTGTCCTACTACTAAAAGAATGCCATAATAATAAAATTGTTTTTTATATACTTAGCCAATCCAAAGCAGATAAATACTTTAGCTAAATAAGCAATGATACTACCAAAAATACATTCATTAATAATACAGTGAGATCAGGAATATATTTACCTTAAAGGTTAAGATTTAAATTTGAGCGCTCTTCTTTAAGGTTTCATGCTGCAATAAGGTCCATGACTTTCATGCAAAGGTCTCCATTACAATCTGTTATACAGGTTCCTGTTTAGAAAATAGGAACCTAGGCGCCTTGTGTTTGCTTTTTCATGGAAAGAGGGTAACAGGTAGTGCACCAGTTAAAGTGGTATATCTATGATGTCTGATGAAACGGTCCTGTGCTGACCGAGAAACGCGTTGCAAAAAGAAATAAAGACAAACTGTTTTTAAACCACGACCCGGTTTTATTGAAAGCTGTATTTTATTATCCATTTGGGATATCTTCTAAGAAAACCTGTGTGTTGATACAGTAAGCTTTCCAAATACGGACTGTAGCCTGAGATCAGCCTTTTGGGAGAATACTCCAGCCTCCGGAGCACACACCTGGTTGTTTGTCCATGAGGATTCACGCTGTTACCCCTGACGCTACCTTCGAGATTCCACGGGTCTCACGTTTGAGACCCCCAGCATACTGACTGCTGGTTCTGAACATCAGCCTGCACGACAGCACCTTATTGGCTTAAGGTGCCACTCCTCGTGTGAGTAGTGTATTTACACACAGTTTTATATTACCTTGGTTATTACAATATCACACTATGTTGGCGCCCCTTGTTTTTGCTTTATATCTATGCAGTTCACCTTAACTGAAGATTTTGTAGATGTTTGCAAGAGTCAATATATCCTATGAAAGACAGACTGCAGATATTGCTGCTACAAGGATGAATTGTAAACTGTAAGCCATTTATTGCAGAACAGGGAGGCAGATGGGGGATTATATATAAATCAATGATTACTTGTTTTGACTGGATTTTCTATATACAATAATTGCAATTTGCTTATAGTCTGTGATTTTGTTTTATCAATTAGACCCATTACACCTAATTATAACTAATTGCAAACCTCCCACTCAAGAATATATATTGTTATCAATACACACACACATACTGTACAAAATTAAAGCCAGAGGGAGACCATATGGAAGGGTTTCGACCATTAATTTTGCTTATAAATGTTCCGTATCTGGTTGGTTCAGGAATCCAGCCAAAAGAAAATGTATGTGGGCAACTTTTTCTTGCCAACAATAAATCTTCCCATCCCCATGATAAATAAAGAGAATTTTCACATCTGCACATTCATCTGACAAATGAGCAGCTTAAAGATGAGAAGAGGGGGAAGGGATAAATGTGCTGTTCTCTATAAGTGGCCAATTTTAAGGTGGTGACAGAAATTGGAAAGATTGTTTGCTACAGAGCAGAGCAAATAAAAGTGTGTTATTGCTATGGGAATGAATGAACCTCTTAGTTAGGTCACAAATGGCTATAAAAAAATGTTAACATATAGGAACAATTCTTTTTCCTGTAGGAACAAAAAAAAACAAACAAAAAAAAACAACAACATTATACCAGATACATAAAAAAAAAAATTAGATGTATTTTTTAACGGGAAGTTTTAAATTAACACAAATTCATGTATGACTATCCATAAAAAGTGTGTATAGAAACACCTTAAATGCTAGTGTAAAACTGCACCATTCAAATAAGTGTTAAAGGGATAGAAAACCCCAACATTTTATTTCATGATTCGGATAGAACATAACATTTTAAACAACTTTCCAATTTACTTCTAATATCAAATTTGTTTCATTCTCTCGTTATCTTTTGCTGAAGGAACAGCATTGCACTTTTTGCAGCTAGCTGAACACATATAGTTAGCCAATCACAAGAGGCAAATGTGTGCAGGCACCAATCAGCAGCTAGCTTCCACTAGTGTAGGATATGTGTGTTTTCTTTTTCAACAAGGGGTACCAAAAGAACAATGCACATTTAAAAATAGAAGTACATTTAAAAGAGTCTTAAAATTACATGCACTATCTGAATTATGCAAGTTTAATTTTGAATTTCCTATCCCTTTAAAGGGACATAAAACTCAAACCAAATGCCCCATTAATAGCTAAATTACAAGTGGAGCTAAAAAAATATTTCAGCTGCTATGCATTACTTTGCTGAAGTTAAATCAACAAGGCTTTTTCCACATTAAAAGTCTAAAGAAATATTTTAGCAAGCAAACAATAATATAGAGTACACTAACATCTGGATGTTGCATGGCATTGATGTGCTAAATCCCTCACATAATAGACCTGTATGGGGTATGCTAAAAAAACACATGGGGGCCCATTTATCAAGCTCCGTATGGAGCTTGAAGGGCCGTGTTTCTGGCGAGTCTTCAGACTCGCCAGAAACACCAGTTATGAAGCAGCGGCCTAAAGATTGCTGCTCCGTAACCTGTCCACCTGCTCTGAGGAGGTGGGCAGAGATTGTGTGAAATTAACCCGATCACATACGATCGGGTTGATTGACACCCCCTGCTAGTGGCTGATTGGCCGTGAATCTGCAGGGGGCGGCGTTGCACCAGCAGTTCACAAGAGCTGCTAGTGCAATGTTGAATGTGGAGAGTGTATTGCTCTCCGCATTCAGCAAAGTCTGTCGGACATGATCCGCTGATCGGATCATATCGGACAAACATTTCAAAAATAGGCCCCATGGTAGCTATTGCTCAAGCACTAAGCTGATGGTGCACTAAACCTCCTCTGTAGTGGAGTTCTTTTATTAGATATATACTATTATATTTATGCATTGTGTGGCTGTAGTTTAGAAACACAGGGAAGAAGAGACCTTGACGTGGTCCTGGACCTATCACCATTTGGCCAAATGCCGTAACTAACTCTTCCATTTTGCTTTTAATTTAGCAGTATGCTTGCAAAAGAGTTACAGACTTTCTATGTGTTGTATATATATAGTATACAACTCTGAGTACACCCCTGTGCAATATCACTTAAATGACAAATTAGTTAAAGTTGTATTACATTACAGTAACTGGCTTATTGCTAAGTTGACAAGTTGAGTATTTCCTCTTATGAACAATAAAAAACAAATACTTTTAGAAAGATTATATTGAAACTACAGCCCCCAAAGTAGAAAGTCAATGCAACAAAAGTGAATATACCTGTTATTTCCAGTTAGCCTATTTACATGAACATGGTTATAAAATGACATGAGAACACCAGAACTTCTGTATTTCTGAGTTTCTGTGAAAGCCCAGAAAGTGCGAAGGACTTTGCAAAATGTCAACTTCTATGAACAATGTCAAAGAAAAAGCCCTTGCTTGCTCTCTGGCATAAAACCACAAGATTATACTTTGCTAAAGAACATGAAAAGAAGTCAGATGAATATTGGAAGCACATTCATTGGTCAGATGATAACAAGATACATTTGTTCGGCTCAGATGAGGTCCAGGCTGTTTGGCGTAAACCTGGCCATGATTACCTCAGGGAATGCATAGTACCAACAGTGAAGCACGGAGGTGGAAGTGTGATTATACGGAGCTGAATGAGTGCAAAAGGTGTTGGGGAGATGACATTTATAGATAGCACCATAAATGCCTGTGGATATACCATATTGCTGGATGACCAGATGACTCCCAGTCTCCAGAAGCTTGGCAAAATGAGGAATATTTCAGCATGATAATGATCCAAAGCACACTGCCAAAATCATGAAAGGGTTTCTAAAGAAGAAAAAAGTGAAAACTATGACGTGGCCAAGTATGTTGCCTGACTTCAATCTAAAAGAACCTCTTTAGGGTGTTTTAAATTGAAAAGTAGATCAACACAACAGCTCCAGCAAAGAGCGGCTGAATAAAATTGTCTATGAAGAATGGCAGAACATCTCTCCAGAATTTTATGCAACACTGTTATCCTCCATGCTGAGGAGGATTGAGTCTGTCATCAAAAATGAAGGTGGACATAAGAAGTATTGAAAAAAATGAAAGATTTGAAACTCAGTAATGAAAGGTATACTTACTTTTGTTGCATTGAGTTCCTAATATGGGGCCTGGATAACATAATTTATACTTACCTGATAAATTATTTTCTTTCCTGGCATGGAGAGTCCACAAATCCATTCAATTACTAGTGGGAATTCAACTCATGGCCACCAGGTGTAGACAAAGAATACCCCAGCAAAACTTCAAGTATCCTCCTACTTTCTACAATCCCCAGTCATTCAGCAGAGGAATTATGGAAAGAGAAGAAGACACAAAGGATATAGAGGTGCCTGAATTTTAGAAAAATTACAAAAAGCTGTTTTAAAAATAAGAGCGGGTCGGGGACTCTACATGCCAGGAAAGAAAATAATTTGTCAGGTAAGTATAAATTATGTTTTTTTTCCAATGGCATGGAGAGTCCACAAATCAATTAAATTACTAGTAGGAATCAATACCAAAACTAGAGTCCACAGAATGGAAGCAAGGGATAAACAAGACAGGCAAACCTAAACAGAAGGTACCGCAGCTTGAAGAAATTTGGAAAAAGTATGCAATGATGGCCAAGTGCCCGCTTTGCAAATCTGTTACATAGAAGCATCATTTTTAAGAGACCAAGAGGAAGTGACAGCCCTAGTTAAGTAAGCCGTAATTTTCTCTTGAGGCTGCTGTCCAGCTGTCGCAAAAGTCAATCGAATAACACTTCTCAACCAGAAGGAGAGAGTAGAAGAAGTGACATTCTGACCTCTCCGTTTACCAGAAAAGACAAAAAAGAGCAGAAGATTGACAGAAATCTTTCTTAGCCTGTAAATAGAACCTTAAAGCACGCACAACATCTAGATTGTGCAATAACCACTACTTCTTAGAGGAAGGATTAGGACAAAATGAAGGAACAACAATTTCATGGTTAATATTACTTTCTGAGACCACCTTAGGTAGAAATCCTAATTTAGTAAAGAGAATCACACCTTAGACCCGAAAGCTCCGAAACTCTATGGGCAGAAGAAACAAAACCTTCCAGGACAATAACTTGATATCAACATAATGCATAGGCTGAAATGGAGTCTACTGCAGAACTTTAAGAACCTCCAAGGAGGAGCAATTGACCTAAACACAGGCCTGATTCTAACCAAAGCCCGGACAAAAAATTGCCAGACACTATTGCAGAAGAATCACCAGAACCAAAATCTGACCCTTTAGGGTACTGACTGATAAACCCTTCTCCAGGCCATCCTGAAGAAATGACAGATTACAGGGAAGTCTCACCTGACTCCATAAAAAACCCTTAGATCTGCACCAATGAAGGTATTTATGCCATACCTTATAATAAAGCTTGCAAGTAATATGCTTACAAGCCTGAATCATAGTCTCAATAACTTTCACAAAAAAACCTCTTCTGGTTCTGGACAAGACTAAGCATTCAATCTCCAAGCAGTCAGCTTCAGAGAGATTAAGTTTGGATGGAGGAAGGGCACCTGAAATAAAAGATCCTTCCTCAGAGGCAATTTCCACGGGGGAAATGATGACATCCTCACTGGGTTTGCAAAACAAGTTCTTCAAGGCCATGCTGGAACTATTAGAATCACTGAAGCTTGCTCCTGTTTGATATGAGCTATCGCCCAAGGAAGGAGGGCAACCAGAGGAAACAAATAAATTAGACCGAAATCCCATGGCACTGCCAGGGCGTCTACCAGAGCTGCTTGAGGATCTCTTGATCTTCCTCCATATCTTGGAAGCTTGGCATTTAGATGAGATGCCATCAGATCCAGCTCCGGAACTCCCCACTTGAGGGTTATTATGGAGAAAACTTCTGGATTGGCAGCCCATTCCCCTGGATGAAACGTCTGCCTGCTCAGATAATCATCTCCCAGTTGTCCATCCCTGGGATATGAATGGCAGAAAGCAGACAATTGTGAAACTCTGCCCACTGAAAAATGCGAGTCACCTCCTTCATAGCTAACAAGCTCCGAGTTCCTCCTTGGTGGTTGATATACGCCACCGAAGTGATGTTGTCCGATTGAAATCTGATAAACCGGACTAAACTCAGTTGAGGCCAAGCTAATAAAGCATTGAGAATTGCTCTCAATTCTAGGATATTTATAGGGAGGGCAGACTCCTCCTGAGTCCAAAGTCCCTGAGCTCTTAGGGACCCCTAAACTGCTCCCCAGCCTAACAGGCTGGCATCCGTGGTCACAATCTCAGAAGAAGGTCTCAGGAAACAAGTACTCTGAGACAAATGGTCCTGGAAGATCCACCAAGACAGAGACATCCTTGTCTGAAAGTCTAAAACTATCCTCTGAGAGAGATCCGAGTGGTCTCCGTTCCATTGATTGAGCATACATAACTGTAAAGGTCTCAGATGGAAGTGAGCAAACGGAACAATGTCCATGCATGCCACCATGAGACCAATTACTTCCATGCCACTGATGAACAGAGGATTAAAGAGCCTCCAGAAGCTTGAACTTTCTGACCTCCGTCAAAAAAATCTTCATAAATACTGAGTCTATGATTGTCCCGAGGTAACATACCCTGGTACTTGGCACCAAGGATTTTTTTCCCTAGATTCACCTTCCACACATGAGGGCAGAGAATAGCTAACAGAGAATCTATATGGGATCTTGATAACTGAAAAGATGTTTCTTGGACCATGATATCATTCAGGTAAGGAGCCACCACAATACCTAGAGATCTGGCCACAGCCAAAAGAGCCCCTAGAACCTTCGTAAATATTTGAAGAGCAGTGGTGAGGCTGAAAGGCAGGGCTAAATATTAGAAATGTTGATACAAAAAAGCGAACCTCAGGAACTTGAAATGTTCTCTATGGATAGGCACAGGAATATATGCATCCTTTAGGTCTATAGTGGTCATAAACTGACCCTTCTGAGCTAGAGGGAGAATAGAATGAATAGTCTCCATTTTGAAGTACGGAACCTTGAGAAACTTGTTGAGAGACCTTAAGTCTAGAGTGGGTTGAAAGTTCCCTCTTTTTTGGGAACTACAAAAAGATTTGAATAAAATCCCTGACCCTGTTCTTCTAGAGGAACTGGGATAATCACTCCCAGAAACAACAAATCCCTTACGCAGTTTAGGAAGGCCTCTTTCTTTACCTGGTTTACAGATAATCTTGATAATAGGAATCTGTCCCTGGGGGGACAAGACTTGAATTATATCCTGTATCCCTGGGAGACTACATCCACTGCCCAAGGAACTGGAAAGTCACAAAGCCAAGCCTGCTGAAAAAGGAAAGCCTGCCCCCTACCCTACCTGATCCAGAACTTAATCGGGGGCGGCCCTTTCATGCTGACTCAGCCTCAGTGGAAGGCTTTCTGGATTGCTTACCCTTGTTCCAGGGCTGGCTAGCTTTAAAATAAGTCTTGGCTTGCTCAGATTTAGAAGACAGGGAAGTTCTCTGTCCCTTGAAATTACGAAAGGAACGAAAATTAGAAGTGTGATGACCCTTGGGTCTATTCTTCTTATCCTGTGGTAAAAAAAACAAAACAAAAAAAAAACTCCCTTTCCACTAGTAACTGTGAAAATGATTCTGCCAGACCGGGACCAAATAAAGTCTTACCCTTAAAAGGTAGAGACAGAAGCTTGGATTTAGAAGTCACATCGGCACACCAAGACTTTAACCAAAGGGCTCTGCGGGCTAGTATTGCAAAACTAGAAATATTGGCTCCCAGGCTAACAACTTGCATACTGGCATCACAGATAAAAGTATTAGCCAGCTTTAGAGCCCTGATCATATTCTGGATCTCCTATTAGTAGTCTCCTCTGAAATTAGATCAGAAAAAGAGTCACATCAATAAGAGGCTGCACCAGGAACTGTCGCAATACTAGCAACTGCTTGCCACTGCAAACCCTGATGAAGAAATATTTTTCTTAAATAACCCTCCATAGGGTCTCTAAAAGAGGAACTATCCCCAAGAGGAATAGTAGTTCTCTTGGCTAAGGTAGATATAGCGCCCTCTACTCTAGTAACAGTGCACCACAGATCTTGCACTGAATCAGCCACAGGAAACATCTTTTTAAACACTGGAGACTGGTTAAAAGGAACACCCGGCTTCTCACATTCCTGAGATATAATGCCAGACATGCAATCTGGAACAGGAAAAAACCTCCACAGATTTAAGTTTGACAAAAAAACTCTTTTTAGTTTATTAGCCTTTTTAGGAGCCTCTGCAACAGTTTCAGAATCATCCAAAGTAGCTAAAACCTCCTTCAAAAGTAAACGGATATGCTTAAATCTAAAATTAACCTCCTCAGTGTACTAGGAACTGCAGATTCTGAATCAGAGAACTTGCTCTCGGAAGCTGCAGAGGAATGATCCTCGCTAGATAACTGAGAAAGACTAACCAAATCCGTCTTGGCAGAATCAGAACCCATAGAAATGTTCTTCGATTTCCTCTTCCCTTTACCAGAACTAGGTAAATCACTTAGGGCTGCAGAAACTGCAGAAGTCAACTGCGTAGCAAAATCTTTAGGCAAACAAACATTCCCAGAGACTGACTGAGAGGAACAACAGGGCACTGCATGTGAATCTATCAAAGAATGGGACATGTTAACAGAAGACTGAGATAATAGCACTTTATTTCCCTTATACTCTAATTTCAATATAAAAAATAGAATACATTTCTAAGCATAGATAAATAATTATTAAAACCGACACTTCTACACTCCAGCCATGCTGGAGTGACTCACCCATGCTGGAGGGACTCACCCGACCAGTAACCTTGAATCCAATCCACACCAGCAGACAAATCCTGTTAAAACTGCAGATCCTAGAAAACTGCAAACATCAAAGAGAAGCGACAGGCAGGAAAAACAATCTAATGCTAGAAAATCCAGTCTGTCTCCTTGAAAATACGGATTCCAAACAGCCTGCTAGAAACAAACTGTTCAGCACTCAGGAAATAACAGAGCGGTCACATGATCACAAATTCAAAATTAAGGTGCAGTCCAACAACTTTCTTAAAGAGATATTACCCAAACTAAAAAAAATTTAAACTTGTACAAACAAATCCCAATAGCCAAAATTAAAAAAAAGCCTTCAGAAACAGTGCCCTGAACTGCTGCCCAATAAATCCCCAACCTTTCAAAGAGAAATTCAGTCCTTTAAGGATCAACGTTGCTCTCTGAGTATCCATTTTTTTTTTTCAAAAACATGTAACTCCTAAGTGCTGCATCTTTCTCTCCTAGGAGGTAAAAGCACTTACCTGTGGATCCACTGTAGGGAAGGTACAGCAGGTGTGACAGAATCCTCACTTATATAGACCTGTAGATAAAGAAAAAACAGAGTAAATAAACCTGGTTTTCTATATAGGGGAAGCAAAAATTTTCGAACGTAAGCAAAGACCGCTCACCATCTTCCAACTGCTAAAAACCACCATTACTCTTACTAAAGAAAATTACATGGAAACAGCATAACCCCAATCATTGCTTTTAGGGAAAAGTACCTATTAACCCATTAAAGGATTAACAACTTGATTTCTTCAGACACCTTCTTCACACATTACCTACAATGTTACACAGGCAAATAATGACTGGGGATTGTGGTTAGTGGGAGGATACTTAAAGATTTGCTGGGGTGTTCTTTGCCTCCACCTGGTGGCCAGGAGTTAAATTCCCACTAGTAATTGAATGGATTTGTGGACTTTCCATGCCATTGGAAAGAAATAGTAATTCTAAACTGTTAGTTTTGAATCATTTGACATTTAAGTGATATTGCACAGGGGTGTGCTCAATTCTGTTGTATACTGTGTGTGCATATGTGTATATATATATATATATATATATATATATATATATATATCCACACATTCAAATAAAGATTTAAGCCCTTTCTAAACCCTCATCTTGGCATGTACTTTATCCTTTTAAATCCATTTTAAAACCGTTTTTGACTATAATAAACTGGTACAAGGTCTAGGAAATACAACTTACATGAAAATACTTTGTGACCTTAATAAGTATAAGTCAAAGTAGAAAAAAGAGAGGTGATACTGCTGCATCACCTCAACAGTACCACAGCCCCCTTAATTTGTAGCTGACCAGCCCCAGCTGAGATTTATATAGTTTGTGATCTCACAATAAGGAAGTATGGTTAGGTTGACACACTGGAAATTATACAATCAGTATTATACGCCCATGGATGTCTGGAGGGGGAGAAGATGAGCAAATACGTTCCCCTGGTATTTTGCTTCTTAAAGGGACACTGAACCCAACATTTTTCTTTTGTAATTCAGAAAGAGCATGCAATTTTAAGCAACTTTTTAAGTAACTCCTATTAACAATTTTTCTTCGTTCTCTTGCTATCTTTATTTGAAAAAGAAGGCATCTAAGCTTTTTTAGGGTTCAGTACTCTGGACAGCACTTTTTTATTGGTGTATGAATTTATCCACCAACCAGCAAAAACAACCCAGGCCAACATTTAAACTTATATTCTTGCATTTCAAATAAAGATACCAAGAGAATTAAGAAAATTTGATAATAGGAGTAAATTAGAAAGTTGCTTAAAATTTCACGCTCAAACTGAATCATGGAAGAAAAACTTTGGGTACAGTGTCCCTTTAAGCATAAGCTCCCATTGAGTCACTGTTTTGATGACAATGAGCCACCATTTTAAAAAGGACGTGTAAAAGATTCAGAAAACTTTCTGCATGCACCCCTATAACCCATACTGTCACATTTAAACCGACATTTGCATATTCAAACTCACACTAGACAAACATACGGATAGATTTAGAGTTTTGTCGGTAACGACCCGCGTATCTAACGCTGGCTTTTTTCTGGCCGCACCTTTAAAATAACTCTGGTATTAAAGTCCACAGAATGGCTGCGTTAGGCTCCAAAAAAGGAGCGTATAGCATATTTAACGCAACTTCAACTCTCGATACCAGAGTTGCTTACGGACGCGGCCAGCCTCAAAAACGTGCTCGTGCACGATTCCCCCATAGGAAACAATGGGGCTGTTTGAGCTGAAAAAAAACCTAACACCTGCAAAAAAGCAGTGTTCAGCTCCTAACGCAGCCCCATTGTTTCCTATGGGGAAACACTTCCTACCTCTGCACCTAACACTCTAACATGTACCCCGAGTCTAAACACCCCTAACCTTACACTTATTAACCCCTAATCTGCCGCCCCCGCTATCGCTGACCCCTATATATTATTTTTAACCCCTAATCTGCCGCTCCGTAAACCGCCGCTACTTACATTATCCCTATGTACCCCTAATCTGCTGCCCCTAACACCGCCGACCCCTATATTATATTTATTAACCCCTAATCTGCCCCCCACAACGTCGCCTCCACCTGCCTACACTTATTAACCCCTAATCTGCCGAGCGGACCGCACCGCTATTATTATAAAGTTATTAACCCCTAATCCACCTCACTAACCCTATAATAAATAGTATTAACCCCTAATCTGCCCTCCCTAACATCGCCGACACCTAACTTCAATTATTAACCCCTAATCTGCCGACTGGAGCTCACCGCTATTCTAATAAATGTATTAACCCCTAAAGCTAAGTCTAACCCTAACACTTACACTCCCCTAAATTAAATATTATTTTAATCTAACGGAATTAATTAACTCTTATTAAATAAATTATTCCTATTTAAAGCTAAATACTTACCTGTAAAATAAATCCTAATATAGCTACAATATAAATTATAATGATATTATAGCTATTTTAGGATTAATATTTATTTTACAGGTAACTATGTATTTATTTTAACCAGGTACAATAGCTATTAAATAGTTAAGAACTATTTAATAGCTAAAATAGTTAAAATAATTACAAATTTACCTGTAAAATAAATCCTAACCTAAGTTACAATTAAACCTAACACTACACTATCAATAAATTAATTAAATAAAATACCTATAATTATCTACAATTAAACCTAACACTACACTATCAATAAATAAATTAAATACAATTCCTACAAATAAATACAATGAAATAAACTAACTAAAGTACCAAAAATAAAAAAGAACTAAGTTACAAAAAATTAAAAAATATTTACAAACATTAGAAATATATTACAACAATTTTAAACTAATTACACCTACTCTAAGCCCCCTAATAAAATAACAAAGCCCCCCAAAATAAAAAAATGCCCTACCCTATTCTAAATTACTAAAGTTCAAAGCTCTTTTACCTTACCAGCCCTGAACAGGGCCCTTTGCGGGACATGCCCCAAGAAGTTCAGCTCTTTTGCCTGTAAAAAAAAACATACAATACCCCCCCCCCAACATTACAACCCACCACCCACATACCCCTAATCTAACCCAAACCCCCCTTAAATAAACCTAACACTAAGCCCCTGAAGATCTCCCTACCTTGAGTCGTCTTCACCCAGCCGAGCCAGATTCTTCATCCAAGCGGAGCAAGAAGAGGTCCTCCATCCGGTAGAAGTCTTCATCCAAGCGGGGCAGAAGAGGTCTTCAATCCGATTGAAGTCTTCATCCAAGCGGCATCTTCTATCATCATCCATCCGGAGTGGAGCGGCAGCATCCTGAAGACCTCCGACGCGGAACAGCCATCCTAGCCGACGACTGAACGACAAATGACGGTTCCTTTAAATGACGTCATCCAAGATGGCGTTCCTCGAATTCCGATTGGCTGATAGGATTCTATCAGCCAATCGGAATTAAGGTAGGAATATTCTGATTGGCTGATCGGAACAGCCAATCAGAATCAAGTTCAATCTGATTGGATCAGCCAATCGTATTGAACTTGATTCTGATTGGTTGATTCCATCAGCCAATCAGAATATTCCTACCTTAATTCCGATTGGCTGATATAATCCTATCAGCCAATCGGAATTCGAGGGACGCCATCTTGGATGATGTCATTTAAAGGAACCGTCATTCGTCGTTCAGTCGTCGGCCAGGATGGATGTTCCGCGTCGGAGGTCTTCAGGATGCTGCCGCTCCGCTCCGGATGGATGACGATAGAAGATGCCGCTTGGATGAAGACTTCAATCGGATGGAAGACCTCTTCTGCCCCGCTTGGATGAAAACTTCTACCGGATGGAGGACCTCTTCTTGCTCCACTTGGATGAAGAATTTGGCACGGCTGGGTGAAGATGACTCAAGGTAGGGAGATCTTCAGGGGCTTAGTGTTAGGTTTATTTAAGGGGGGTTTGGGTTAGATTAGGGGTATGTGGGTGGTGGGTTGTAATGTTGGGGGGGGGGTATTGTATGTTTTTTTTTACAGGCAAAAGAGCTGAACTTCTTGGGGCATGCCCCGCAAAGGGCCCTGTTCAGGGCTGGTAAGGTAACAGAGCTTTGAACTTTAGTAATTTAGAATAGGGTAGGGCATTTTTTTTATTTTGGGGGTCTTTGTTATTTTATTAGGGGGCTTAGAGTAGGTGTAATTAGTTTAAAATTGTTTTAATATTTTTCTAATGTTTGTAAATATTTTTTTATTTTTTGTAACTTAGTTCTTTTTTATTTTTTGTACTTTAGTTATTTTATTTCATTGTATTTATTTGTAGGAATTATATTTAATTTATTTATTGATAGTGTAGTGTTAGGTTTAATTGTAGATAATTATAGGTATTTTATTTAATTAATTTATTGATAGTGTAGTGTTAGGTTTAATTGTAACTTAGGTTAGGATTTATTTTACAGGTAAATTTTTAATTATTTTAACTATTTTAGCTATTAAATAGTTCTTAACTATTTAATAGCTATTGTACCTGGTTAAAATAAATACATAGTTACCTGTGAAATAAATATTAATCCTAAAATAGCTATAATATAAATATAATTTATATTGTAGCTATATTAGGATTTATTTTACAGGTAAGTATTTAGCTTTAAATAGGAATAATTTATTTAAGAAGAGTTAATTAATTTCGTTAGATTAAAATTATATTTAATTTAGGGGGGTGTTAGTGTTAGGGTTAGACTTAGCTTTAGGGGTTAATACATTTATTAGAATAGCGGTGAGCTCCAGTCGGCAGATTAGGGGTTAATAATTGAAGTTAGGTGTCGGCAATGTTAGGGAGGGCAGATTAGGGGTTAATACTATTTATTATAGGGTTAGTGAGGCGGATTAGGGGTTAATAACTTTATTATAGTAGCGGTGCGGTCCGCTCGGCAGATTAGGGGTTAATAAGTGTAGGCAGGTGGAGGCGACGTTGAGGGGGGCAGATTAGGGGTTAATAAATATAATATAGGGGTCGGCGGTGTTAGAGGCAGCAGATTAGGGGTACATAGCTATAATGTAGGTGGCGGCACTTTGCGGTCGGCAGATTAGGGGTTAATTATTGTAGGTAGCTGGCTGCGACGTTGTGGGGGGCAGGTTAGGGGTTAATAAATATAATATAGGGGTCGGCGTTGTTAGGGGCAGCAGATTAGGGGTACATAAGTATAACGTAGGTGGCGGTCGGCAGATTAGGGGTTAAAAAAATGTATTCGAGTGTCGGCGATGTGGGGGTGCCTCGGTTTAGGGGTACATAGGTAGTTTATGGGTGTTAGTGTACTTTAGAGTACAGTAGTTAAGAGCTTTATGAACCGGCGTTAGCCCAGAAAGCTCTTAACTACTGACTTTTTTCTGCGGCTGGAGTTTTGTCGTTAGATTTCTAACGCTCACTTCAGACACGACTCTAAATACCGGAGTTAGAAAGATCCCATTGAAAAGATAGGATACGCAATTGACGTAAGGGGATCTGCGGTATGGAAAAGTTGCGGCTGAAAAGTGAGCGTTAGACCCTTTTTTGAATGACTCCAAATACCGGCGGTAGCCTAAAACCAGCGTTAGGAGCCTCTAACGCTGGTTTTCACGGCTACCGCCAAACTCCAAATCTAGGCCATAATTAGGTTGTTCATCAGTAAACCTCTAAAGATACTTTACCTGAGGTTTTAGCCTCCTAGAAATAACCTAAGAGTGAGTGGATTAGATTAGATTAAATAATGTAAACATTGTCACCCGGATTACAAGTCACGCGGTATGGTGCGATATGCTCTATGCGTGTGAAATGGTCACTGATTTGGAATTACAAGTCGCACGGTATGGCTTTCCCGCAAGCGATATGGCCACAACGATCCACTCCGCACTCAAAGACCTGTAGTAATGTGTTTCGCGAAACAAAAAAGTTTCACAAAACACATCAAAAATAACTTACAAAGTACACCTACACCCATAAACTACACTATTAACCCCTAAATTGCCACCCCCGCATTGCAACCACTAAATAAAGCTATTAACCCCTAAACTGCCATTCTCCAGCATTGCAAACCGATAAATAAACCTATAGACCTCTAAACCACCATTCCCCTGCATCACAAACTGCTAAATAAACCTATTAACGCTTTAACCACCATCCCCCGCATCACAGCCACTAAATAAACCTATTAACCCTTAAATAGCCACCCCTCCGCATCACAACTACCTGTATTAAATTATTAACCAATTTTCACCATATGTAGAAATAAAAGTCTTGTGGGAGACAGAGCATTAAATCATTGCAGTAGATTTATTCGAATAAAAAAACAGGTGAACACCACTCCACACACACCTCACAGCCACATCCGACGCGTTTCCTGCCGCTAAACGGCACTTCGTCAGGGATATTGACAGCTGCTGTGAACCTCCCTTAAAAAGGCTAAACCCTCATGTTCAAATTTAAAGGTATAGTACTTTTTCTAAAGCCTTTCATACAAGGGGGTTAAACAAACACATTGTTACAAAATAAAACTACAGTATGTAAAATATTCAATACAATGTTGCAACTTGGGCACACTAAAGTTTACACCTAATTTCACATAAATAGGAACTTTTAGCCTCATACAATATAAACAAATAAATAAATGTATGACTCTCTATATATACCATTATATTTTTACAGTTCATGGCTAATCTATGATTAAATTTATTGGTATGAAAATTAATTACAATTAATACGCTCGGCTTTGTCTTAATTCATAATGATGTCAGTATAATGAATATTTGAATAGTATAATACAGAAAAATTAAAGAAAAATTAAAAATTGATCTGTTCCAATCTTCAAATATAACATTATTTTATGACTGGACCCACAATGTTAAGATACTATCAATTATTTTAGGCATTACTTCGAATTTCATATTAGTTGCCTATATATAATTTTACATCTGAAATCATATTTATACCCAAAGGACTTCCGGTTTTCAATGTATATATCCAATAGACTTCACTCCTATTTAGGTCTTGAACTCTATTTCCCCCAACATTATATTTTGGTATTAAATCAATACCCTGAACGGAGAAAAGTGTATTGATATATTCCAATTCTTGTTTATCATAATTATCATTTCTTCTGTGTAATGCAAAGTGCTTTGATACAGGTGTTTTTGGAATATCATTTTCCAAGGAAAGCAAGTGCTCCCTCACTCTATCCTTGAGCATTCTTGTAGTTCTTCCTGTATATTGACTATTACACAGTTTGCATGTGATCAAATATATAACAAATCTTGAGTTACAATCTATATGGTGGTTTATCTTATATGTATTGCCAGTGACAGTTGAGGTAAAGGTATCACTTTTTTTCATGTAGCTACAAGATT
Organism: Bombina bombina; assembly: GCF_027579735.1. Taxonomy (NCBI): domain Eukaryota; kingdom Metazoa; phylum Chordata; class Amphibia; order Anura; family Bombinatoridae; genus Bombina; species Bombina bombina. Next base: position 673,921,129 of record NC_069504.1, read on the forward strand.
TACAAGGTGCTCCTCCACACTTAAAGCTACCATTACATTTTCCTAACCACATTTTATTTTCTGTTTTAGCTTTGTCAGCAAAATTCCGTTTCAGACTATTCTCTATAGTTTCAGATCTTCTAGAAACACATCTAACACCTTTTTCTATGGTTGTTCTTAATTTAGGATCGTTTTTCAACAATGGAATAAATCTTTGTACAATTCTACATATATCCTGATACTGTCTACTATATTTTGTTGAAAACGTTAGCCTATCTATGTCTCCATTTGCTTTCTTCGGCTTATCCTTTAGCAAAACCTGTCTATCCATCTCATTGACTGCCTTCATAGTTTTAAATAAATCCTTCTTATTATACCCTCTATCACTCAATCTATCGACTAAATTATTGGCTTGATCCAAATACGTCTCATTATCGCTACAATTGCGCCTAAGGCGCATAAATTGCCCCTTAGGAATTCCTTTCTTTACACAATAGGGGTGGCCTGAGTCAACCCTCAAAATAGTATTACCAGAAGTTTTTTTCCTAAAGGTCCTAGTATTTATGCAACCTTTCTTGCTATCTCCTATTAATGTTAGATCTAAATAATCTACACTTTCATCAGAGTTATAATGTGTAAATTGTAAATTGTTATTATTGTCATTCAGGTATTTTATAAATTCTTCTATGCTGGTTGTGTCTTTTTTCCAGACGATCAAAAGATCGTCTATAAATCTGGTATAGAAACAAATCTTAGATAGAAAGGGATTATTGCTAGTAAACACTTTATTAAGTTCAAAATACCCCAAATAGAGGTTAGCATATGAGGGGGCGAATTTCGCCCCCATCGCAGTACCCTGATTTTGGACATAATAAGTCCCTTCAAAAAGAAAGTAATTATGGCTCAGAAGGAACCTCACTATATCAACAATATAATCTATAAAACCTGATTCAAAATTAGTATGAATATGTAACATTTCCCTGAGGGCCACAAGACCCTCTCTGTGAGGTATACAGGAGTATAGAGATACCACATCTACAGTTAAAAAAGTAAGGTTACCTGACCAATCTAGATGTTCCAGTTTTCTAAGTAAATGTTTGGTATCTCTCAGATATCCTGGTAAATTTTTAACAATTGGTTGTAGGAAATCATCAACCCATTTGCCTAAATTTTCCCCTAAACTATTAACCCCTAAACCTAACACCCCCTAACTTTACCAAATTTAAAATACACCTAAATTAAAGTTTAAATACTGTATACTAACTACCTTAAAACAAATAAAAACTTACCTGTGAAACAAAATTAAAATGTAAGCTTAAACTAAAAAAATAACTAACATTACTTATTTTAAAAAAAAAAAAAATACAAAAACCAAAAAAACCCATAGCCTTACTAAAAAATAATAATACCATTACAACAAAAAATAAACACTAAAATTGCAAAACATAAAAAAGCTACCATTACAAAAAATAAAAAACAAAATTATCCAAAATAAAAAAAAATATTCCTATTCTAATACCCCCCCAAAAAACACCCCAAAAATAAAAAAAACCTGAATCTAAAAATAAACTACCAATAGCACTTAAAAGGGCCTTTTGCAGGGCATTGCCCCAAAGCTAACAGCTCTTTTACATATAAAAATAATTACCCCCTAACATTACAACCCCCACCCCCAAAATAAAACAAATCTAACAACAACAAAAAAACAACTAATCTACCCATTGCCCCAAAAAGGCATTTGGATGGGCATTGCATTTAAAAAAAGGCATTCAGCTCTTTTTATGCCAAAAATAAAAACAAAAACTCCCTAAACTTAAAAAAAACACCCCCCCAAAAAAACACCTTACACTAAGCCCCAAGTTGGTATTCACCAATGACAAAGGGCGGCACTCCATCTTCATACCGGCGGCGCTCCATCTTCATCGGCAGAGAATCTTCTACAATCTTCATCCAGGCTGTGGTCCATCTTCTATAGAAGAAGTTTATAGAAGAAGTTTATAGAAGATGATTTTACTGAATTCATCCAACAAGGAACACAGGGCTGGAAGAGAAGATGATTGACTGGTTACAAACACAAATAAATAATCAGCGAACAATTCCACCTTTTGTAAGGGTTGTGAGTAGGGACTCCTTCAATGAATGACTCTGCTAATGGCTTCATCATAAGAGCAAATATTATTTGGCACTCCTGCATGTACCTTTGGTAATTTTAAAAAGTAAAACTACTAAATCCCACTCCTCTGACAATTGCTGAAGGAGAGGAATATAGTGCCAAAATCATATTTGGAAATATGTGTGAAAGCCTAAATTTGCCCAATATCTAGATCATATACTGCCAATCAACCTGGTCAAATAACTTGTCACCATCAATAGAAAATGTAAAACAAGACTGACCCAAACAATGCATTTTATAAAAATATAAAAAGCTTGATTATATTATCTGGACCCTGGCATCCTAGAGTAAAACCAACCTGATTAGGATTATTTAAACAAGGAATGATACATTTCAACCAATTAGCTAAAATGTTGGTGTATAATTTGACATTAATGTTTAATAGAGATATTGGCCTAAAAACTGCGCACACATTCATGTGTTTACCTGACTTTGGCAATGTAACAATATAGGCCTGTTGAGTTAGTTGAGAAAATATTATAAAAGGTATCTGGACCTGGGGATTTGCACAATCCAGGTGAATTATTTTGGCTTCGCATGCAGCCAACATGCTGTTGGCTGCCTCACGCTACCAACACTCCTTTGAGGATGCGTGCGCAACTGCCGACGGCGACGGACGCGTTATAAACACGATTATAGTATAGATTAACCTTGAAACATCCAAGTTCAAATAAGCATAACTTTAATTAAAACCAATTTTTCAAGTAACACAATATCAAGGTGCAAGATCAAAAGGCTTATCGTATACCTTCTCAAAATCGTGTCTTAGGAAGAGAAAAAAAAGTACTATTCATTGCTAATTAACCTTGAAACATCTAAGTTCAAATAATCTTGAGTGAAAGCAGTTTTATAATAAATAGGATGTGAAAGTGCTGTAACATAGCAGTAACAACACTATTCATACATACTATTCATAGAAAATACAGCAACAGTATAACAAATTATAGAAGTAAATTTAAAAGTGCTCAAACTGGAAAAAGTAGTATTGTTGGAAACTATCGGCTAGATTACGAGTTTTGCGGTAAGAGCTGCTCGTGCTAACTTGCAAGTTATTGTCACTGCTCACCTCCCTATTGCGCTGCTATTACAGGTTTGCAAAAACCCGGCGTTAGCAGGCAAGAAGTGAGCGTAAAGCAAAATTAAGCTCAATGCCGCACTCCAATACCAGCGCCGCGGTGAGCTGGTTTTATGTGCTCATGCATAATTTCCCCATAGACATCAATGGGGAGAGCCGGCTGAAAAAAAGTCTAACACCTGCAATAAAGGAGCGAAAAGCTCCGTAACGCAGCCCCATTGATTCCTATGGGGAAAGAAAAAGTTATGTTTACACCTAACACCGTAACATAAATCCTGAGTCTAAACACCCCTAATCTGCTGCCCCCGACATCGCTGACACCTACATTACAGTTATTAACCCCTAATCTGCCATCCCTAACATTGCCGCCACCTACCTACATTTATTAAGCCCTAATCTGCTGCCCCCAACGTCCCCGCCACCTACCTACACTTATTAACCTCTAATCTGCCGCCCCCGACATTGCCGCCACCTACCTACATTTATTAAGCCCTAATCTGCTGCCCCCAACGTCCCCGCCACCTACCTACACTTAATAGCCCCTAATCTGCTGCCCCTAACATCGCCGCCACCTACCTACATTTATGAACCCCTAATCAGCCGCCCCCAACATCGCCGCCACTATACTAAAGTTATAAACCACTAAACCTAACCATAAATCTAATCCTAACACCCCCTATTTTAATACAATTAAAATAAATCTAAACAAAATTTCTATCATTAACTAAATAATTTCTATTTAAGACTAAATACTTATAAAATAAACCCTACGCTTGCTACAATATAACTAATAGTTTTTTTTATTTATTTCACAGCTAAGTTTGTATTTATTTTAACTAGGTAGACTAGTTACTAAATAGTTATTAACTATTTATTAACTACCTAGTTAAAATAAATACAAATTTACCTTTAAAATAAAACCTAACCTGAGTTAGACTAACACCTAACCTTATACTACAATTAAATAAATTACATTAATTAAATGCAATAAAAAAACTAAATTACAAAAAACTAACACTAAATTACACAAAATAAAAAAAGAAATGATCAAATATTTAAACTAATTACACCCCTATCAAAATAAAAAAGCCCCCCCCAAAAAAACAAAAACAAAAAAACCCTAGCCTACAGTAAACTACCAATAACCCTTAAAAGGGCCCATTTGCGGGGCATTTCCCCAAAGAAATCAGCTCTTTTACCTGTAAAAAAAAATGCAAACACCCCCCCAACAGTAAAACCCACCACACACACAACCAACCCCCCAAATAAAATCCTATCTAAAAAAACCTAAGCTCCCCATAGCCCTGAAAAGGGCATTTGGATGGGCATTGCCCATAAAAGGGCATTTAGCTCTTTTTTGGTGCCCAAAAGCACCATTCAATAGCAGTTTTCAAATTCATCAACAATTTTTCAGCAGCTTTTCAAAGAATCTTTCAAATTTAAAGTGTCAGTAAACCTAAAAAATAATGTTATATAATTCTGCACATAGTGCAGAATTATATAACATTACATTAGTGTTATTGTTATAAAACCTTATTTCCCCTTTGAATTTTTTTAAAATATGACAGGTTTTCAGACCCGCTCTCTGTGCTCTTCTGAGCGGGTCTGTTTTTAGTACACAGCGCATCGGGCCAGCTGTTTAAAAAAAAGGGGAAATAAGGTTTTATAACGATAACACTAACATTATTTTTTAGGTTTACTGTCCCTTTAACATCTTCAGAATGTTTCAAGTGACTGTAATTTTCAAAACACATTTTTAATGTTAAAGGGACATAATACTCATATGCTAAATCACTTGAAACTGATGCAGCATAACTGTAAAAAGCTCACAGGAAAATATCACCTGAGCATCTCTATGTAAAAAAAGAAGATATTTTACCTCACAATCTCCTCAGCTCAGCAGAGTAAGTTCTGTGTAAAAAGTTATACTCAGCTACTCCCAGCTGCAGGTAAAAAAAAAAAAATGAAGAAATGAACAGCAGCCAATCAGCATCAGCAGTGCTGAGGTCATGAACTCTTATACTGTGATCTCATGAAATTTCACTTAACTCTCATGAGATTTCATAGTAAGCTGAATAGGGAAATAATATGAGAGTGCACGAGGCTCATCCCCTTATCTGTCCCAGGACAGACATACTAAAATGTTTCTTAGAAATCCTTTACATTGGGATGTGGCTACTGAGGAACTTTTGAGGTAAAATATCTTTCTTTTTTACATAAAGATGTTCAGGTGATATTTTCTAGTCAGCTTTTTACAGCTATGCTGCATCACTTTCAAGTGTTTAAACATTTGGGTATTATGGCCCTTTAAATTTGCATGCATACTCATTTCACATGTTCATAACTTCCGAAACTCACCAAGAGGCCTGATATACCCCTTATAATCTAGCCCTAAATCAGTTTAGTGACCTCTATTATGAAATGTAACTTCTCAGTTTCCCTTAAACTAATAAGCAAAAGAGGACTCTGAGATAGTGTCTACGTGCACTACAATCAGGTTAATCAGAAAGGAAATCACTAATTTGCCAATATATACTGAGAATATTTTAAATAATACAAAATGTAATTAAATATGGTAGGGTTTCTCCTAGTTCAAACGGTCTGTGCTACAGTTTAACATTTACTTTTTTTTTAAATAAATATAAACACAAAATAGGAACATTGTCAATGTTTTGTGTTTTTAGTGTTTGGTGTCACAATTATCATATAATACTCAGAAAAAAATCATATGTCTTATCATATAGATATAATCAGCTATGCAATCGTTGTTCATATTTTGTGGATCTTCAGAGACTAAACAGTGCTGGTAAACTATTGTTCCGTGTTTTAATCAAGCTACTACATTTGATACGTTTTGCTGTTTCTAATGATTTTTTGTAGTTCTTAGTCCATTTCTATTTGCATAAAAGTCAAGGTCTGCTGATAATACAACAGTGCAGAGATTCATTATCCACTTTGACAGCGAAGAGGAAATTCAGCATGCCATACATCAGGCATTTGCTTTTCTCTTTCCTAGTCCCCCCATGCCTGAGAAATGTCACTCAATCATGTCACCATGATATAATTAGTGAAAGTTGTCCAGTTAAATGTGAGCTTTAAAAGAAAAACTAGGCACACTTTATCGCTCCACGAGAAAACTTCCCATATTCATAAAGGTCAGCTGGTAATTACATAATTAGACTTTACTTAATGTCTTGTATGTCAATAATTATTTGTATGATTTCTAGGCTGATTTCAGTTATTATAGGCAATGGGTTATTACTGGTGCATTGTTTAATTGTGATACCCTTATAGGAGATTAATGACAATTAGATTAATTTTTCCCAATAAATATCACCAAGCACAGAATAATTTATTATGAGTTAGTAATCTTGAAAAAATGAGACAGACAAAAGAATAAAAATGCATGAATATTTTATATTTAATACTATAAGACTATAGTGTGCATAAAAGGTGTACCAAAAAGGATATGAAAAACCCTGAATGACTAAAAAAATTACATAATATAATCACTGATTAACCCATCTAAAAAGTGAGATGGCTCAACTTTTACAGAGTGTCTGGTAAGCACAATCATGATTGGTTAATGAGATGAAACAAACATGATCTACTAAAATGTCATATATGAAGGAGGGAACCACAAATGAGAGCCAGATCAGGGAAAAAGAACAAGAGGGATTTGTTTTTGGTTGGTTGGAAGATGCAAAAAAATAAAAAATAAAGACTCTGACACTGGACTTAATGTAAGAGTTTAGATAGATAGATAGATAGATAGATAGATAGATAGATGATAGATAGACACATGTACTATATATGTGTTTCTGTGTATATATATATATATATATATATATATATATATATATATATATATATATATATATATATATATATATATATATATATATATATATATACATAAATGTATATATTTGGAGTGTTGCAATATGAGAGGTCATATGGTGTGGGGAAAGGTTTTTGGATTTGCATTTGGGGCTTTAGAGCTCTAGCAAGTGTGATTTGACAGTACTTCATTTAAGAAATATTATTATGGTAAGCGGGTTGTGTAAAGTGGCCAGGACTGCCATCAAGTTGTATGATAGTGAAGCCAGATCTTGGATAGTGTTGGTGTGGGGATGGATGACCCATTTAGCTTTAATGTAGTTGAACAGTCAAGGGTAATTATAATTGAGGTAAAGTCAGGTCACTGATAGGCTAGGGAAAGGTGTTTATGACAAATTGTAGGTGTTGCTCTAGAAAAAGGGATTGAGTGAGCATCAAAAATGGTTGCGCATAAATGTGACAACCATGGGATACTATTGCTAATATCTCTTAGCAACTCCCATATGAATTAAAAGCACTCATAATACTAGTGTCAATGCTGTTTTAAAATATACATAAAGTACAACATTCTTCTTTCATGATTTAGATCAGTGTTTTTCAATGCAAGTCCTCAAGTACCACTAACCGGCCTGATTTTCATGATATCTGAACTAGAGCACAGAAGAAATAATCAGCGTATGGGTGAAAGCAGGTTAGTAACCATGGTTACTGATCAGCTAATTATTTTAATTGTGCCCTAGTTCAGATATCTTAAAAATTTAGCCTGTTAGGGGAACTTGAGGAATGGAGTTGAGAAACACTGATTTAGATAGAGCATACAACTTTAAAAAAACTTTCCAATTTTATTCTATTCATTTATTTGCTTCCTTCTTTTGGTAACCTTTATTGAAAGAATATCAAGGTAGGTTCACAAGCAGCAATGGACTACTGGGAACTACTTGCTGATTGGTGGCTGCACATATATGTCTCTTGACATTGGCTTACCTTATGGGTTCAGCTAGCTCCTAGCATTATATTGCTGCTCTTTCAACATAGAATACCAAGTTAAAGGGTCAGTAACGTCAAAATTAAACTTAAATGTACTGGATAGAAAACACATTTTTGAAAAACTTTAAATTTTACTTATATTAACAATTTTGCTTAGTTCTCTTGGAATCCTTTCTTAAATAGTAATCCTAAGTAAGTTCAGCAGTGTGCATGTTTCTTAAAGGGACCGTCTACACCAGAAATGTTATTGTTTTAAATGCTAGATAATCCCTTTATTACCCATTCCCAAGTTTTGCATAACCAACAGAGTTATATTAATATACTTTTTACCTTTGTGATCGCATCTAAGCGGCCGATTTATTAAAGTTCGGACGGACATGATACAATGTAGAGTATTATGTCCGCTGCACATCGATAAATGCTGACAGCATACGCTGTTGGCATTTATCATTGCACAAGCAGTTCTTGTGAACTGCTTGTGCAATGCTGCCCCCTGCAGATTCACGGCCAATCAGGCGCTAGTAGGGGTGTCAATCAGCTCAATCATATAGGATCGGGCGGATTGATGTCTGCAGACTTAGATCAGGCAGACAAGTTATGGAGCAGCGGTCTTTGGAAAGTTTTTAAAATTGCAATCTTAATCTGAATCATGAAAGTTTAATTTTGACTGTACTGTCCCTTTAATTAAAGGGACACTCAAGTCAAAATAAACTTTTTAAGATTAAGAAAGAACATGCAATTTTAAGACACTTTCAAATTTACTTCTATGATAAATTTTTGCAAAGTCATTTTATATACTGTACACACTTTCTGGGGAAGAAGATCCTGTTGAGGATGTGCACAAGTTCACAGGGTATACGTGTGTAGGTGTTAAATCATTGTCTTATTATTATGCACTTATTAATTATGCAATTGAGCGGTTCTTTAACCTCTTATGACCGAGGACGTACAAGGAACGTCCTACAAAAAATGTTTGTTAACGAGTGCTGGAAGCGATCGAGATAACTTCCAGACACTCTAACAGTATTGCAGTGATGCCTCGATATCGAGGCATCTTGCAATACTGTTCCCAACTCCTGGGCCCCGGATTGATCACTTGATCCGGGCCCCAGATTGATCATCCGGATTGAAATACTTCCGGTTTCGCTCCACATGGAGTCTGGCAGTCTTGCAGAGCATTGGAAGTGATCGGACAGGCTTCCTATGCGCTGCTTGTGTGCTGAGTGCCTTGGTGGGTCAAGGCACTCAGTAAGTAGTAAAAATAATTTAAAAAATAAAAAAAATAATATAAAAGCCCCATATAGCCCCCCCTCCTCCACTCCCAACTTCATGTGGCTTCAAAGATGGTGATGCCCAGTGCATCATGGGGCTTCTGGGGGTGTTCCTAGCCTGCCTCATCATAGGGGCAGGCTAGGGTCATCCAATCTGAGCTTGCACTATAATTTATTTTTTTAATATTAAAATATCCTATTCGTCTGGTCATGTCAATATTTGTAAATATTGACTCTGATTAGTGTGGATCTCCCTCCCTCTCCTTACTTGCATTTTTGTGGGAGAGAGAGAGACCTGTGTTTAGGAGAGATAGATTTATTTAATATATTTGTTAAAAAATGTGAGACCCAAAGGTTCTTTTCAGACCCATTAACCTCTAGCTTGCCAGTGATCACTATAAATCACTGGAAGTAGCACAGCAGTACTTATTTGCTTTCTGTGCATTTTTTAAGGGTTACTTTTGTTTACTAATTTTGTGTGAGACCCAAAGGCTCTTTTCAGCGCCATTTAGCTAGTTTGAATTATTTTTGGTAAAAGTTGTGAGACCCAAATGTTCTTTTCTGAGACATTAACCCCTAGCTTGCCAGTGATCACTATAAATCACTGGCAGTAGCATAGCTGCACTTTTTTGCTGTCTGTGCATTTTTTTAGGGGTTCATTTATTTTTTGTAATTTTTTTTGTGAGACCCAAAGGCTATTTTCAGAGCCATTTAGTTAATTTACTTGATATAAATTAAAATTTTGTGTTGATTATTTTTTTTAGTATTTTTTTTCTGTGACAGGTAAAAATAAATAATTTCACAGAGAATATATAGTGCTGAGGAGGCGTATGCCATCCTTGTGTCAGAGTCAGAAACCTCTATGTCTGACTCAGACCCCAATTTTGACTCTGCCATATGCTCAGATACATCAATAGATACAGTCTCAACTGATAGTGGTGTATCTGTGGCTGCTAGCCCCACTGCTAGCCCCCCTGCCAGGAGGAGGCGTGTTGCTTCAGCTGGCATTGCTGCTGAGGAGTGGGCAGTGCCTCATCACCAGAAATCCACCCTTCATTGCAAATCCTGGCATCAATATGGATGTTGCAGGATTTAGCCCCAAACAGTTTATGGAGGTGATACTGGGCGATGATGTATTAGCAAACATTGTAGCCCAAACTAATTTATGTGCTCATAAGTTCATTGCTGCAAAGCCTGACTCATATTTGTCAAAGCAACAATGAGCCCCCATCTATGTGCCAGAATTTAAAAAATTTTGGGCATTGACTATGCTGATGGGCATCATAAAGAAACCCTCCATTCGCTCCTACTGGAGCAGTATCCCCATCTGCTCTACCCCATTTTCTCCCAGAGTATGTCGAGGAAGAGGTATGAAATGATTCTACACAACAACAGCATGTGCCCCCCTAGGGAGCATCCCCAATTTGACAAGCTGTATAAAATCCACCCTCTGATTTCCTACTTCGCTGCCAGGTTTGTAGAGGCTTATACACCTGGAAGGAATATATGCGTGAATGAATCCCTGATGAAGTATAAGGGAAGGCTGGGATTCAAGCAGTATATTCCTTCCAAACGCTCCAGGTATGGGGAAAAGGTGTATAAGCTCTGTGAGAGCGATACTGGGTATACTCAGGCCTTTCGGGTGTACGAGGTAAAGGATATCCACCTTGACCCTCCAGGTTGTTCAAAGTATATGGGAACCAGTGGCAAGATTGTCTGGGACCTGATATTACCCCTGATGAACAAAGGGTACCACTTGTATTTAGATAATTTCTATACAAGTGTCCTTTTGTTCAAGCTACTGTATTGCTTTGATACAGTAGCTTGTGGTACATCTAAAAAGAACCATGCAGGTTTCCCAGGACAACTTGCACACACCCGGCTACGAAAGGGGGAGACATCAGCTCTGCACCAAGAGGAGCTGTTGGCAGTTAAGTAAAGAGACAAGAAGGATGTATACCTTCTTACCACCATTCACACAGAGAGGACTGTGGAGGTCTCTGTACGTGGCAGAGCTAAGAGCACAATGAAGCCCGTTTGCATCAAGGCTTATAACCGGTATATGGGTGAGGTAGCTGCTGCAGCCCTACCTAATTATTGCAGAAGACAAGGGCCTGGTACAAAAAGGTTGTAATTTACTTAATGCAAATTGCAACCCACAATGCTTTTTTGTTGTTTAAAAAAGCATCCCCCAGAATGAAACAGAGTTTTTTACAGTTTCAGCTCCAGATCATTTCAGGGATTTTGTACCAAGACACACCTGCACCTGGGAGAGAGTAGAATTGGCGCTACTCATTTTATTTTTAAAATCCTCCCTACTGCGTCAAAGCAGAAACCTCAAAATAAATCCAGAGTCTGAACCAAGAGGGGGCAGAGAAAGGACACCATATGTTACTGTCCTGATTGCCCTGGACAGCCTGGACTCTGCATTGGGGAGTGTGTCAAGCGGTATCATACAATGGTCCAATTTAAAAAAAAAATAGTTTTTACTTTTACTGTGCCACATTTTTACATTTCACTCAAATCTAAGCATGGGGGCATAGGTGTACTTAGGAGGCCTTGCAGAAAACAACATGGAGTGTTGTTTTGCAATAAATTACAACAGGCTCTCCTAAATCATAGTCAAAAAGCAATGTGTGTGTAAAAATTAAAATTGAAAAATTACCACCATACACTTTCTCCATTTTGTTTGGCTAAAACAGTTACATCAAAGGCATCACAACACACCATATACAATACCTTGGGGTGTCAACATTTCAAATATATACACTTTCATGACAATAAATAAAACTGGGGTATGCAATAGGCCCCAAACTAAAGATAGGCCAATCAAAAGAAATACTCTCACTTTTAACTAAAATTACAAGTCATAAAATTGTAACAGCACCTTCCCAAAATCCTGGCAAACCTATGCATGGGGATATACGTGTACTCAGAAAGTCTTGCAGAAAACAACCTAAAGTGTTTTTTTGCAATAACGTACAACAGGCTCTGCTAAATCATAGTAAAAAAGGAATGTGTGTGGGGTGGGGCCTAACAGCCGCCATGTACAGACACGAAACTTAGAAGCTCTATGCCTTATTGAGTCAGCATACTAATTACTCACTCGCCAAACAGAAAATCAGAATTCATTCCTGTAGATGTGTGAAGCAAAACTGAACCAGCTAGTATTTGTTTGGTGAAGATTGTAACTAAGGAACCGTTTTTACAAAGCGTCTGGACAGGCACGGCGACGGCCTTTTACCATCAGCATATCCCCCCTCTCGGTCTGCCGGGTAAAGCAGAATCACTTCACTTCTAACACGAATTGTCATAACTTTTATTCAATATGGATGAGATATTACATAAGGAAATACAAGCCCTCTTAGATGTTTTAGCCCAGAAAATAGACAGTTATTTTTACACAACTGATGGCTGCCAAGAAAGCTTGCCTTTACAAGCATCCGTCTATAGATCTGCAAATGGCGACCGCAATAGATCACGACTGGCAACATAGCTGCTCACAGCCTCCTCCCAATGCAGTTGAAACTGCTCTGCTGGCTCCGGCTCCATGGGGGGGTGTTGTCCGTGGAGCAGCTGGAAGTTAATATCCCGCACCAAGGAAGTGGAGGCTTGGATGGCACGACTATTGGTATCACTCTAGAGAATGAGAGTACATTTGAGGAGAAGAGATTACTCGTGTGGGTGGATAAGGCCACACACCGACGCACCGTAGGGGTTCATCCAGTGTTCTGGTGATGACTGGAGACCTAAATTCTCTTGTGGTGCCCTTTCCAGCAGGGACAGAAGTGACCCTAAACTACTATACTTACCTACAGTCCTCATTCCCGGCAGCTCAGACTCGGATAGGAGAGTACTCTTGACGGCACCCTTTCATCTTATCCTCCATCCTGAGCCCTCATCATACTAGTGGCAAGATCGGTGCTACCCGAAAGGGGATTGGGTGATCTCATTCTGATGTGAACTGTATCAAAATAGTTTTAAGACCCCAGTAAGAGGACGCTGACTCTCTGAATTAATGCCTTATTCTAAGATTGGATTACTAGAAGCCACACACCCTGCTCTTATGGAGGTCTTGTCACCTAGTACTTACCACTGACAGTAACATTGTTTTAGACATTATGCCCATTTCAACCCATATATGAGGCTTGTCTTATCTTACAGCTTTCTATTTGTTAATGATGTCTGGTTAATCTGATGTTTCTTTGGGGACTCCTTGTTTCATTGGGGCTATTAGTTTCAATCACCCTGCACATATTGGTTTCTTAGTAGGCATAACCTGTTAGATGATATACATCAATATATTATTATTATTATTATTATTGGTTATTTGTAGAGCACCAACAGATTCTGCAGCGCTATAAACAAAGGCGGAGTACAACAAAACAATTATAGGGATCAAATGGGTAGAGGGCCCTGCCAAGAGTTGCACTGTTGTAGTCAGCTCTTAAGAAGGTGATCTACAAACATCTGGACTCTTAGGCTTACATGCTAAGGGGGTTCAGGGGATAGCAATGGAGGAGAGGAACTGGTATAAAGAAAGGTTAGCGTAGGTTGTATGGATCCCTGAACAGTAGAGTCTTTAGGCACCACTTGAAGCTTTTAAAACTAGAAGAGAGTCTTGTGGAGTGAGGCAGAGAGTTCCACAAGATGGGGGCCAGTCTGGAGAAGTCCTGTAAACGGGAGTGTGATGAGGTGACAAGAGAGGAGGAGAGTAGGAGGTCGTGAGCAGAGCGAAGGGGACGGGAGGGAGAGTACCTGGAGACAAGGTCTGAGATATAGGGAGGAGTAGTGCAGTTGAGGGCTTTGTATGTCAGAATGAGAATTTTGTGTTTGATCCTAGAGGCAAGAGGAAGCCAGTGAAGGGATTGGCAGAGAGGTGCAGCAGATGAAGAGTGACGTGTAAGGAAGATGAGTCTGGCAGAGGCATTCATTATGGATTGTAAAGGAGCTAGGCGGCAGGTGGGGAGACCAGAGAGGACAGAGTTGCAGTAATCAAGGCCGGAAAGAATGAGAGAGTGGATTCAAATCTTAGTTGTGTCTTGTGTAAGGAAGTGTCTAATTTTAGAGATGTTTTTTAAGGTGGAAGCAGCAGGCTTTAGCCAATGACTGAATGTGAGGAGTGAAAGAAAGATCTGAGTCAAATGTGACCCCGAGACATCGGGCATGTGGGGTAGGGGTAATGATGGAGTTGTCGACAGTTATAGAGAGATTGGGGGTGGAGAGTTTAGAAGAAAGGAGGAAAATAAGGAGCTCAGTTTGGGAGAGATTTAGCTTGAGGTAGTGAGAGGACATCCAGTTAGAGATGTGAGAAAGACAGTAAGTGACAATGGTTAGCAAGGAAGGAGATAGGTCTGGTGCAGAGAAGTAGATTTGGGTGTCGGCATACAAATGATATTGTAAACAGTGGGACTTTACTAGGGAACCTAGTGATGACGTGTAGATTGAGAAGAGAAGGGGACCGAGCACAGAGCCTTGTGGTTCTCCGACAGAAAGTGGTGACGGGGCAGAGGAGGCCCCAGAGAAGGCTACACTAAAGGTACGGTTTGACAGGTAGGAAGAGAGCCATGAGAGGGCTGTGTCACAGATGCCGAAGGATTGGAGTGTTTGGAGCAAAAGAGGGTGGTCAACAGTGTCAAAGGCTGCAGACAGATCAAGGAGGATAAGCAGAGAGAGGTGGCCTTTTGATTTTGCTGTAAGTAGGTGATTGGTAACCTTAACAATTGCTGTCTCTGTGGAGTGATGGGGACGAAATCCAGATTACAATGGGTCAAGGAGGGAGTTTATTGTAAGTAAATGGGATAGGTGTGAATAAGCTAGTTTTTCGAGAAGCTTTGATGCAAGAGAGAGGAGGGAAATAGGGTGGTAGTTGGATGGGGAGGTAGGATCAAGGGAAGGTTTTTTGAGGATAGGTATGACCGGTGCTGAGGGAGAGGTTGAAAGTGTGTGTGAGTATAGGGGTAAGGGTGGCAGAGAGGGAGGGGAGTAGCTGTGAGGGGATAGGGTCAAGGGGACAGGTAGTGAGGTGAGAGCACAGTATAAATGCTGAAACTTCTTCCTCAGTAACAGGGGAGAATGAGCTAAGTTTAAGTTTTTGTGGGTTGTGGTTGATTGAGAGCATTTGAGGGGGTGGAATTATGTTGAGAGCTGATTTCATTTCTGATGGAGTCGATTTTTTTATTGAAGTGGTTGGCAAAGTCTTGAGCTGACAGAGAAGTTGTATTAGGAGGTGGGGGAGGGCGGAGAAGAGTATTGAAAGCGGAAAACAAACGTTTTGGGTTTGATGAAAGATTAGAAATAAGAGTAGAGAAGTAGTGTTGCTTATGGAAATTAAGGGCAGAGTAGTAGGAGTTCAAGATAAATTTGTAATGTTGAAAATCAGCTTGAAAATAATATGTTGAAAATAATATGAATATATACCTTTAAAGCTAGCTATACATCAAATCTCCCTGCTTTGAACACACACAAAAGGACAATTAAACATATATACATTTACGTTGGCACAATACTTATTTTTATTTTGGGGGTGTCTGTTGTGATATATTACATCTTATATTATATTTAATCTTGTGAGCAGTGCTGTACCACTGGATGTTAAAATGTTGCTGACCGCATAAGAGTAGAAGCTACTAGGGGGGAATATTTGTTACCTGTTTAAATCTCCTAAAACTGTTCAAATTTAAATTTATTTCCTATCTCAACTTCACTATTTTACTTGCATTTAGCAACATTGGGCAAGATCTACTCAGGGTACCTCCTCTACCTTAAACTGCCACAATATCCACATTACTATGTACTAAATTCACAAACTCCTCTAGGCAGTCATAGAGTCTGGATCCCCCTCGCACCCAAACCCTTACTCTCAGGTTTATGTGCCTATGGTCAATAGATGTAAAACTGGAGGTTGCAGACTTTAAATTTTAATTTATAATAGACATATTTCTATAGAGAAACAGCGGCTCATGTTTACATGAAGTTCTTATAGGCGGCGATACTCGTCCAATTTTGTTTCTGCGTCTAAATCCATGTGTTTGAGACCGTGTGCATTGATCTGTAAATCTACTCTCTCCTCTCTGCATGCATGTCTTTGGTGTGTGGCTGATATAAGCAACACAATACTAATCCCTCTCTCAATAGCCCAGAGGTACAGATGGCTTGGATAAAGTATGCCACAAGATAATATCCCTTCTCTTACTTGGTCCAGATGTAGATGTTCAGAGTCAATAGCCCTCTGCCTTGTAGAGCATATGAGAGTATAATTAAAGGAGAAGACAACTGAACATATAAAAGTAACAGAAGGCCTCTAGAAGTGTTACACGGCTCCTATGTCAATCTTGTAAAAGTGCTGCATTACCAATATATAGAGCATTATATGCTTTGATTAGCTTGTGTGGGAGTAAATTTTGCTAGGTCACCTTAATATATAGCTCCTGTTTAGCTCTACCTTATTCATTTATTAATATCTGGCTACCATATGTTGTTTTTTTATTCTCATGTGGCTAAACGGCCCATAAGTGGCCACCTTACTAGTCAGCCAATTTTGCAACGTTATTCAGAAAACAGAGGTTTCAGAAGCCTAATTGCTGTTATACATTGTTGTTTTTCATTTGTGTCTCTTAATGTCCTTCTCTCTCTACATTTGACAATGTCTATTATGTAAGGACATAAGTATTATTACTGTTATAAGGCTATCATTGTTTACTGTTTTTTATTGCAAAACCTCAATAAAAAAATATTATTTAAAAAAAAAAAGAGCAATGTGTGTGTAAAAATTAAAATTGAAAAATTACCACCATACACTTTCTCCATTTTTTTTTTTTTTGCTAAAACAATTGCATCAAAGGCATCAACGCAGACCATATACAATACTTTGGGGTGTCAACATTTCAAATATATAGACTTTCATGGCAATACATAAAACTGGGGTATGCGAAAGGCATAAAATAAAAATTGAAAAATTATAACCATACACTTTCTCCCGTTTTTTTGGCTAAAACGGTTGCATCAAAGGCACCAATGCACAACATATACAATACCTTGGGGTGTCAACATTTCAAATATATACACTTTCATGGCAATAAATAAAACTGGGGTATGCAATAGGCCCCAAACTAAAGATAGGCCTATCAGATGAAATACTCTCACTTTTAACTAAAATTAAAAGTCATTAAATTGTATTAGAACCTTCCCAAAATCCTAAACAGTTGCATCAAAGCACACCATATACAATACCTTGTGGTATCAACATTTTCATATAAATGCACTTTCATGGCAATAAATAAAATTGGGGTATGCAATAGGCCCCAAACTAAAGATAGGCCTATCAGAAAAAAACTCTCACTTTTAACTAAAATTACAAGTCATAAAATTGTAACAGAACATTCCCAAAATCCTGTCAAATCTATGCATGGGGGGCATAGGTGTACTCAGGAGGTCTTGCAGAAAACAACATGGAGTGTTTTCTTGCAATATTTTACAACAGGCTCTCCTAAATCACAGCCAAAAAGCAATGTCTGTGTTAAAAATAAAAAAATACCACCATGCACTTTCTCCAATTTTTTGGCTTAAACAGTTGCATCAAAACACCCCATATACAATACCTTGGGGTCTCAACTTCTGAAATATATGCGCGTTGATGGTGAGCAAATAAATTGGGTATGTAAAAAGGCCTCCCAAAAGAAGATAGGCAAAGAAGATATGTTAAATTTGGAAAAAAACCACAAACACATGTCAGAAGTTTGGCATTGCAAACCCCAAACAACCTAACAAAACTATGCATAGGTGGTATCACTGTACTCAGGAGATCTTACTGAACAAATATTAGGGTGTTCTTTGGCAGTAACACATAACAGGAACTGAGAATCCATGCCTAAAGTACAATGCAAATGAAAAATAACGCAAAAAAATGACACAAACAACAAAGGGCGCCTCCTAGTGTAACACTGTGGTGTGCCAAACAAATACGCCCTCTAGGGCGTTAACACATAACAGGAACTGAGAATCCATGCCTAAAGTACAATGTGTGTGAAAAATAACACAAAAATTTACTCCCCGAAAGTTTGACAAAGACTGGTGGTTGAATTAGTGCATGGAAAGTGTTAAAATATCAGCATTTTGGGGGAGGAGCCAACAGCAGAAGAAACTAGACGTGTCTAGGCAGAGCTCCTGACTTTTGAGCTAAATTATGAAAAATACCGCAATATTATAAGCTTTACTTTCCCTGTTTTGCCATTCAAGAGTCTATTGATACTAATACAGGAGCGCAGGGCAGACAGAAATCTATGCAGAGAATTTACACTAAGTTTGAGCCTTCCAACTTCATCATACAGTGAGCATCGCCATTTTAGCTGCTGGGCCAACTTTTAGTATAGCTTGAAATTGGCTGAGGATCTTGTGGACTACAATCTACCACCTCCTGAGCGTCTGAGCTTAAATAGCCACTTATCTTTTACATCTCTAGGGGCAGCGGCAGGCGGTTTGCGGGCAATCTGCTTGCTGTGCCCGGAGTGCAGTACCAGCATGGAGGCCTGGGAGCAGTCTACGCGACGACTCATAGATAAGTATTTTCAGAACCTTGTGACAGATCTTACCTCACTAATTGCGGCTTTGATACTACGACCGATGCCGGCTATAGAAACTTCACATTTTCTGAAGCAAGTTGGTGACGGCGCCTCAACTTACACTACATATGCACCTAAGGAGGAGCTTGAATCTGCCACAGGCGGTTCGTCTTCAAAATCCCTGAGTGCCAGTCAGGAGAAGGTGATTGCTGTGGTGAGTCCTTCTATATGGGGCCCGGTGGTGGCTCAAAATGTTCATAGACTGTTAAAGCCAGGAAGACCTCTGCCGCAGAGAGCATCAATATCATGCGTGCACACCGACATTCAACATGTTCTTTTACATGGATCTGACCAGATAGAGACTCCTACCCAAGCCATGTGCTTGCCACTTTACAAGTTAACAGGAATTGTTGCTACTAAAGAGACACCATGGCCTATGCACGTTCCTTTGCATTCTATGAGACTGTGTCTCTGTGGTGGAGAAGGCACGATGGTTACATTGAGCTTGACTTACCATGAAGCGGGCTAACTAAGCTAACAGCAGATTTTGCTTCATGAGATAATGGACAACGTACTAGATATAGACAGTTATCTCATCTCCATGTTTCATATACGCAAGTTTGTTTACTGTCATTGTTTGCATTATACATGTTAACCTGAGTTTTATATTATAGGTTACCTAGAGGTTCCATAGATATATGATATTTAGGCATTTTACAATTTACCTTTTTTGAGACTATATATTTTTTCTTTTAGAAATATAAACCTCTGGTGCTCATATATAGGTTTAGATTTAATTTTGCTACAAAGGGTGGAGACGGCGCCAAAGGCTATCTGGCAAATGAATTATTAGGTTTAGATATATAACTTCAACAAGAATTATTAAATTTAATTTTTAGTAGTTAAAACTTTTAAACTGATTTCTAGTGATACAAAGCTCATAAAAATATTTTCTACAAAAAGGTATTAAAAATAAATTATAAAAATGCAAGTTGCTGCAGATCTTTACTGTTCATAAATTTTTTTTTTGATACATACATGTAAAAAAACACTCAAAACCGTTCACTTCATTACTAAGATTCAAACGTTTATTAAATTCATTAGACTAATGTGCTAAGACACTGGTGTCCAATCAATCTGGGTTCTAAAATTAATACAAGCTGATTTGTCTAAAAAGCAGTAAATTAAATAAATGCACTTTAAAACAACATCAAAAGCAGAAAAAATATATCTGATAACAATAATATATAAACAGCCTGTTAGATGACTCAATATCTAGGCAATTGGTAAATACTGCAGTTGCAAACTTGATTCTATAAAAAGACCGGATTGAATGTATTCAACAATTAAACTTCCTCTGCGGCTTCACAATGACTGGTAATCTTTGTGTTTTGGAATTCAAGCAAAGTCTATTCAGAATAGTGTTTGCACATTTACATATGTGCTTAAGATAACTAGTAAATGATGATATTCCTTGTGTACTCGCAAGTCTCTTATATGATAGCAAGTCTAATTGCCTGTTTTTTGTTATTTGGAATACTTCCAGTTCAACATATGGTGAGTCTTGTGATGCAATTCACTTACCCGGTGTTCCGGTAATAGAGGCGGTCTCTCTTCAAACCGCTTACCTGGACTCCACCGGCTTTGGGCTGTGTCACTCGTAGTGGACTTGTACAAAACTCCTCCGAATCTTCTTAGTGTGCACACTTTTGATCTTCTGTCGGTCTGTGCTCCTACCGTCTACCCAGCTGTTCAATGGATTTCTGGCATGACGGTCCTGGGAGCAAATGCTGTCTGTGTCTCTCCTCAAAGCCGGATAGTCGTCAGGTCTACGCGTTCCTTGACAAAGGCTCCCTGGAGAGCTGAAACGCGTAGACCTGATCACTATCCGGCTTTGAGGAGAGACACAGACAGCATTTGCTCCCAGGACCGTCATGCCAGAAATCCATTGAACAGCTGGGTAGACGGTAGGAGCACAGACCGACAGAAGATCAAAAGTGTGCACACTAAGAAGATTTGGAGGAGTTTTGTACAAGTCCACTACGAGTGACACAGCCCAAACCCGGTGGAGTCCAGGTAAGCGGTTTGAAGAGAGACCGCCTCTATTACCGGAACACCGGGTAAGTGAATTGCATCACAAGACTCACCATATGTTGAACTGGAAGTATTTCAAATAACAAAAACCAGCAATTAGACTTGCTATCATATAAGAGACTTGCGAGTACACAATATCATCAGTTACTAGTTATCTTAAGCACATTGTTGAATACATTCAATCCGGTCTTTTTATAGAATCAAGTTTGTATTGCAACTGCAGTATTTACCAATTGCCTAGATATTGAGTCATCTAACAGGCTGTTTATATATTATTGTTATCAGATATATTTTTTTCTGCTTTTGATGTTGTTATAAAGTGCATTTATTTAATTTACTGATTTTTAGACGATTCAGCTTGTATTAATTTTAGAACCCAGATTGATTGGACACCGGTGTCTTAGCACATTAGTCTAATGAATTTCATAAACGTTTGAATCTTAGTAATGAAGTGAACGGTTTTGAGTGTTTTTTTACACATATGTATTAATAAAAAAATTTATGAACAGTGAAGATCTGCAGCAACTTGCATTTTTATAATTTATTTTTAATACCTTTTTTTATAAAATATTTTTATGAGCTTTGTATCACTAGAAATCAGTTTAAACATTTTAACTACTAAAAATTAAATTTAATAATTCTTGTTGAAGTTATATATTTAAACCTAATAATTAATTTGCCAGATATCCTTTGGCGCCGCCTCCACACTTTGTAGTAAAATCCCCCAGTCTAATTGCACACGTTGTGAGAAGTGCAGTTAGGAGGTTGGCAAATCTGGTTTAGCTTACTCTCAGTCCACACTGACCCTGTATCTAGTTTTGCACTTAGATTTAATTTTGGCCCTCAATATAGCTGTTTAATTGGCCATATTAATATCTTGCCTAATAAGCTATTTGACATATTTTGCTATATTTAAACTTAACATTGTGCTTATTTATCATAGCCATAAGTTCCTGGGTTATATAACTTGAGTTTAACTTTATAATCCATTGTTAGTTTCATTACATAGTCTTGAGGGTTGATGTTTGGTCTGAGGATGTCCCCACTTTACAATTTTAGTCATTTAAGTTAGGGTATCATATACACATATTATATTTAAGCTATATCAAAATCTAGGTTGTCATAATCTCCTCTCCCTTGGTACTAACTATTTATGACCTTTCTGCTCCTGAATGGTGGGCCCGCATCCGAGAAATAGAGTATCTCTGTTATTAAGGAGGAGACATTCAATGGTTTAATTAACTATTTTCGCATTTACCTATCTCTATTTTGTTTTAAACTTATATAACCTACCTAATACCCTATCCCTCAGTACCAATTGAAGATTAATTATGTTGGGGGTTATTGTATTTTGCTCACCCTGCTCACTTACTAGTTAGCATTTTGGCTATTATATGCCCAGTTTTAGTGTATAGAACATTACATTATCCACACCTCACATTTAAAAGTTAGAGTCTGTATGGTTGGCTTTTTGCAACACCTTAATTAGTTTAATTTACTTTGGCAAGCTGAATCTAGGCCAGCATGTTAAAATGTTGCAGGAGAACACTCATACTCCAGTAATTGTCCCACCTGTAATCCTCCGCATGTACAATTATTTGGCATTTGTGGAAGATGACCAGGGGCTTTATCTGCTTACCATATTCAGCTCACCACCTCCTACCCCCCCTTACATAATAAACCTCCTTCCCAGGAGGATTAAATACACATTTTTTTCTAGTTTATACCACATTTTATCTACCTTCTTCATAAGCAAATCTTGTAGTTTATTATTATATCCAGCTTAGTTTCCCCTATGAGTTTTGCAAGATTGTCTAGTATATATTTATTTTCATATAATCTTATGTTGTAAACTATACCCACTCTATTTAACTTAGCAATTTTGACCAACACTAACCACTAGTCGAATCTATACTTTCAAAATCAATGTTGATTATATGTAAACTAAAACCTGAGGTTCAGATTTTGAGACCCACATGTGGTCTCTCACTTTTTGAAGTAACCTTCAGTAACTGCACTGTATATCATTTGTTTTACAGCCCAATATTTAAAGGTTTCAATTTTCTTATTGGCATGTTGATGTACGGTTTATATTTTTTCGTCTTGCAGTTATTGTAGGTGTTAATATTGATAATGATCAATGTTTATTATATATGCAACTTCAATATGTTTAACCCTATAATGTATCCTATTATAAGCAATCTCAATAATGTGTTGCATATTGCTGCAATTCCTTGTATGTATGCCATTTCATTGCCTCAATAAAGAAAAAAAAAAATATATATATATAAGCATTTCAAATACCCTAGGGTGCCTACTTTTAAAAATATATGGTTTGATGGGGGTAATTTCATTAGCCGGAAATGTCCCAAATAGGACATGGGTGCATGATGACAGATGTGAAAATTCCAAGTTGGAAAACTGGAATGCGCCCCCTAAAAATAAGACCTTTTAGGCCCAAGAGAACCCGACACACCTATACATGGGTGGTATCACTTTACTCAGGAGATGTTGCAGAACACATATTGGGGTGTTATTTGGCACTAACCCTTAACGTTCTCAGTACATATATTCTTCAATTGCTATTTTGTCAAAAAATCAACAAATTTTGACATAGATTGAGGGTAAATAGGTTGCATGAAAAGAGTCAAAATACACCAAGTTTAATACCTTAGGCTGTTTTCTTTTAAAAAATATATACATGTGAAGGGTTATTCGGGGATTCCTGACAGATTTTAGTGTTACAATGTAACGATCGCTATTTTTTTAAAAAAAACAATGGTTTGTAGCAAAGTGATACTTGTACTTGTTGCCCTAGAACTTGCAAAAAAGAACATATAAACTATTTAGCATGGGTGTTTTTTGGTGGTTGTAGGTGTGTAACAGATTTTGTGGGTGAAAGTTAGTAGAAGTGAGTTTTTTTTCCATTTTTTTCTTCAAATTTTATAAAAAATGTAACAGTAAATTATAAATTATGATGAAAATAATGGTATCTTTACAAAGTCGATTTAATGGCGAAAAAAATTATATATAATATGTGTGGGTACAGTAAATGAGTAAGAGGGAATTACAGCTAAACACAAACACCGCAGAAATGAAAAAAGAGCTCTGGTCCCAAACGGTAAGAAAATGTAAAAATGGTCTGGTCACTAAAGGGTTAAGCAAAATTTTTAATAGAAGGAAACGGGAAAGTTGCTTAAAATTGTATGCTCTATCAGAATCATGAAATAAAAAGCTGCTCAAGTTGGATCAATGTCAAGCCTTTTTCAATAGCTGTAAGGTTGTCGCTATACCATAACTATTACATTAAAAGTACTGGCAAGCATAAGATCATGGCTGATTTATTTTTGTTATTAGGAATATTTCCATAGTGGAACGCAATTTAAATAATCAGAATACAAGACTATACTGAGAAATTATATTAATAAAGATCTGTGTGTTGTTGCAATAGAAATCTATTTTTAAAAGTTGAGTCCTTTTTTGAAGACACACTGGTTACCTAAAAGCTTGCTAGAATGCCAAAGAAGACAGCCTTTAATTATATCAAAATTAACTTTGGCATTTAAAGGGTTAGTTAAAGACTTCAGATATCTGTGATTAATTAACTGCTTTCTGTTTCCCTCTAATGGTTGACTATCAAATTTGTATCGTAATTAAAATTTTATTAGTTGACATTAACAAGAATTTTACCTCACACCAAAATAACAAAACGTATTAAATATTAATTGAGCAGTATTACGATGCTAGTTAAAAATATTAATCTTGTGGTCCAAGGTTCACTTTCATTATTTCTTTGCAGACAGGTTGCATTTCCGATAATTACTGTGAAAAACACTAGTCTAACTTAATTTATTACTAAGCTCAGTATCAAGATTAAAACTTGTAAAACCTTTTATATGTTTCCTCTTTCAATTAAACATATAAGGATTAGCATCTAATTAATAATGATTCACCCCTGAATTATATTTCTGTAATATTTTAATTGTTATATAATTTTGGGTTAAGTATTACCACAATTAGTGGTAGCAACAAATATATATATATATATATATATATATATATATATATATATATATATATATATATATATATATATATATATATATATATATATAAAAAACAGCCTTTTCTTTAATCAAAGCTTTTTTTTCGGGATAAATTATTTTTATGGTGCATATGTATTAATTTAAAAACTTTGTAATATGAGTGAAATGTATTTGTGAGAATAAGAAGGTTATGGTACTATATGCTAAAAAATTAATACTTTTAAACAATCTTCATATAGGGAATCAAACATAAAGGGACATTAAATCATTTTAAACAATGACAGGAAAGTGGTTACTCCTAAAAGGGATATGAAACAATACTCCTTTAGTAAAAAAAAAATACATGTTTAATCAAAGTAAACCTAAAAATGTACAGGTTGTTTTGGAAAATAGCAAACACCTCACTTGTTTTCTTGCAAAATGAGCACTTAGAAATTCTCAGTGTAGCCACTACCTACATGGACAAAAAATAACTGATATGCTGAGAACTTAAGTGGCATTCTGTCTCTTCTGAGCATTGGCAAGAAACTGACAGCCAGATTATGAGTTTTGCATTATGAGCGGCTCGGTACTAACTTGCAAGTTATTTCCACTGCTCACCTTTAATAGCGCTGCTATTACAGGTTTGCAAAAACCCGGCGTTAGCGGGCAATATGGCAGCGATGAACTCCATACCGCACACAAATACCAGTGCTGCTTTGAGCTGGTTTTACGTGCTTGTGCACAATTTCCCCATAGACATCAATGTTGAGAGCCGGCCAAAAAAAGCCTATCACCTGCAATAAAGGAGCGTAAAGCTGCTGCACCGGACATCGCCAATACCTACCTATACTTATAAACCACTAATCTGCCGCCCCCAATGTCGCCGCTACCTACCTACACTTATTAACCCCTAATCTGCCGCCACCAATGTCGTTGCCACCTACCTACATTTATTAACCCCAAATCTGCCGCCCCCAATGTCTCCGCCGCCACTATACTAATGTTATTAACTCCTAAACCTCTGGCCTCCAATATCACTAACACTAAATAAATATATTAACCCCTAAACCTAAGTCTAACCCTAACACCCCTAACTTTAATATAATTAAAATAAATCTAAATACAAATTACTATTATTACCTAACAATACTTACCTGTAAAATAAACCCTAAGCTAGCTACAATATAACCAATAGTTACATTGTAGCTATCTTAGGTTTTATTTTTATTTCACAGCTAAGTTTGTATTTATTTTAACTAGGTAGAATAGTTAGTAAATAGTTATTAACTATTTACTAACTACCTAGTTAAAACAAATACAAATTTACCTATAAAATAAAACCTAACCTGTCTTACACTAACACCTAACATTACACTACAATTAAATACATTACATTAATTAAATACAATTAACTAAATTAAAAAAAATAAAAAAAACACTAAATTACACAAAATAAAAAAGAAATGATCAAATATTTAAACTAATTACACCTAATCTAATAGCCCTATCAATGTAAAAAAAAGCCCAACCCCCCCAAAATAAAAAAACCCTAGCCTAAACTAAACTGCCAACAGCCCATAAAAGGGCCTTTTTGCGGGGTATTGCCCCAAAGAAATCAATTCTTTTACCTGTAAAAAAATATACAAACAACTCCCCCAACAGTAAAACCACCACCCACACAAGCAAACCCCCAAATAAAATCCTATCTAAAAAAACCTAAGCTCCCCATTGCCCTGAAAAGGGCATTTGTATGGGCATTACCCTTAAAAGGGCGATTAGCTCTTTTTCCTTGCCCAAAACCCTAATCTAAAAATAAAACCCACCCAATAAACCCTAAAAAAAAAAAAACACTAACCCCCAAAGATCCACTTACAGTTTTTGAAGACCGGACATCCATCCTCAATGAAGGCAGGAGAAGTCTTCATCCAAGCAGCAAGAAGTCATCCTCCACACGGGCAGAAGTCTTCATACAGCCGACATCTTCTATCTTCATCCTTCTGATGCGGAGCGGTTCTATCTTCAAGACATTTCGCTGGCTCTTCAAGAATGAATTTTCCTTTAAATGACGGCATCCAAGATGGCGTCCCTTGAATTCTGATTGGCTGATAGAATTCTATCAGCCAATCGGAATTAAAGGTTAAAAAATCCTATTGGCTGATGCAATCAGCCAATAGGATTGAGCTTCAATCCTATTGGCTGATCCAATCAGCCAATAGGATTGAACTTGCATTCTATTGGCTGATTCGAACAGCCAATAGCATGCAAGCTCAATCCTATTGGCTGATTGCAATCAGCCAATCGGAATTCAAGGGACACCATCTTGGATGATGTCATTTAAAGGAAAATGTATTCATAAAGAGCCAGCAAAAGAAGAGGATGCTCCGCGCCGGATGTCTTGAAGATGGAGCCGCTCCGCGTTGGAAAGATGAAGATAGAAGATGCCGTCTGGATGAAGACTTCTGCCCGTCTGGAGGACGACTTCTTGCCACTTGGATTAGTTATATTGTAGCTAGCTTAGGGTTTATTTAACCGGTAAGTATTTAATTTTAAATAGGAATTATTTAGTTAATGATAGGATTTTTTATTTAGATTTATTTTAATTATATTAAAGTTAGGGGAGTTATGGTTAGACTTAGGGTTAGGTTTAGAGGTTAATAACTTTAGTATAGTGGTGATGGTGACATTGGGGGCAGCAGATTAGGGGTTAATAATATTTAACTAGTGTTTACGATGCGGGATTGCTGCGGTTTAGGGGTTAATATGTTTATTATAGTGGCGGCAATGTCCAGAGCAGCAGATTAGGGGTTAATAACATTATTTTAGTGTTTGCGATGCGGGAGGGCCTTGGTTTAGGGGTTAATATGTAGTTTATGAGTGTTAGTGTACTTTGTAACACTTTAGTTATGAGTTTTATGCTACAGCTTTGTAGCATAAAACCCATAACTACTGACTTTCAGTTTACAGTATGGATCTTGTAGTTATAGGCTGTACCGCTCACTTTTTGGCCGGACAGACAAACTCGTAATAACGGTGCTATGGAAGTCCCATTGAAAAAGGACTTTTTAAAAAGTGCGGTAGTTATGTTGTGTGATGGCCAAAAAAGTGTGCAGTACAGCTGTACCTACAAGACTCGTAATACCGGCGGTTGGGAAAAAGCAGCGTTATACTCATAACACAAAACTTGTAATCTAGCCATGAGTTACTGTTTTTCTAGCATTCGCTGAACAGTAAGCCATCTCAAAATGCTCTAGAATATTTATGACATCTAAAAACCCATCCCCCTTTCAGGGAAGTGATAAGAAGTAATGGATCCTTCACAAATGGAAAAAGAAATAAAAGGTAATATATTTGTAAAATTATGAATAATAGATATTGCAATGATTTCTATTAAGAAATACTCACTCATTAGTGTTTTTTTCTAATTACAACAATAAAAAAGGCTGTTTTACACCCTTTTAGGAGTAGAAGTGGCTCTTAACATTCAAAGTAAAACAATATTTGTATGCTCATAAGGTATGTCATTGTCTATGAATAAAACAGTTGTAGACCTTCTTATAAGCTGGTGAGATGTGTGTTGAACTAGTTGTAATTTCTGAAATTATTTCAAAATAAGTAAATATTTGAAAATGATAATGCCTAGGTCTTTTTATTTTAAGAAGAAAAAAAACAAAATTTATGATTACCTGATAAATTAATTTATTTTGTCCCAATAAATTGTATGAAGAATTTAAGTCCAGTCCTACAGGAGGAGGCAAAACACCCAACAAAACAAAACTTTAATCCCTCCAACTTTCCCATAATTCCTTATCATACATATTGCCAAGAAAAAAGAGAAAATAATAAAGTAGGAAAGGAAAAGCAGGGTAAAAAAGTGTAAACTGATACTATTACCAACTGTTATAGAAAAACTAGGACGAGTCTTGTGGACTCTCACCATCATGAAATAAATCAATTTATCAGGTAATCCTAAATGTATTTTTTCTTTCATAAGATGTTGGTCCACGAGCTATCACATGTGGGATCCTATACCCAAGCTGTGAAGTCCAGGAGACCACCATGAAATAGAGAGGAAAAAACAGTTAAGGCAGGTAGAGTTACTAGACAGGTACTGCGGTCTGCAGAAATTTCCTACCAAAAGCAGCCTCAGAATGGGAAAGGTATGAAAAGCTGACTAAACCTTGTACATCTATTCGATGGAAGCTTTATTTCTAACAATCCAAAAAGTGGTGACTACTCTTGTAAAATAAGCAGTAATTGATTCACGGGGGAAACTTCCCCTGAGAAATAGATAAACAAGGAAGAAAAAGTTATTAATTCTTTAGTATCTTGAAGATACAATTTTAAAGCCAATACTGAGGCGCTGGACAGAGAGATGGGACTAAAATTGATGTCCTATTTGATGTTAAAATGACAAACACCAGCTGTCTATCTGACATACACGGAGGATTGGACAGTACAGCATGCACTGGAACGATGGAAGCAGAGCACGCTAACTAATTGAGCGGGATGGCAGATAAGTTGAAACGCAGCCGCATATATCTTGAAAAGATCACATAGGCTGGCTACACAAACTCGCAGCAGAGCTCAAAATATAGCAGCAGCAAAACCGGGAACACGGATCTCATAACAGAGACACAGAGGCCTTGTTAGGTAGGCCGCAAAATGGCAAACGCATGAGCTACATGCAAAACGCAAAGCAATGCACATAGATCCGTATAAATAGATACATACCTAAATCCGTAAGGAGATAGCAGCAACATGGCCATAGCTAAAAAGTAAAGGATAGAAAGCCAGTGGGGCAATCCTATAAACCCCTAAGTGGCGGGGGAAAACAGACAAAAAAAACTAGTCCGGTTCTCCCATACTGTTATAGCCTCATATCATAAAGTGAAACATCTTAGACCATATTACCATGGCTGCAAGAAAGCCCACAAAGCCACAGAAGCTACTAAAAATGCAGACAAAAGAGCATCCTGTGAGCCTTTTTTTTTTTTTAATTGCAGAACAAAATAGATAAACCCCACTAAAGGACACAAGAGGAATTTGTACTTCTACAAATACAATAGAGGAAGAATCCTCACAAGACGCTGAACCATCTACTCAAGTACCTCTAGCTTTATTATCCTCTTTAGCATCAAAGCAGGACATTGCTGACATAATGAGGACCTGTATGAGAGAGGAGATTGTGGAAATAAAGCAGGATAACCATACTCTGGGCTTTAGGGTGGAGGCCCTAGAAGACCAGAAGGACGCAGTCAGGGAGGAGATTACTGGCATACAAGAACCACACAAATGTCCACTATAGATGATCTTAATGAAAAGATAGAGGATCTTGAAAACAGAGGTCATCGTAAGAACATACGTATTAGGGGTATCCCTGAATCGGTCCTCCCTAAAGAATTTTACACTTATCGGGCTGCACTATTTGCTCATCTGAAAGGAGCACCACAACCGATAGATATCCTATGAGACAGAGCTCATAGAGCATTAAGGCTGAAGCCCCCTGACACTGCTCCCCCCAGGGATGTTATTATGAAGTTTAAAATATTCTTGGATAAAGAGGAGATCCTTGCGCTATCTAGAAAAAAATCAGCCAGTAAGTTTTAGAGGGACAGTGTTGCAATTTTTTGCTGATCTCTCATCAAGGACCCTGAAAACTCTGACTAAACTGTTGTGAGAAAAAAATATATTATATAGATGGGGCTACCCGTTTCATCTATATGTTCTGCAAGACAACAAAAGACTGGTATGTAAAAAAACCTCAGATGTACCGGGCTTCTGCAGTTTCTTAAATCTGGATCCCCCAGATATCATTTCAGTACACAACCAACAACCTCTACAGGTATGAAGAAAAAAGAGGGCACAACCGGAAAAATTACATCAAGCTCCCAAAGGGCCATCCATAAAGCCATGGTTGCAGACTTTCCCGCCTGAAAAGCAAAAAAATGTCTAACCCACCATAAAAAAACAGGGATTTGAAGGAGATATTGAAAGTTAACGAAACTATGAAACCATCCCTAAGAAGAGTGGTAATATTACAAATTGCAGGTATAAAAGTGCCTAGTGATCATGTAACAGATATAAAATATCTAAAATAAAATACCTATAGTAATTATATATGCCAAAATGAAAAGAATATATATATATATATATATATATATATATATATATATATATATATATAGTGAATATTACAATAGCTATGTATGTGATATAAGCACAACCTATATCGATATTGCTATCAAAGTGTATCAAGTGATGATCATAGTAATAGCACACAGTGAATAAATACAGTGCACCCTCACAGAAAAAACTCTTTTGCCACCTGCTCTCCAATATTGATAATTTGAGAGGGAGGGGGGCCTAAGATATCATACAATTGCCCCATATTAAACTGAAATCAACAAAACAGAAACAAACGGTCGTATTCTATTGGAGAGCAGGTGGCTAAAGAGTTTTTTCTGTGAGGGTTTCATCCTGTTATAATAGAACCTGGGAGACAGAGCCTTAAAGGGACACACACAGTCTGTGTGTGACTACTATTCCATCAGAGACTGCATACTGCTGCAGGAGGATAACTTTCTGGACAGCTGATAAAGTTCCAGCAGGCATTTGTGGCACTTTTCAAGTGCATTATACTTTGTAAGTACAATTGTTTTTTGCGTGTGCAAAGACCCAGTACGATTGTGCACTATTGGTGCCCTCTTCTTTTCTACTTTTCTACAAATATAACAAAATGACTGATGGTTAGAAATTTTTCTAATAGGCTAAATAACCTTTATAACATACAGAACTGTTCATGTTATATACATGTTCATTGTCTATTACCTAGTAAAAAATTATAAAGGTTGTAGAAAAGTAAAAATGTTCTTAATATTAAGAAGTGGCAATATAGATTTATTGCAATTCAGTTTAAATGTTTGTTTTTGTTTTTAAAGGGTCTGGTTTCCCCTTAAGTGCAGGCCCGTGATTGTACATGGATCCAATGTCTTACTCTAAAGTCTGAAAAGGCATTATTTCACTGTTTGTTTTTTTGTCATGTTGTTTGCTTAACTGTTTTAATTTCCTAAAATGTTTAATACATCAAAAAGTTACATGCATAGTTAGAGAATTGGCATTATATATGTCAGAATATAACAAATGGGTCGATCTGATAACTGTTAACGTGCTATTTACTTATGGATACTCCAGGAAAAATACTTAAATTAATTTCACAAAATGTTAAGGGTCTAAATTCACCTACTAAGAGTTGTATAGCAATGTCTGACCTATTTAAAAAGAAAGGTGATATTCTGTTTCTACAGGAGATGCATTTCAAGCGTTCTCATGAACCCAAGTATATGGGCCATCATTATACTCAAAATTTCCATAGCTCTTTTACTTCAAAAACATGTGGGGTGAGCATTTTCTTGAATAAATCATTCCTGTCCAACACATTCAAACACATATTGATTCAGACAGACAATTCTTAGGAATTTTTGGATTGCTTTACGGTAAACAAAAAACGTTGATTAATATATATGTTCCAAACATCCAGCAACTTCCCTTCTTCAAGAAGACACTTTGACGTATTGTAGATATTTCCAAGGGACTAATTGTTATTGGGGGAGACTTTAATATACCATTACATCCTAAGATAGACAGCTCAAACCCCCATACATCTAAACCCACACTTAGACACCTATGGAAATTACTTAGAGACTACAACTTATATGAAATTTAGAGATTCATTAATCCACATACCACAGACTATACTTTTTTTCCATCCCCAAATCGAACATATAGCCGACTTGATTACCTATTCACAAATCAGAAGGACTTATCATATATTAAAAATGCAACAATTTCACACACAGTGTGGTCAGACCACTCCACAGTCTCTTTCAAAATCAACTGGCCAAATGCACCGGTCACCCCATACATCTGGAAACTAGATGACTCATTATTATTGGGGGAAACAAGATTTGCCAAATTTCAGACTGCTCTACAGGAATATTTTAGCTTTAACTCAATCACAGACAGTAACCCTATCATGGAGACAGTAACCCTATCACAGTCTGGGAAGCACACAAGTGTTTATGAGAGGTGAATTCATAAAAACAAAGGCCCAACTCAGAAAAGCATAGAGACTAAAATATGCAGACCTCACCTCTAAATTGTCTGACTTAGAGTATAAATATAAACAAAACCAAGATGACCAATCCATAAAAAAAGACCTCCAAAATATCAGGACTGCTTTACATGACTTACTATTACAAGAATATAAGAGCAATACAACTAAATTTAAACAAACATTTTTTTATGGGGGTAATAGAGCAGGTAAACTGTTGGTGAGACCCCTTAAAATTAATAAAACTTAAAACTTTTGTTCACAAAATAAAGATGTCTTAACATACAAAATCATACTCCAAAGATATACTATCCCAATTTGAAAAATACTATACACAACTATACAATATCTCAGAAATAGAAACAAATAGAAACAACCACACCATCTGTCATTGAAATACAAAACTACCTAAACAACATACCTCTTCCTACCCTAGAAAAGGTGCAAATAGCGGAACTTGAGACCCCAATCACTTTTGAAGAAATTAAATAAGCAGTCCATGATCTCAACACAGACAAAAGTCCTGGTCAAGATAGCTTTTCTACACAATATTATAAAAAATGTGCCTCAACTTTGATCCCACACCTTCTTCAAATTTTTTTTTTTTTTTTTTTAAGTTTTCAAAAAGAGCTTTATTGTAAGGAGTCAAAGTGCACATTACATGATATCTGTAAGCAACGAACCATTGACAGTAATACAAATATGTCATATAACCAGTAAACATATGGTGAGTGATAAATAATATTTCTCAAAGTCCATGTGATCAGGTCCATTGGTTATCAAAATAGTGCAGCCCTGCAGGCCCTGTAAACTTATGAACCAAGTATAAAAGTAAATGATAGGCTATCAGTTCACATTACATGGTATCAGCAAGCATCTGATCTTTGATAGTACTACAAATATGTCATATAACCAGTAAACATATGGTGAGTGATAAATAGTATTTCTCAGAGTCCATGTGATCGGGTCCATTGGTTATCAAAATAGTGCAGCCCTATAAACTTATGAACCAAATATAAACATATATACAAATTACATATATTGAAAGAATGCAATGTAAACACATTGCAGAGTAGATGATAAGCTATCAGTTATCCACATCACATCCTTGTCCATTAGCAACAACAACGTCTTGAAGAAAGGACAACATTTTATTTACATAGCTACCGGTTACTGTTATGGAGATGTAGGGGCCAATACTAAGAACAAAGTAATTTCTGGCAAAATATAAATATGAAAGTGCAAACATAATTATTATTAAAGTGGGGGTTGCAGACAAATATGGAGATTCAGGGTCAAACTTTTACCAACATTAACTTTGCTCATGTATTTTCCAGGATTTGAGGGGTGCGACTACAGGAGGGGGAACTTTTTGGGGCCATTATGCGAAATACATTTAGCATAATAAAACTGTATTAACTGCGTGAGACATGTATTGAGCTAACCTATCATATGTATATGCTATGTTTTTCTTGCAACTTATAAATATAATACAGTCATAGTTATTATAGGGGGGTTGCTACCAAATATAATAACTCAGGGTCAACTGTTTACAAGCACCACCGTTGTTCATGCACTTTACAGGGTTTGAGGGAGGCAAACAATCATTTTACAGGGTCTGAGGAAGGCAGCCATAAAGAAAAAGCTTTTGGGGTACGCTTATACAAAATAATCTTAACATGAACAGATTTAGCTGAGTGAGATGTGTAATGTGCCAAATTTACATGTGGGAATGCTATGCTTTTAAGAGGATGCCTAGTAGTGGTACTTTAGTCCAGAAATCTCTTCAGCCTGTGTCAAGTTGTATGCTCCGTGAGGTTGCGGCTGGTATGCCGTTTATAATGTTATATGCTGCCTTGATCTCGTATGGTGCTGATGGTAAGTGCACTTTGCGGGGACACAGTCCTAAAACGATAACGACTATCCCCAATTCAGAGCCTCTCTCCTCACCTGGCCTGCTGTGCGGGAGGAATCGTGAGGCGGCATCTGATATACCGTTGATACTTTCCAGCCATGCAAGTAGCCCCGATGTAACCGGCATTGATCGGGTATTGCCGTGGCGCAGCTCAGGGTCTTTGTCAAGCCATGTGCTGTATAAATTTCTTCCAGCTGCTCCGATGTCCTTCACAGCCCGCAAGCCAGCTAAGGCTTCCCCTCTGTTATAGATAAGGTGATCGGTCTCTCTGGGGACATTAGTAATTACTTGGTCTTCCCGTTGCTTTGGTAGGGTAGATAGGAGTAAAGGTCTCACCTCTATTATTGCTCCCCTCTGGGCTCCATTTTTTGTTCCGGGCGCTGCAAAGTACGGGTCTGGTGTGTCAGCGTGTAAATGCTTATGGCCAGCGTTCTCTGTAACGACTAGATAAGACGAGTTTTGGCATATCTTGTCAAGCAGACTATCCAGCCTAGCGAAACGCAGATTAAGTTCCTTTTCCAGTTCCAACTCCCAAGCGGTCGCCATTTTAGAATTGTCCGTCACCTGGTAGCTTGCAGAATAAAGATCATTCATGTTGCGAGCTTTGTAATGATATGTTAGTTTATGCAATGTTGCTTAGAAGGTCAGTAAGGCAGTCTCCCGCTGCCAGCACTGGTAACCCGGAGGAGCCGGGGGGGTTGCTACCTGTGTGTAGGCCGCCGCCTTAGGTATTAAGCTTCCGAACTGTGTCTCTGTTTTCATCAATACAGCAAAGGAAAGTTGGGTTATGTTCTCCTTATGTTAGGCAACAATAGCTTGTGTCAAGGTTTGCTGTTAGAAACTCTAAATCGGCGGATTGAAGAGAGATCTTACAGAGCTGACAGTAAATGCGACTGGTTAGGTACGCCATTCGGACACCCTTCTTCAAATTTTTAACAAAGTAGACAGAAACAACCTATTCCCTCGAAATATACTAAAAGCACATAATACAGTGCTTCCAAAACCAGGTAAAGTCCCAGACACCCCTCAAAATTTCAGGGCCATCTCACTTCTAAATGTGGACATCAAGCTATTTGAAAAAATATTAGCTATACGGATAAACACATTTCTCCTGCAACTAATCCATGTGAGCCAGGTAGGCTTCACTCCACATAGAGAGGCAAGAGATAATACAATTAAAATATTAAATTTATTATAATATACACAAACACATAAAATTCCCTCAATCTTTTTAGCAATGTATGCCGAAAAGGCCTTTGATAGGTAAAATTTGGCCTTTTTAAAAAGTACACTGACACGTTTTGGAATGGGAGATACTATCATTAGTAAAATATTTACACTATACAATTTACCTACGGCTAAGATTAAACTCAATGATTCACTTTCATATCATTTCTTAATACACAATGGTACCAAACAGGGCTGCCCCCTATCACCAATGTTGTTTTTACTGATTATAAAAGTTATGGCTACTGCTATTAGACATAACTCGGACATAAATGGCATTGTGGTTCAGGATACCCAATATAAACAAGCTTTATACGCCGATGATGTCCTACTGTCCCTCACATCTCCAATATGATCCTTTGAGGCTCTAACTATTGAAATTAATAGATACAGTAAATACTACAATTTTAAAATGAACCCTTCTAAATCGGAGTTGATGGGGGTGCATATCCCTAAATCAAAATTGCAGGAGATTGCAGACAAGTATACATATAAAATACAGGCTCTATCTATAGAATACTTAGGCATCCAGATCTCATATAATAAACCTTTTGAGTGCTAATGACGGGTCTGAGCCATCACAGAGTTTCCCACTCTGGTGCTAATTGTGGCTCAGAGCTGTCGCTAGCACTCTCCCACCTTGAGGGAGATCTGGGGGCTCCCACCCGCTCTTACCCTGGCGATTGTGCCTGTATAGTGACAGGCATCGCCAGGGCTTCCTGGTTTGCGTGGCAACGTCACGCGCAATAACATGATGATGTCACAGCACAACTTTATTTATACTTTATAAAGGAGGGTTAAATAAACTAGTGCTTAAGAGTTAATATCCCTTGGCCTTCTTCTCCTACTATTTACTTCCCAGATAGAAGAGGTGTGTAAAGTGAAAATAATTTGTGGCATTTAGGCTCTTAATCAGCAAAAGGGATAAAGGTGTGTCTGGAAATTGTTATCTAATATATAGAAATGTTCTAGACCATTAACAGGATAAACAAAAATTCTTTACAATTTATTTTCAAATAAAAACATGATATTACCAAGATAAAAAATATCACAATTTCTAAGTGTTGCAACACTATATCGATCAATTTTTAAAATTCTCTAAAATCAGATTATACATTAGTTTCAGCACCAATAAAAGGTTTTACCACTCCTCCGTTTTCCTATATTAATTGCTCACAATTATTTAAATAGGATGTAGCTTTTTTGGTTCTACACAAACAATAACGTTTCCCCTCTTTGATATTTTGTATTAATATTTTGTCAACATTCCAACTTAAAAAGTACAGGTGTGTAGCAAAAACTAATAGGTAAATTACTGAGGGCTGTATTCCTTATCCTTATGTAAATGTTATAATCACTTACGATTTCACAGTTACCCCTTTGTATCCTCAGTAAGCTTAATTTGTAAATGTTCCAACAGTGTTTAGGGGTGATTTCCTTACCCTCCTTGTGAGCTGTTACTACTCACGGCTTCCCGGCAGCTCCTCTGTATCCTTGGTTTAACTCTCAGGAAAGAGGTTCCGGTATGTGATTCTCCTTACGTTACCTTGTCTCCGTTGGTAATGCTCCTAAGGTAACACCTTCTGTTGTGAGCTGTTAGTACTCACGGTTAACCAGCTTTTCTTCCATGTCCTCAACGGATTACCTGGGAAAGGAGTTCCGGTAGGTGGACTGTCTTACGTCACCAGTCTTCGTAGAAAGTACTCTGGAAACAGCACCAAACTTTATGCGATCCCTGTGTTTGTGTAACTTGCGCAAGTTAACTTTTCTGTTTGCAGTCTATTATTTGTCAATTCCCTGCACTTAAGTACTTTTGTACGCAGGAAAAAAAGGGACTTCTCTTTCTCAGTGTTCACACAAATATCAACATGTTTTGCCAGAAACACTGGCTTTATCAAGATAGAGTGTGAGCACACCTTACACTTTTATATAGCAGTGTCTTGGTTTCCATTGGTCCATCCACTGTTTTTCTTTTCCACTGGGTCCTAAAGCCTTTTTTATTAAAATATTCTGTCTTATTCTCTGACCTTCTCCATTATTATATCTTTCTTATTCAGGTCATGCCAAAGGGGTTAACCGATTTCTTTTATTATTCTTAACAGCCTTTCATACTTTTCATAACAATTTCCAGACACATCTTTATCCCTTTTGCTGATTAAGCGCCTAAACTCCACAAATTTTTTTCACTTTATTTATACTTAACAAGTATAGGAGCAGGGGACATGCTGCTTAGAAGCCTGTATCTCAGGCATCTAAGCAGCAACAGACCCCCGAGACCCACCATTAGAAAGGTAATTTCCTAACCATTCCAACAGCATAAGTATTGGGGGTCAGAATTTTTTAAAAAAAAAGTTTAAAAAATTGTTAAAAAATTAAAAAAAAAAAAAAATCTTAGCACCCAGGTGGGAAAGTGCTTGGCACTCAAAGGGTTAACAAACACTTTTTCAACAAAATTATCAAACTCTATTAAAAGAAGCCCAATCAGAGCTAAATAGCTGGGAAAATAAAAACCTATCATACGGCTAGATTACGAGTTTTGTGGTAAGAGCGGCTCGGTGCTAACTTGAGAGTTATATCCATCGCTCACCTCCCTATAGCGCTGCTATTACAGGTTTGCAAAAACCCAGTGTTAGCAGGCAATATTTCAGCGTTGAGCGAAATTGAGCTCCATACCGCACTCAAATACCAGCGCTGCTTTGAGCTGGTTTTATGTGCTTGTGCATGATTTCCCCATAGACATCAATGGGGAGAGCCAGCTAAAATAAAGCCTAACACATGCAATAAAGGAGCGTGAAGCTCAATGGGCTCGATCCGATAAAAATCGTCGCCCGCAAAAGCTGGCGACGCCAATATTTGTGCTGGTTTGGTATCACATATACGGCGTAACCTAGAAGTTACGCGCGTATATTTCTGCCGTCGCCCGTAGTTTTTTGGGCCATAGGCAGGTATACCAAACCCGCGCAGTTTGGTATCCAATATACAGCGTAAGGACTTACGTGGCGAAAATGGAGAAATCTTACTCCATTTTCACCTCGCCACAAAAAGCAGCCGTAAGAAGCCTTACGCTGACTATTAGAGCCCCGTAACTCCCTAAACTAGCTGCTAAATAAACCTAACACCTAACGCATGCACAATGTCTATCTAGCTGTCAACCGCGATCTGCTACATAAAACCTAACACCTAACCCATGCGCAATGTCTATCTACCTGTCAACCGCGATCCCCCGCCGCAATCCCTAATAAAGTATTTAACCCCTAAACCGCCGCCATTTACATAAACTAACCCCCTACTGTGAGCCCCTAAAACCGCCACCATCTAACTGATCTATCCTCTACTGTGAGCCCCTAAAACCGCCACCATCTAACTGATCTATCCCCTAATCTGACCCCTTACACCGCCACCAGCTATATTAATATTATTAACCCCTAATCTAATATCCATAAAGTAATAAGCTCTATTACCAGCCCTTAAAAGGGCCTTTTGCAGGGCTTTGCCCCAAAGTTAACAGCTCTTTTGCCCTATAACCTGCCCTCCCTACACCGCCGCCACCTATATTAATGGTATTAACCCCTAATGTAAGCCCCTTACACCGCCGCCATCTATATTAAAATTATTAACCCCTAATTTAATCTACCTACCCCGCCGCCAGCTATATTATCTATATTAACCCTAAGTATATTATAGTTAATATAGTTATTACATTATATATATTAACTATATTAACCCTAATTATATTAGGGTTAATATAGTTAATATAGTTACTATAGTATTTATATTAACTATATTAACTCTATTTAACCCTAACACCCCTAACTAAATTCTTATTAAATAAATCTAATTCATATTATAAACTAAAATATTCCTATTTAAATCTAAATACTTACCTATAAAATAAACCCTAGCGGCTAGATTTAGAGTTGGGCGGTAGCCGTCAAAACCAGCGTTAGAGGCTCCTAGCGCTGTTTTTTACCGCCCTCTGGTATTTAGAGTCAGTCAGGAAAGGGTCTAACGCTCACTTTGCAGCCGCGACTTTTCCA
The DNA here is from genome assembly GCF_027579735.1 of Bombina bombina. NCBI lineage: Eukaryota > Metazoa > Chordata > Amphibia > Anura > Bombinatoridae > Bombina > Bombina bombina. The sequence continues at coordinate 673,961,425 of NC_069504.1, forward strand.
TACCGCAGATCCCCCTACGCCATTTGCGTAGCCTATCTTTTCAATGGGATCTTCCTAACGCCGGTATTTAGAGTCTTGGCTGAAGTGAGCGTTAGAAATCTAACGACAAAACTCCAGCCGCAGAAAAAAGGCAGTAGTTAAGAGCTTTTTGGGCTAACGCCGGTTTATAAAGCTCTTAACTACTGTGCTCTAAAGTACACTAACACCCATAAACTACCTATGTACCCCTAAACCAAGGTCCCCCCACATCTCCGCCGCCCACCGCTGCCACCTACGTTATCCCTATGAACCCCTAATCTGCTGCCCCTAACAACGCCAACCCCTATATTATATTTATTAACCCCTAATCTGCTGCCCCCAACGTCGCCGCCACCTACCTACAATTATTAACCCCTAATCTGCCGACCGTAGCTCACCGCTACTATAATAAAGTTATTAACCCCTAATCCGCCTCACTCCCGCCTCAATAACCCTATAATAAATATTATTAACCCCTAATCTGCCCTCCCTAACATCGCCAACACCTAACTTCAAGTATTAACCCCAAATCTGCCGACCGTAGCTCACCGCTACTATAATAAAGTTATTAACCCCTAATCCGCCTCACTCCCGCCTCAATAACCCTATAATAAATAGTATTAACCCCTAATCTGCCCTCCCTAACATCGCCAACACCTAACTTCAAGTATTAACCCCTAATCTGCTGACTGGAGCTCACCGCTACTATAATGCATTTATTAACCCCTAAAGCTAAGTCTAACCTTAACCCTAACACCCCCCTAAATTAAATATAATTTAAATCTAACAAAATAAATTAACTCTTATTATATAAATTATTCCTATTTAAAGCTAAATACTTACCTGTAAAATAAACCCTAATATAGCTACAATATAAATTATAATTATATTGTAGCTATTTTAGGATTAATATTTATTTTACATGCAACTTTGTAATTATTTTAAACAGTTACAATAGCTATTAAATAGTTAATAACTATTTAATAGCTAAAATAGTTAAAATAATTATAAAATTACCTGTAAAAAAAATCCTAACCTAAGTTACAATTAAACCTAACACTACACTAGCAATAAATAAATTAAATAAAATACCTACAATTATCTACAATTAAACCTAACACTACACTATCAATAAATTAAATAAATACAATACCTACAAATAAATACAATTAAATAAACTAACTAAAGTACAAAAAATAAAAAAGAACTAAGTTACAAAAAATAAAAAAATATTTACAAACATTAGAAAAATATTACAACAATTTTAAACTAATTACACCTACTCTAAGCCCCCTAATAAAATAACAAAGCCCCCCGAAATAAAAAAATGCCCTACCCTATTCTAAATTAAAAAAGTTCAAAGCTCTTTTACCTTACCAGCCCTGAAAAGGGCCCTTTGCGGGGCATGCCCCAAAGAATTCAGCTCTTTTGCCTGTAAAAAAAACCATACAATACCCCCCCCAACATTACAACCCACCACCCACATACCCCTAATCTAACCCAAACCCCCCTTAAATAAACCTAACACTAAGCCCCTGAAGATCTCCCTACCTTGTCTTCACCTCACCGGGTTCAGCGATCGGTCCAGAAGAGGGTCCGAAGTCTTGATCCAAGCGGCGGCTGAAGAACTCCATCATCAGGCTGAAGTCGGAAGTCCATCATCGGGATGAAGTCTTCTATCAAGCTGCATCTTCAATCTTCTTTCTTCCGAAGCGGAGCGGAGCCATCTTCTTCCCAGCCAACGCGGATCCAACCTCTTCAAGCGACGCCTAATCGCTGAATGACGGTTCCTTTAAATGACGTCATCCAAGATGGCGTCCCTTTAATTCCGATTGGCTGATAGGATTCTATCAGCCAATCGGAATTAAGGTAGGAATATTCTGATTGGCTGATGGAATCAGCCAATCAGATTCAAGTTCAATCCGATTGGCTGATCCAATCAGCCAATCAGATTGAGCTTGCATTCTATTGGCTGTTCCGATCAGCCAATAGAATGCGAGCTCAATCTGATTGGCTGATTGGATCAGCCAATCGGATTGAACTTGAATCTTATTGGCTGATTCCATCAGCCAATCAGAATATTCCTACCTTAATTCCGATTGGCTGATAGAATCCTATCAGCCAATCGGAATTCGAGGGACACCATCTTGGATGACGTCATTTAAAGGAACCGTCATTCGGCGAGTAGGCGTCGCTTGAAGAGGTTGGATCCGCGTCGGCTGGGAAGAAGATGGCTCCGGAAGAAAGAAGATTGAAGATGCGGCTTGATAGAAGACTTCATCCCGATGATGGACTTCCGACTTAGGCCTCGCTTCCATTGAGTCGTAATTCAGTTTGCGTGCACTCGCAAACCGTTAAATATGCTGTCGAAAGCAATAGCGTTTAACGACTGTTTCCAATGGCGCGTTATACCTCAATATCGGCTGCCGGACTTCGGCTGCCGAAAAGATTTTCGCGTCCCATAGAAAGTAATAGAAGCCGTTAATCGATAAATTATACCAGGTTTCCATTGAAAGCGCTAACCGTTAATACACTGTCGGAGGCTGTCGATACATTGAGAAATATTACCCCCAGCTCAACTAGGTGTAAAGGAGGAAAAAAGAGCTTTTTGAGGCCTGTTTCTCATTGAAATAGCAAATCACAAAAATATTATGAGTGTTTCAATGTACAAATAACATTATATATGCTACATTTATTGGTCCTATGTATAGGAATATTTGCACCCATGTTGTCATAGAAATTTCAATATGTATGTGCATATAAAAATATATGCAAGCACCACAATTATGGAACGACCTCCCGCACACTTTCAAACCTTCCCCATGCCTAATATCCTTTAAGAGATCCCTCTCTACATATCTCAAAACAGAATGCACCTGTCATTGTTGATTATATATTTCCTACCGGTTCTATGTTAAATTTTTGTGCATATATGGTGTATTATAATTTTTTTTTTATTTTATTGTACCCATTGTATCAATGCAATGTTTTGTGGACCCAGGACATACTTGAAAACCATAGAAATCTCAATGTATCTTTCCTGGTAAAATATTATAAAAATAAATAAAATATCTACCTATTCAAAATGAAACCTTTGCCCAGGGATGCTATATATAATCTCAATACATATAGAAAAATAATTCAAACGAAATAAGTTGTTTATCATGAAGATGAGTTTTATTATTACAGATTTACCCTCATTCAAATGTAATTTTCAATGTGAAAATCATATTTATTCAATACAAAACGATGACACATTAAAGTTATAATGTGTCATAGTACTAATATTTATAAAATATATGTAATGTCATGTCTGCTAAAGCAGATAATACATTTGCAATATTTAGACTATTAACCAAAATACATAAGTGCTTAATATGACATACTTCAAGAGATATGAAGTATTGTCTTTAACATGGAGTTATTGAAACAATTTAAAAGTGCATTGTGCATTGGTCCCAGGGAGAGTCTGTGTCTGTTCATATGATGTCAATTAAAATGTATTAATCACCTCTATATCATGGCAATCACATATATGTTGTGTATACACCAGTGCTTAAATATCATAAAGATACATTTATCTAATTATTCTAAATATTGAATAATAATCTTGACAAAAAGGAGTGCGTTAGTCATGATAGGTATATATTTCAGATATTACATTCCACATAGGACTATAATGAATGCAAGGTATTTGGCCATATCAACAGGAAGGAATATTTACTTTTCAACTCTTCTATAACTGTATAAGCCTTATTAGCTTCATCTGAAGGAGCAAACAACATATGCTTGTGGAATATAAATCATAACATTTACACATGTCACGTTGACCAATGTTAGATAGCATATACTGTATAAATTTCAGACACGTATCCCCAAGTATTCTTAAACGGCATAATATCCTCAATAAAAGGACACATACATTTATCAACAATTTACACCTGCATATTAATTGACATCATGTGAAATAAAAATGAATAAAGCTGTTAATGTTTTTGAAAATAAACAGCTATTAAAACAATTTTGAAATATATTTTCTAATTTTGATTAGAAAAATATATGCATATTTATGAGATGGAAATCACACTTAAGAAAGTGCTTCATAAAAAAATTAGATATTATATATCTTGAAAGAATTTAAAAAGAAAAATACTTCTTAATGCTTGCGGCGGGATTTGGCCTTTGGAGGAGAGGTACTTGGGATGGAAGTGTGGCGTCTTGGGCGACGCACACCAGCTGGCTGGGAGGCTAAAAGATGTGATTCAGGGTCCTGCAGGGAGATAACGGAGGATGCGAGTGAGGAGGGAGTTTGCGGCCTATCTGCAACCCTCTCCACTGCCTCTGCCAGGCGGACGAGTGCAGCATTATGTATGTCCATCTGGCTCTGTAGCCTCCTGAAATCCTGCTGCTGCTGGAGCCTAGTAAGTCTAAGCTCCCTGTGAATGAGCCTCAGTAGAGCATCCTGCTGGGACTGCGCGGGGATATTGGATTCCATGGGGGGCACTTGTGGCTGTATAGGTGTCTCCGGCACATATTCCTGGCTCTGTGTGAGGTTGTCGTCACTCAGTCTTGGGGACTGTGTGGGTGGCTCAATATCCAATTGAGGACAGACATTGGTGGGGGGTGGTGGTGATTGTTGTGGTGGTGGTAGTGGTGGCGGCATTTGTTGTGCCATGGGAGGGTGCTGAATGTGTTGTTGAGGTGGCATATAGTACATATGCTGCGGTGGAGGATGCATCTGCTGATGCTGTGGTGATGGAGGATGCATCTGCTGATGCTGTGGTGATGGAGGATGCATCTGCTGATGCTGTGGTGGTGGAGGATGCATCTGCTGATGCTGTGGTGATGAAGGAGGCATCTGCCGATGCTGTGGTGGTGGAGGATGCATCTGATAATGCTGCGTTGGAGGATGCATCTGATAATGCTGCGTTGGAGGATGCATCTGATAATGCTGCGTTGGAGGATGCATCTGATAATGCTGTGGTGGAGGATGCATCTGATAATGCTGTGGTGGTGGAGGCTGCATCTGATGATATGTCCTCCCAGATGAATATGGGGATGGGCCAGGAACATTTTCAACCTCATAGGCCAGTGGCTGTTGCTCATCTCCTTCAAGTATGCTGAGGTAGGAGTATCCAGCTTCAATAACATCCCCCTCCTCCTCCTCACTGAATTCCGGAACATCACTGGCCTCCGGTCTTGTTGAGGACTCATACTCATGTTCCAATTCTGAAAAATAAATTGTAATTATAAATTAATCTGATGAAACATCTAACATTTGAAAATCAATTTTATAGATATAGTTTTATATATATATATATATATATATATATATATATATATATATATATATATATATAATTTCTGTATGAACTTAAACATATTTAACCAGAGGTGTATATTTAAAGATTGTGCCTCTAAGCGACTCTTTGTATTACACATAGTCCATATATATGATATAGATAGAAAGAATTTAAATCTATACCCTTGCTTGTTTGAGCAGATAGCCACTCCAGAAATCAGGATGAATATATCCACTACAACTATGTTAAGATGCCATTAAAGGGGCAATGAAGTACAAATTAAACTTTCATGATTCAGACAGAGCATGCAAATTTAGTCAACATTTAATATTTTACTCCTATTATCATATTTTCTTCCTTCTCTTGGTATCTTTATTTGAGAAGCAAGAATGTAAAGCTTAAGAGCCAGACAATATTTGTTTCAGAACCTGGGTTGCTGTTGCTTATTGGGTGGCTAAATGTAGCCACCAATCACGAGCGCTAGCCAGGGTTCTGAACAAAAAATGCAAAGTCTCCATAGCTTACATTCCTACTTTTTCAGAAAAAGATACCAAGAGAACAAAGAAATATCTATAATAGTAGTACATTAGAGAGTTGCTTAAAATTGCTGCTCTATCTGAATCATGAAATAAAAAAATTGGGTTTACTATCACTTTAAGTTACTGTGCAAATTAGACTTTGAACCATGTAAAACATTACTTGTACTAATCCTACCTAGGTATGTTTTCCACTGATGCTTGAACACAATTGATTACTAAACATATATAATATATGAACATTCTATATTCTGTATTACACATGTGTATGATTACATTTATATTTTAAAAAACAAAGCCGATATATATTTCTGATGTTAACATATATTTGTTAGAAATAAAACATTTATTACATATGATATTTAATATTCACCTTCATGGACCTCTTCAGCTGGCACTGATGTGTCCATTGTCCCCTTACATCCGTAAACAGATTCATCTGAGATGACATTGGCCATCATCTCCTCCCATGACCTTAGGTGTATCCTCTTGCTAGGACCACCACCTGTCCCACGTGCATATTTGGCCTGCTGTGCCAGCTTAGCTTTGGTTTCCCTCCTGCAGTCATGATAGCGGTGTTTAATGCTGGCAATAGAACGATTACGTCCTAAGCAGCTGACTGCCACTCGAATCTCCTCCCACAGCTTATTCCGGACAGCCGGCCTCAGGTTAGGGTTCTCCAGCTGAGCTGCCCTCTCCAAGTATGCCTCAACAAGAGCCTCCTTCTCCTCCTCAGAGTACCTCTCCTCTCTAAGCCTGCCCTTCACACCTGAAGGGCCAGCAGACACAGACTCTCCCTCCTGTGACTGGGGACCAGCCCTCTCTACCTCCTCTGTCCCTGCAGGCTGTGACAGGCTACCACCAGCCCCACCCCCAGTTGCCACAGTCTGCCCCACTTTCCCTTTTCTTTTTGTGCCTAGCTGAGGCTGACTCCTCCTCACTCCTCCCACCTCCATTCCTCTTCCACCCTCTCTCCTTCCCTCCTCTGCCAGGGTTTGAGGAAGGACAAATCCTCCACCCAAACCTCGGCCCCTATTCCTGCCCATACTACTCCCTACTTCCCCCCTCCCCCTCCCTCTATCCACCCTCACCACTGCCCTCCCCCTAGCCACCCCCTTCCCAACTCCACTAGGCCTATCCATCCCTTTCTCCTTCCTCCCTAACTCTAACCTAACACTAAAGTCCCTAGCTTACCTAACTACACTAAGTCACCTAACTAAACCCTATATTAAATAGCCCCAAAACTAACTACCTAACCTATCTAGACCCTAACTATCTCTATTCTATATCCCTCAAAATAAAAATAAAATGTGGGGGTGAAAATAAACAAAGGGATGTAAATGAAAAAGGAAAAACTAAGGAGGATTAGAACAAAATTATAGAAAAATAATAAGGGATGCAAATTAAGAAAGGGGTGAGCTATATAGTCAAATGAAACCAAAAATATGGGATGTTAAAAAAAAAAAAATAGGATGGGCAAAATGTATATATAAAAAAACAAGTTATATAGTGAGGAAGGGAAGGGTAGTCAAAGGGGGGATGGGAAGTGGAATAAGGGGATTAATGAAAGGAGTAATAAAGGAAGATGGGGATATGGGGGTTAATGAAAAAAAAAATGTGAATGTGTTTGTATGAAATAAAAGTGTGTATGTGTGTGTGTGTGTATTTGTGTGTATAAACTAATGTGTGTTAATTAACTAATGTATGGATGTGTGTGTGTGTGTGTGTTCCTAATATTATATGAGGCCTACAATAAGAATATATGGAAATCAAATATCAAACTCTCCACTAACTCTCAAACAACTCTCAAAAACCCAAAACTCCTACCAACGCAACTAGCTCCCGTGTCTTTCTCTCTAGAGGCGATCACAGGTAAAGAGCGCAGGCGCAAACCGTTATTCTTATAGACAGAGGTCGGGTTACCATGGCAATGCACTTGTTATGGCGCGCTTTTCGACAAATCCGACATCGGTTGGCAACGCAAACTTACGTACGGCCGAAAAGAGCGACTGCGCGCAACACGCTAATCTTTTCAATGGAAACCTGGTACTAAAATGGAGCCGTAAATTACCTTTAGCTGTCGTCCGCTTCGGTAGCTTACGGCTCCATTTTTAACGACTCAATGGAAGCGAGGCCCAAATTATTTTAACTAGGTATAATAGCTATTAAATAGTTATTAACTATTTAATAGCTACCTAGTTAAAATAATTACCCAATTACCTGTAAAATAAATCCTAACCTAAGTTACAAATACACCTACACTATCAATAAATTAAATAAACTACAAATATCTATCTAAAAATACAATTAAATAAACTAAACAAAATTACCAAAAAAAACAAACACTAAATTACAAAAAATAAAAAAAAGATTACAAGATTTTTAAGCTAATTACACCTATTCTAAGCCCCCTAATAAAATAATAAAGCCCCCCAAAATAAAAAAAAATCCCTACCCTATTCTAAATTAAAAAAAGTTCAAAGCTCTTTTACCTTACCAGCCCTTAAAAGGGCCTTTTGTGGGGGCATGCCCCAAAGAAAACTGCTCTTTTGCCTGAAAAAAAAAAACACAATACCACCCCCCAACATTACAACCCACCACCCACATACCCCTAATCTAACCCAAACCTCCCTTAAATAAACCTAACACTACCCCCCTGAAGATCTCCCTACCTTGTCTTCACCACACCGGGCCAAACTCCTCATCCGATCCGGGCGATGTCTTCTTCCATCCGGCAGCATCTTCCATCAAACGGCATCTTCAATCTTCATTCTTCGCTCCTCCGACGCGGAGCATCTATCCCGGCCAAAGACTGAACGACGAATGAGGTACCTTTAAATGACGTCATCCAAGATGGCGTTCGTCGAATTCCGATTGGCTGATAGGATTCTATCAGCCAATCGGAATTAAGGTAGAAAAATCTGATTGGTTGATTGAATCAGCCAATCAGATTCAAGTTCAATCCGATTGGGGGGCTTTATTATTTTAATAGGGGGCTTAGAATAGGTGTAATTAGCTTAAAAATCTTGAAATCTTTTTTTTATTTTTTGTAATTTAGTGTTTTTTTTTTTTTGTAATTTAGTTTAGTTTATTTAATTGTATTTTTAGATAGATATTTGTATTTTATTTAATTTATTGATAGTGTAGGTGTATTTGTAACTTAGGTTAGGATTTATTTTACAGGTAATTGGGTAATTATTTTAACTAGGTAGCTATTAAATAGTTAATAACTATTTAATAGCTATTATACCTAGTTAAAATAATTAACAATTTCCCTGTAAAATAAATATAAACCCTAACATAGCTACAATGTAATTATTAATTTTAATAGTTCTGCGGCCAAAGGGGTGCGTTAGCTACGCGTGCTTTTTTTCCCCCGCACCTTTTAAATACCGCTGGTATTTAGAGTTCACAGAATGGCTGCGTTAGGCTCCAAAAAAGGGAGCGTAGAGCATATTTACCGCCACTGCAACTCTAAATACCAGCGTTGCTTACGGACGCGGCCAGCTTCAAAAACGTGTTCGTGCACGATTCCCCCATAGAAAACAATGGGGCAGTTTGAGCTGAAAAAAAACCTAACACCTGCAAAAAAGCAGCGTTCAGCTCCTAACGCAGCCCCATTATTTACTATAGGGAAACACTTCCTAAGTCTGCACCTAACACCCTAACATGTACCCCAAGTCTAAACACCCCTAACCTTACACTTATTAACCCCTAATCTGCCGTCCCCGCTATCGCTGACACCTGCATATTTTTTTAACCCCTAATCTGCCGCTCCGTATACAGCCGCAACCTCAATTATACCTATTTACCCCTAATCTGCTGCCCCTAACACCGCCGACCCCTATATTATATTTTTTAACCCCTAATCTGCCCCCCACAACGTCGCCGCCAGCTACCTACAATAATTAACCCCTAATCTGCCGATCGGATCTCGCCGCTAGTCTAATAAATGGATTAACCCCTAAAGCTAAGTCTAACCCTAACACTAACACCCCCCTAAGTTAAATATAATTTAAATCTAACGAAATAAATTAACTCTTATTATATAAATTATTCCTATTTAAAGCTAAATACTTACCTGTAAAATAAACCCTAATATAGCTACAATATAAATTATAATTATATTGTAGCTATTTTAGGATTACTATTTATTTTACAGGCAACTTTGTAATTATTTTAAACAGTTACAATAGCTATTAAATAGTTAATAACTATTTAATAGCTAAAATAGTTAAAATAATTACAAAATTACCTGTAAAATAAATCCTAACCTAAGTTACAATTAAACCTAACACTACACTATCAATAAATTCATTAAATAAACTACCTACAATTACCTACAATTAAACCTAACACTACACTATCAATAAATTAATTAAATAAAATACCTACAAATAACTACAATGAAATAAACTAAATAAAGTACAGAAAATAAAAAAGAACTAAGTTACAAAAAATAAAAAAATATTTACAAACATTAGAAAAATGTTACAACAATTTTAAACTAATTACACCTACTCTAAGCCCCCTAATAAAATAACAAAGCCCCCCAAAATAAAAAAAATTACCCTACCTTATTCTAAATTAAAAAAAGTTCAAAGCTCTTTTACCTTACCAGCCCTGAAAAGGGCCCTTTGCGGGGCATGTCCCAAAGAATTCAGCTCTTTTGCCTGCAAAAAAAAACCATACAATACCCCCCCCAACATTACAACCCACCACCCACATACCCCTAATCTAACCCAAACCCCACTTAAATAAACCTAACACTAAGCCCCTGAAGATCTCCCTACCTTGTCATCACCTCACCGGGTTCAGCGATCGGTCCAGAAGAGGGTCCGAAGTCTTGATCCAAGCGGCGGCTGAAGAACTCCATTATCGGGATAGTTTAGTATTTTAGGGGTTAAATAATTTAATATAGATGGCGGCGGGGTAGGGGGATTAGATTAGGGGTTAATCATTTTAAAATAGATGGCGGCGGGGTAGGGGCTCTCTTTAGGGGGTAGGTAAGGTAGATGGCGGCGGTGTTAGGGGCTCACTTTAGGGGGTTATAGATTTAATATAGCTGGCGGGGGTCCAGGACCGGTGGTTTAGGGGTTAATAACTTTATTAGGTTGCGGCGGGGTTTGGGAGTGGCGGTTTAGGGGTTAATAACTTTTTTTTATTGTTAGGCTAGTAGGGGGGATAGCGGATAGAGGGTTAGACGAGTCGGGCTATGTTTAGGAGGCGTGTTAGACAGTGTGGGTGATTTTATACTTTAGTCAGGTTTTGTAGGCGCCGGCAGTTTCTAACGTGGCGCAAGTCACTGGCAAAGCCAGAAATTTGTACTTGCGCAGATTTCTGGACATCGCTGGTTTATCAGACTTACGGCACGTTAACATCTGATGGCGCCGTATATTGGATAGCTCGAGATGCGAACTGAAACTGGGGGCGACGCGGGTTCCCTCGCTTGCACCGCAAACTATGCTGTATATCGGATCACGCCCCATAACGCTGCCCCATTGATTCCAATGGGAAACAAAAGTTATGCTTACACCCTAACATAAACCCTGAGTCTAAACACCCCTAATCTGCCGCCCCCGACTTCGCCACCACCTACATTATACTTATTAACCCCTAATCTGCCGCCCCGACACCACCGCCACCTACCTAGACTAATTAACTCCTAATCTGCCGCTCCCAATGTCGTCGCAACCTACATTACACTTATTAACCCCTAATCTGACACCCCTGACACCGCTGCCACCTACCTACGCTTATTAACCCCTAATCTGCTGCCCCTAACATTGCCGCCACCTACATTACACTTATTAACCTCTAATATGCCGCCCCCAACGCCGCCGTCACTATACTAAAGTTATTAACCCCTAAACCTAACCCTAAGTCTAACCTTAACCCTAACCTTAATTCCCACTAACTTTAATATAATTAAAATAAATCTAAATAAAAATTACTATCATTAACTAAACAATTCCTATTTAAAACTAAATACTTACCTATAAAATAAACCCTAAGCTAGCTACAATATAACTAAAAGTTACATTGTAGCTAGCTTAGGTTTTATTTTTATTTCACAGGCAAGTTTGTATTTATTTAACTAGGTAGACTAGTTAGTAAATAGTTATTAACTATTTACTAGCTATCTAGTTAAAATAAATACAAATTTACCTGTAAAATAAAACCTATCCTTACACTACAATTAAATAAATTACATTAATTAAATACAATTAACTAAATTACAAAAAACCCCACTAAATTACACAAAATAAAAAGGAAATGATCAAATATTTAAACTAATTACACCTAATCTAATAGCCCTATCAAAATAAAAAAGCTCCCCCAAAATAAAAAAAACTCTAGCCTACAATAAACTACCAATGGCCCTTAAAAGGGCATTTTGCAGGTCATTGCCCCAAAGAAATCAGCTCTTTTAACTGTAAAAAAATAATACAAACAACCCCCCAACAGTAAAACCCACCACCCACACAACCAAACCCCCCAAATAAAATCCTATCTAAAAAACCTAAGCTCCCCATTGCCCTGAAAAGGGCATTTGTATGGGCATTGCCCTTAAAAGGACATTTAGCTCTTTTTCTGCCCAAACCCTAAGCTAAAAAAAAACCCCACCCAATAATCCCTTAAAAAAACCTAACACTAACCCCCGAAGATCCACTTACAGTTTTTGAAGACCGGACATCCATCCTCAACGAAGCCGGGAGAAGTCTTCGTACTTCAGTACCCACTAATGGGAGGCCATATAAAAGGCGTGATATAAAGTGGCATGTTGTTGAGGGGTGCGGTGAGACCATGACATTGTGGCAGAGACACAGCCAGGAGTTCCTGCATTGCAAGATGATCTTGTTGTTGATCAGAATATCCAAGGCATAATGGGGTGGAATCCAGATTAGGTCCAACAAGGCCATATGAGCCAGCAAAGATGCCTGCTCAAGTTCTAACCAGCGAGGGCCTTCTCCTTTTACATTCCACTCTGAGATGTGGGACAAAAGAGCGGCTTCATAGTAAAGCCTTATGTTCGGGAGGCCTAGTCCTCCAGCGAGAATTGGGTGTTGCAGCAAGGAAGCTGCAATGCGGGGCCTCTTCCCATTCCATATGTACCAATTGATCACTGCTTGGAATTTATTAAGCAGCAGAAGTGGAACCTTTATTGGCAAACATCTGAAAAGATACGTTAATTTGGGAATCTGCATCATCTTAACCGTTGATATTCTCCCAAACCAGGAGATTTCATCATATCGCCTGGAGCAAAGATCCCCCTGGAGTTGGGAGAGAAGGGCATTAAAGTTTTTAGATAAAACTGTTCCAATATCATGGGAAAGGAACACTCCAAGGTGCTTTACGTCACATATAGACCATTGGAATTTATATTTTCTCCTGAGGAAGTGTAGAAATGATTCGGAAAAGTTTAGGGGGTAGGCTTCTGTTTTGCTAAGATTTAGCTTGTAGTAGGAAATGTTTCCAAACCTGTCCAGGAGGTCAAACAATGCGGGAAGAGAATCTTTTGGGTCTGTGATGAAAAGCGTCAGATCATCAGCGTAAAGAGCTAATTTCTGATGGGTGTCCATTTCTGATATGCACTACTCCTGAGCAGAAGTCGAGACCTCTCACCCTCGCCGTGGGGCAAGAGTATAGGGATCTCACTGCAGTAAGGAAGGCCTCTGGGAGACGGAATGCTGTAAGTGCTGTAAGTCCCATCTCACCCTGTCAAATGCTTTCTCCGCATCCATCGACAGGGCGACAAGGTGGAATTCCCATATCTGCGGCCTCAGCGAAGATGTTCAGGAGGGGCCTGGTGTTGTCCGGGCCCTGACTGCCTGGAATAAAGCCCACCTGGTCAGGATTGATCAGGATTGGGAGAAGTCTGTTCAGTCTTGTGGCCATTATTTTTGCATAAAGCTTTATATCCACGTTCATTAGGGAAAACGGTCTATAATTTTTGCACAAGGAGTGGTCCTTCCCTTCTTTAGGTAGGGTGTTGATCGACGCCTCCAGAAATTCTAGACATAGCATGCCTTCACTGAAGGCAGAGTTAAAGAATCTGGTGAGAATAGGGATCAGCTGTGAGGAAAAAGTTTTGTAGAATAAAGCAGTAAACCCATCCGGACCTGGGACCTTGTTTATCTAAAGCGAGTATATCGCCTGTTTCAATTCTTCAGCTGACAGTGGGCTAGACAGACTTTGGGCATCCTCCGCAGACAGGGCTGGGAGACCAAGAGAGGAGAGGAACTATTAAATCTGCCAGGTGGGGGCTTTAACGTTCCGCAAGGAGGAGTCCAAGATTGTATAATGTTGTATAGTAGTAAGCTAATGCGTTTGCTATATTTTGTGAGGAGTGAACCACTCCTCTCTGTGTTTTAATTGATGGGATTCGTCTTTGCTGTGTACGGATCCGGAGCTTATGGGCAAGAAGTCGGTCTGCCCTGTTGCTTTTGTAGTAGTACAATTGTTTAAAGGGCCCAGAGGTTTGACTGCACCCTCTTATCTTCAATTGAATTAATTTTTTATTTGATGGCTATAATCTGTTCGGCCATCAATCTCGAGGGGTTGCCTCTATTGTGTCTCTCTAGAGAGCGTAGCTCAGAATATAATTGGGCAAGAGGCTTGCCCATAAGTTTACGGTTCTTTGATGCTTGCTGTATAAAGTGGCCCCGCAGGTAGGCCTTTAAGGTCGCCCATAAAATGGGGTCATCGGTCATCGCATTATTATTAGTGCTGAGAAAGTCAGAAAGAACCCTGGAAGTATCCAATCCAGCGGGTCCAGAAATTAAAGAGGGGTGTATTTTCTAGCTGGCGGGGGGTCTCCAAAGGGAGTTGGCGAGATCTATGGAGACCATATCATGGTCCGACCATGGGCATATCTGAATTGAAGGGTTAGAGAGTCTGTCCAGGAGGGGGGAATGACACAGTAGATAGTCAATCCTGGAATAACATTGATGGGGGTTAGAATAGAAAGTGAAGTCCCTCTCCAAGGGGGACAGGCATCTCCACGAGTAATACAAGTTATTCTGGTACATTAGAGATCTAAAGTGATTAGAGACCTGGTTGGACAATGCATCTGGGAGTTTGTGTTTAGAGGGTCTCCTATCCAGGATCGGATCCCATGCTATGTTCAGGTCCCCCCCGACCAGCAGGGCACCTCTATGTAATTGGTCTATTAGGGGAAGAACTGATTTCGGAAAGGGAAGTTGGCCCACGTTCAGGGCATATAATGAGACCAGAGTGTATTGGACACTGTCCAGGGTGCAAACCAGTATCAGGTACCTGCCCTCCGGGTCCCTCTCCACATGCTGGACATCGCACGCCACTGAGCTGTGGACCATGATGGCAACACCTATCTTTTTAGCTGGATGAGAGGCCGATAAGCATATTGGGAACAGTTTAGAGTTCTGCATGAATGAGGAGCCATGGGGCCATTGGGTCTCCTGGAGAAAGGCAACCCTCACATTAGTTTTTAGTAGGTATCTGAGAAGTAAACTCCTCTTTGTTGGGGCATTTAGTCACTGAGTGTTCAGGGTGGCAAATTTAAGAGCCATGCTGAGTTGGGTCAAAGAGGAGGTATAGAAAGAAGGGGAGGAAGGGGAGAGAGAGAATAGGGGGGTAAGAAAAGTGAGGAAGAAGAGCAGGGAAGGGGAGAGATAGCTAATTCTCACAAGGTACGGCATTACTGACTATTGTAATAAGTGTTTCTGAGTCTCTGTGCGTGAGTGATTTGTTTTGAATTTAAATTAGCAAGTAAGGTCTGTGAAAGAAAAAACAAAGCCAATATCTGCACTCCACCTCTCCTAAAGTGAGGTACAGAGCAGATCCAATAGTGGGGGGGAGTGCCGAGGGCACAAGGAAAGAGTCAGGTAGAGTAAATTTCTACAAATATTAGGCCATAAGGGCCCAAAGGGGTGAGTCTAAGCATTATAATGGACCTTGATAATTGACAATAACTACAGCTTTCAATATCTATCTTTGAAGCCGGGAGCCCCCCCCCCCCCCCCCCCAGGAGCCTTGCGTCAGTGTCAACATTTTAAACCATATAGCTGAGGCATTTTCTGACGCAGTGTTTACCTATCAGCCAGTGTCTGTGTGTCAGCTGCGTCCTTATAAACTATGGGAAGGAGAGTGGGGGAAGAACCAAGATGCCCCCCTCCCGCCCCCCCATAACAATGTCAACATTTTAAACCATACAACTTAAACATTTTCTGAAATAATGCTCGAGAGGGGCATTGAGTTCCACAATCCTCTCGTCTGGCTTCCTTGAGACCGGAGCCAGAATCTGACCACTTGCAGAAAGATCCAACTCTGCTTCAGAACTGTGTGTCTGGGGAAAGAAAACAGGTGCAAAACCATAGAAACCCAGATCCCCAAAACATTAATATCAGTTCTGGCATTGTTAACTTTAACATAACCAGGCAGCCATTCAAAAAGGATACAGAGATGTTTGTTCAAGACCTCTCAGAACAGAGAGGCCAAGAGTTCATTTCACAGTCCCATAAGGTAAAGTGTACAGTCCCTATGAGGGAGCAGCAAAGAAAGTCCATAAGGATCCGTCTTCAGGCCTCATTCAACCTCCCGCGCAGATGGTAGGGTGTTTGAGACGGAAACCTGCGAAGAGTCTCTATTCTTTTCTCTAGGGGGAAGTTGTTTCCAAGCTGGGGCTTCTGCCCTCAACTTCCCTGCGGGTGTCTTGGAATTTGCAGGGGATGGTTCACCGGGGAGCAGATCCCATTTGGAGAGAAGGTTTCTGGGCTGTTCCGGGGATGCTATAATATGTTGGATGTCATATTTAGTGATGAATAGTCGGACCAGAACGCCCCACCTGTACTTTATTTCTTTGTTTCTAAGAATCTTGGTGAAGTCCCGGTAGGCCTTTCTTTGATATAAGGTTTGTGGGAAAAGGTCTGGAAATATCTGTAGGCTGTCGTACTTTGTGGCTTTTAGGGACCCAGAATTAACAGCTCTTAGGAATTTCTTCCGAAAAGTAAAATAATGCAGTCTCACCACTACATCCCTTGGTTTATCATCTGAGAGGGCTTTCGGTCTAAGTGCCCTGTGGGCCCTGTCAATGAGAGATTCAGGGTCCTGTAAGGGACCAATGGCAGCTGTGAACACTTCCTGAAGATAAGGTTGTAAGTACTTGGGGAAAACACTCTCAGGGATGCCTGTTAGGCGAACATTGTTGCACCTGGAGCGGTCCTCCAGATCTACTTACTTGGATTCTAGTGATGTGATTTGTCCTGCTAGGCATTCTGAGTATGACTTGTCAAACCTTTTGCAGATGGATTCGTGATGAGACGCCACCATGGTTTTTATCTGTTCCATCATATTTTTGTTAGCTCCTGCTACATCCGCCAGGCTGGCCGGCAAGGAAGCAGTGTTAAGGTCTCGCTCGTTACTTGGATCAGAAAGGCAAGTTGAGTCAGAGAGATCATCTTCTGAACCCTGCTGGAAGTGTTACTTCATTGTTCTCTTTGGGCCTGAGAGGCCCTTGGGTTTTCTTCTCAGGGCCTGCGCCATTCTCCCTCCAAGGTTATGCTTGTAATATGACAGCATGGTCAGTGTTGAGAGTATCAGGTGTTTGGTGTAAGGGGAGATACGAAGAGGTTGATGCACTTGTATTGCTGTAGAATTGCTCAGGAGCACCCCGTGAGCCCCAGCCTTAGAACATTTTTATGCTAGCTTACCATCATCTTATTCCTGTGCAGGCAAACACCAATTGGTGTAGCCAGCTTTACTCAGGTCCCAGGCTTGGTGCTTGCAATGAGAGGATGGTATGAACAGGTTATGGATCTGGGCAAACAGTTCAGATAGAATGAGGCGGGGTATAACCCCTGTGTTCAATGGTACACCCGATTTAAATATTTGCTGATTCTAACTCCCTTTCTACAGCTGTGGTGTCCTAAACAATAAAGCCTCCTCCACACACTACTCCCCAGGGACTGTGCCCTCACAGGGCGATCAAGGAACAGGGGATGCATGATATGACCCGCTGTCACTGTGGGCAGCGGAAAAAAGGAGGGGGAGAGCGTGTGATCGAGTGCTGTAGAGTGGTGAATTTAAGACTTGGTGCTTGAGATGGTGAGTTGGTCTGCAGGATGGAGGAGAGATTCTATGTGGATTTGTCTCAGTGGGATGCTGATCACCAGTGGTTGTATGTCCCTTTATTTTAAAACCACAGTGCATTTGGGAAGATTTTATAGGTGGCCCACTGCCCGTCTGAGAGTTGTTGCCAAAATCTATTAAACAAGAGGGTAGGGGACCCTTAACAGGGCTTGGTGAAGGTGTTTTGAAGTACAAGAGCACCACTTGTGATTCCAGCAGGAGGGTGGCCATACCTCAATGGCCAGTTCTAATGTACAGGCCCAATGTGGGGCCCTAATATCTCTCCGGTGCAGGGGGAGGGTAAGCTGCAGCAAACTGAATACTTAATAAATGCAGGTCTGTCCAGTGAGTATTAAGGGAGTCTCTATATTACCGCTATATGCAGCACTGAAATGATGAAATATTGGGCCTCTGTCATGTGAGTCTGCTGTCAATTGTGTGAGGGGAGCCTCTATAGTTACCCAAGCTCGAGGTATAGTGGCTGGGATGGTAAGATGTTAGTCCGTGTCACCTTAAGTGGCTGCGCCACACGTGTTTGGCAAAGATGCGACCTCCCTGCACATGGGACCTTTCTTTACTTCCTTCCCTTTCTCTTTTCACCCCCCTGTTCCCCTCTACGTTAATCTCCTCTGCCAGTCAGCTACAATGTGGTCCTTACCAGGGGATCTGGTCTCCAGTGGCTGCGTCTTAGTAACCGGTTCTCCTTCCCAGCCTGCTGCGACGGAGCTCCCTGCAGAAGCCGCGGACAAGATGGTGGCCGTTCACGCCACTTCACTTGACGCTGGAAACTTTCTGGCCCCACCACTGGCTGTTTTCTGTGATGTACCGGAGTCCTCCAAATTAGCAGGTTACTGTGTTAAGGGCACGGTGTGAGTCTCAGGGCGCAACTTGGTCGCCTGTGTCTCTAGGCCACAATTTTGTAATCCCAATTGTTAAGGGGCATTACACTACTCTTTCTGGTCCCTGAAGTATTAGCCACTACCCCAGAGCAGAGCCCCGACCCTCCGGAGCCACAGGTGACCACCAAGGTTTTTTTTTGTTTTTGTTTTTTATGTCAGTCAGTTCTTTGGAACGCAGAGGTTAGGTGTGTGCCCCGGTTAACTCGGTCCGGTGCTCCAGGGTGCCAGACCCTGGCCATAGGGTGCTGAATAGTAGATGTTAGATCTGGAGGCTCAGGTGTAGTGTAGCAGATTATTCTTTTTAGCTTTTTAGCCCCTAAATCTACGAGGAAAATACTCTTTTAGAGCAGAGCTCCTTCAGTGTGCTGCCATTCAGAATGGCGGTTAACTCCACCCCCACTGCAAGCTATTTTAATTTGGTTTCACCCATTTTTAATTGTTCAAATTAAAGTTTGTGTTTTAATAAAGTGAATCACATTGACACATTCACATATATGAAGGATATGGGATATCCTGCATCTTTGCAGAAATATGAAATAAGATAAGGAAGGCTGTTATTTTTAAAAAAAATATATTTATTTATCATCTCAGTTACATTGACAAAATTGCAAAGTACATTCACATAAGTGCAAACCAGTATTCAAAGTGAAATATAACAATAGCTATTTTCCAAGCTTGTAGTGTCCATGTGTGCAAAGAAACATATTACATTCCTTGTCATAGAGTAATATATAAGGATCAATGCATCTGGAGATTTTTTTCATTATTTTCAACAAATCAAACAAATAACAATTTTAAACTTTAAAGATTCTAACCATGTAGTTGTGACATCCAATGGTCTTTTCAGAAACATTGTTCATTCTCAACAATCATTAAAACAATTATCCATCTCTAGAGACAGCACTGACAATCCCCTTTATTCAAAATTGAGCAACCATTCTCCTCGAACTCTAGCATTAAGAATAAATTCTGTATTTCATAGGGAGTATAATAGTTGGGTTTGTAACTGCTGCAGTAGACTATGTAGATGACTTTCCCATTTATACATAAAGCTAGTCGTCCTAAGTGCTATGTCCCCCACTGAATCATATATTTCAATTGTCATCTGATAAAGGAGAGAGTTTTTAAGCTGTGCTAGAGTAGGCATAGTTGAAGTATTCCATGTCTTAAATACCAATCTTCTGGCAATTAATAGAACTGTTCCCAACAGTTTGTCCCTTCTCTTTCTCCCTTCAGCAGTCTTAGGAAGATCAAGGTCTCAGTGTCTACTGTGAAGTCAATGTTACATTTATTTTTAAGCCAGTATGCTGTTGTTTTCCAAAATTTACCAATCTAGGGCATCTCCACAGCAAGTGTACTATGTCAGGGTTTTCTTTGTGACATTTTGGGCAGTTGTTAGCTGTTAGAGGCACCCACTTCTGATACAACCTAGGAGTTATGTAAGCTTGGTGTAAAAGTTTAATATGTGAATCTCGCAGGTCTTGAGACAGATTTACTTTATGTAGGGTTTTTATGCTAGTCTGTATTAACACTGTATACACTTCCTCCTCCACTAGTTTGTCCCATTTGTTTGCCACCTGAGCAGCAGTAATATATGGCTTTTAGTAGTAATCTATATATAGGGGAAATTGTGTATATCCCCTGAGATGATAATGATACTAGTTGTGTTATTGGTCTTGTTTGTTGGAGTAGGTTTCCGCCTTTTAGTATATCCATCACATAATGTCTCTCTTGGAGGTATACAAAATTATGCGCATTTGGTATGGTGTTGTCTGATTCATCAAGAATATGTTGAATGTTTTGGAGCCCCTTATGTTACCATATTTGGAAAGGGTTTGTAGTGATGCCAGCGACAAACTTAGGGTTCCCCTGAAGTGGTAGATATTTAGGGTATGTTTGTGGAATTGTAAGTCACTTACAAAGTGATTTCCAGGCCTGCAAAGGCCCTGTAAGAGCAAGTACTTCACCTATGTGTCTCTGAATTTGCTGAGTAGTCAAGTGAGGTAGCACTGCTAGTGACTAGGGGTTTAATCAGATCCTCCTCCAAAGATTTGAAAGTGAAATGATATCGTTGACTTAACCAGTCCAGTATAAACTTGGAGAGGGCAGCCCAGTTATATAACAAAAGATTTGTCAGGCCAAAGTCTCCATGGGACAAGCTTTTGATAGCCTATACAGTGCTTTCTCCCTGCCCTAACACAATCTAAGATTGTGGAGTTAAGTATTTTGAGGTCTTTTTTTCCTTTATAGAATTGGTAACATTTGGAAGAAATATAATAGCTTTGGGAAAGTTATCATTTTAATGAGGTTTATTCGCCCCAATAGGGAAAGGGGTAAACCTTTCCAGCTATGCAGCTGGTCTGTTATTTTCTTCATCAGGGAGGTGTAATTGAGGTCATACCAGGCATTAGGATCAAGTGATAACTTAATTCCTAGGTATTTAAATTCCTTCAAGACTATCTTAAAATCATAACCACAGGTGTTTCCTGAAGCTTCCTTAGTTAACCAGAGCAATTCTGGTTTGTCCTGGTTAATGTGGTATCCTGAGATACTGCCATATCTTTTATCAGTGTCATTATCTGAGGTAGTTGAGAGTGTGTGTCAGAGATAAATAAGATGATGTCATCTTCATATAATGACAAGTGCATAGTTGAGGCTTCAATCTTTAAACCCTCAGTTTCCCCATTTATATCTTGGGCCAGAGGTTCTATTGCTATGTCAAATAACAAGGGTGAGAGCGGGCACCCCTGTCTAGTGCCTCTGTGTAGGGAGAATGTTGGGGGCAACTCTACTGTTTACAATGACTGCTGCTACTGGGTCTCTGTAAATATTTCTAATAGCCTGAAGGATGTTACTGGCGAAGCCAAAATGCACTAATGCAGAAAACAGGTAGCCCCATAAAACTTTATCGAAGGCTTTTTCCGCATCCAGAGCCAACATACAGGTCTTAGTCTGCTTTGATAACTGAGGGTCATTTCTATGTTTAAAGAAATAAGCTAGGATCAGTTGGACTTTTCTTATGTTTTTAACGGAGGACCTATCCTGCACAAAACCCGTTTGATCTTCATGGATAATGGATGGTAAAACTAGTCCTATCCTAGTTGCCAAGATCGTAGTCAATAGCTTGTAGTCTGTGTTGAGTAATGAGATTGGGTGGTACGATGCTGGCTGCAATGGATCTCTCCCTGGTTTTAAGATTATGCTAATATGTGCTTCTGTAAATCATTTACTAGGATGAACTCGTCCTGTAGTAATACTATTGTACAGCCTGGTATGGGTCTCTGTGATTTCAGCCTTCAATAACTTATAAAACTCTGCAGGTATACCATATGGACCCAGAGTTTTGACTAAGGGGGGTATTTTGTATGGCCTTAAATACCTCAGTTATCTCTATGGGA
Source organism: Bombina bombina (assembly GCF_027579735.1). NCBI lineage: Eukaryota > Metazoa > Chordata > Amphibia > Anura > Bombinatoridae > Bombina > Bombina bombina. The sequence continues at coordinate 673,983,687 of NC_069504.1, forward strand.
GCATTGAGCATAGTCACCTGGTCCTCTGATTGGTATTCGTGTCATGGGGGCTGCATAGGTTTGCATAGTAGTCAGTGAATACCTTCTGAATGTCTTCAGGTTTATAGGTTATGCTTCCATTATTGTTAATTGTGGATATTCTATTCGGCAGTCTGACTAACCTAGTTACGGTTGCAAGGGATCGACCCGTTTTGTTGCCAAATCTATAGAATCTTGCTTGCATTTTGGTTGTAGCTTTTAATGTTTTTTGTAATTGGTTATTGTCTCTAGCAGATTAAGACCTATTTATAATCATCCCTATTTTTTTTTTGTTAAGTTTTTAAGGTATCTATTTTGAGCATTTATTAGCTGTTTAAACTTGAGTTCTTCCTGTGCTACTGATTTCTTCCTAATTCCGGCAGCATAATTTGTGATGATTCCCCTCAGAATCGCTTTCGCAGTCTCCAAGAAGAGTAAGGGGTCATGAAAATGTTGTTAGTTTAGTGTATAGTATGCCTGCCATTCCCCTATCATATAATAGAGTAGGTTTGGATCTTTATATAGAAAAGTTGGGAAGATCCATCTATTTTCTTTAGAAGGTTCATTTTTAGTGGTTAGAGTTAGCTTTACTGGAGCGTGGTCGATAAGGTAACCACATCATTCTTAATGTTTGTGATGGACATACTTAATGTTTTTGATAATAAGAAATAGTCAATACATGATAGAGTTTGTTTAGAAGAAGCAATACATGTGTAATCTTTGACTTCAGGATAATGCAATCTCCATATATTTATTAATCTGAGTCCTTTCTGAAATTTAGTTAAGGTTCTGGAGTCTTTATTTATAGTATATGTCGCTGGTCATAGTACAAGTGGTTATTATAAAGGGTAAAGAAAAAGAAGCATTATTTGGGCACACTTGCAGGTCGTACTACCATATGAAGTCAGGTGGTGGAGTACGGTATGTGTAAACAAAAATCAATAATTCAATAATAAAACCACACATACTGCTTGACAGATATAGAAACCCGGCACTTATACCACTTGTACTATGGAAAAAAGGAAATCCCTAATAACCTTTAGGGAAGGTGGGAATGAGGGTGTTACAACCTAAACCCTCTAGCACAATCCTATGTGTAACAAGGAGGTAGTGCCTAATGCCAGAGTTAAATAATTATTATAAAGGGTAAAGAAAAAGAAGAATTATTTGGGCACACTTGCAGGTCGTACTACCATATGAAGTCAGGTGGTGGAGCAAGGTATGTGTAAACAAAACTCAATAATTCAATAATAAAACATAACGTTTAATAGTCATTATTAAAATGAAATTGTGGACCATGCCACCATTAAAAACTTATATAGGAAAAAGTGTGTGTGTGTTTAAAAACAAGATTCCATAAAGAGAACACTGCTATCTCTTCAAATCTGGCAAAAGCCTAGAGGTCAATAATTATATGGTATTTTAGATTGTAGATGGTCAGGTGCTTAAACACTATTGGGTAGGTTATATTATACATACAAGTTATCAGTTTATCAATTATATCTAAGTGGCAATACTATCAAAGAAAAGAAGCAGAATAAAGTCTGCTCACAATAACCATTCATTTATTATAAGTAGTTGAGCCACGTACAAATCCCTCGTCAGGGAGTATAAAGTATAAAATTAATAATATATGTATACCCAGTAATAGGATGTATCAATATTATCCAAATATAGTACCAGTCTAAATTAGTACACGATTACTGTGGCAAATATAAAGGAGAGGGGAATAGAACATTACCGCTCCGTTACATCCTCATTGTCAAATAATTAATGCCACAGAATCCCTATAGGGGATAGAGCTCAATGCTCGTAGTTGGTGTAGATAGATTTTAGATACTAGGGTGTTAAGTAGTATGCCAATAAAGGCCAACATTAGCCAAAAAGATCTATTCAGTACTATTTCAATTTCTACAATTAATGCCACAGAACCCCATTAGGGGATAGAGCTTAATGCTCGTAGCTAATGTGGAACTATTTTAGGTTAAAGTTTTAAATTAAAGTTTTAAGCTATATGCCAATAAAGGCCAACATTAGTCACTACAATCTATTCAGTAATTTTTGTAGTTTCTACAATTAGGAGAGAAGCAGTGCGAATGTCTGACGCGCGTTTCGCATCTGCTTTGTGAAAGGTGACCCGCAACTCCACCTGGGCTTTCTTAAAAAGGCCCGCCGGCCAATCAATTCAATCCGATTAGTGACATCAGTCACATTTGTTCCAATCGCACCATTCATCCTGTGATTGGCTGAGTGCAGTGGGTGTGTGATTTTTGTGCCAAAAAAGGCATGTGTACCGTACTACGTGTACTAACACGCCTACCTGTCAGACTTTTCTTTATTTACGGAAGAATATTACGTTTCAGTGATGATCAGAAACTTTGTTTGTAGTTTCAGAGGATACGATTGGGTCTCATTGTTAGGAATCTATTTAAACTATAATTTATTAAATCAAATATGTCCGTTAGGGTATTTGTCAAATATGAAACATATATAAAATGTTTACCAATATGTTATTATAATCATAACTGAATTTCCTTGCACTTGAATAAGAAAGTATGCCTATTCATTTGAGAATATAAACTGGGTAATAGATTTTAATTTTACATAGTTCATATGTTATCTAAAAAAGCTGGAGAAGAAAAGTAGTAGATTGAACTCGAAAGTGCTTATATTAGTAATGTTTTTCAGACTCAGATGCACAGATATACCTATTGACATAATTACAGACGAGGAACACATATCCAATGTTCACAAAATTGTTGCTAGAATTCATGATCTCAAGTGTATTATGAATATAAAGTCTCGATAGTTCATATCTATACATCGCCTTTTATTATTAGCCCAAGAAAGTGCTATAAGTAATTAGTTCATTCATACCAAGAGGGTTCATACATTGCAGCCTGAAAATCCACTTTGTTTCAGCTCTAAGAAGGGCGTTTTCAATGTTGCCACCCCTTATCCCAAGAGAAACTTTCTGGAGTATCCAGCTTTGGAGTTCTGGTTTACAATCATGTTTTTCCAGGAAATGCCTGGCCACTGTTGTTAATTTCTTATCTTTTTCCAAGTCCTTTCTAGCATTTTTAATGTTGCAAATATGTTCCCTCAGTCGTTTTCTAAACTCTCGCGTAGACATTCCAACATATCTTTTTTTGCATTTACATTCAATACAGCATATAATGTTTGTGCTCTTACAGTTAAAAAAGTCCTTTGAAACCATCTTTCCTGCGGTAAATGTGTTTCACAAAGTGACTTTTTGTTATTTTGTCTCTTATTGTGGGGGCTCTTTTCCAACTTATGGCAACTGTATCGCCCAAACATTTCGAGAGATCTTCATCCGTTTTGAGAATGTAGGCATGTTTGTTTAAAATTTCTCTTATCTCTTTATGTGCTTCATTAAAAGTACCAATGAAGCGAACTCTGTTGTCCTGGTTAGTTCTAGACTTAGGTTTCAACAAGTCCAGTCTGTCCGTATATGGAGCCCTATGATACACTTTTTTTAGGACACTATTAGGGTATCCTCTGACTTTTAATCTATGTTTCATATCTTTTGCTTGTTATTTGAAAATGAGCAAATCAGAGCAATTACGTCTCAACCTAAGGAATTCTCCAAAGGAAATCACTTTTTTGGTCAATGGGTGGTGAGCGCTTTCGTAATTAAGTATAGCGTTTGTGGCAGTTTCTTTTCTGTATAGGTCTGATTGAACCTGTCCAAACATATCTCTAGATATTCTCAGATCGAGAAATGTCACACTGTCATGTTCTATCTCATATGTCAGTCATAGATTCAGACTATTACTGTTAAGGTTCTCAATGAACTCTTTGAAAAGTGAGGCTTCCCCTTTCCAGATTATAAACACATCGTCTATATATCTGAACCAAAGGACCACGTTCTCTGCAAATTTATCCATGTTCTCCCCAAAAACAAACTCGCGTTCTCACCACCCCAGATATATGTTGGCATATGTTGGGGCACATGCCGTGCCCATGGCGGTTCCGTGAGTTTGAAGGAAAAACTTGTCATTAAAAACAAAAAAACTGTGGCTCAGTATAAATTTGAGGAGCTTCACAATGAATCCATTCATCAGTGTATTCTCTGATGATTCCATCTGTTGGAAATAATTGACTGCATAGCACCCCCATTTATGGTCTATGGATGTGTAGAGGGATTCCACATCGCAAGTTGCGAGTAACATATCTTCTTCTAAGGTCATACCTTCAATTTTTGCTCAAGATATCCATTGTGTCCCTAGTATAAGATGGGAGTGTACGGACAATATCCCTCAAGTATAGATCGAGATACCTCGATGCCTGTTCGCAGAGGCTACCAATACCAGAAACGATTGGTCTGCCTGGTGGTACTAACTTGTTCTTATGTATCTTTGGCAGAAGGTAGAAGGTTGCAGTCTTTGGATTCTCAACCATCAGGAATTTGTATTCCTTATTATTAATTATACCTTCTTGTTTTGCATCCTCAATCAAGGTATTGTACCTAGTCAGATAGTCTTCTGCTGGGTTACTCCATAAAAATTTATAACAGTTAGTATCTCCCAATTGTCTCATAGCTTCAATGATATACATTTCTGTGGGCCAGATTACTATATTCCCCCCTTTACCCGATGGCTTAATCACCACATCCTCCCACTTTTGGATGTCTTTAAGTGCCAAAAATTATTGTTTAGTTATGTTACTCTGGTTCTTTTCTCTAATAGCGAGTATATCTTTGCAAACTATTTTAAGATATATCTCAATCACTGGATACTGAGATATCTGTGGCATAAAGGTAGATTTTTTAGTCAGTTTTTTTCTGCCATTCAGTATCATCTGAGGCAGTTGCTTCATTTTCTTCTAATAACGTTATTAGGTCCATAATCGCCTGTGTCTCTGCATCACTATCATTATGTCTGGTGTATAGTTTCTAGCAAACAGGTTTACATCCTTGATAACATCAAAAAAGTCTATCTTGTTTGAGGGTGAGAATGATAGTCCTCTACTTAGTACACTGATATGTTGTTTGGACAGAACTTTGTTAGAAAGATTTATTATTTCTAAACTGTTGGTATCTACCACCTTGGACGTCTCAACCAATCTTCCCGGGATCTCTCATTTTTCCTGTATCCCCAACAGGTTCTGTTTCTCAAGTTTCGTTCTGTTCTTCCCTCCCCTTCTTTTTCTTTTACTTTTTGTTTTCCTTCCTTCTCGTTTTTTGAAAGAAGGGCTTGCCTATCATCGGCATTAGATACTAGGAGAGTTCTATTGGATAACCCCTCTGCCCCTTCCTCTCCTGCAGAGGACTCAAATTCAGAGGTAGAAACATCACCTTTATTAGTGTTGGATGATAAGAAATTTCGCCTACGTCTGGGGTTTCTTCCGTCTCAGGTGCTATTGGACCAAATGTGACTGACGTCACCAATCGGATTGAATTGATTGGCCGGCGGGCCTTTTTAAGAAAGCCCAGGTGGAGTTGCGGGTCGCCTTTTCCTTTTTTAGATAACATATGAACTATGTAAAATTAAAATCTATTATCCAGTTTATATTCTCAAATGTATAGGCATTCTTTCTTATTCAAATGCAAGGAAATTCAGTTATGATTATAATAACATATTGGTAAACATTTTATATATGTTTCATATTTGACAAATACCCTAACAGACATGTTTGATTTAATAAATTATAGTTTAAATAGATTCCTAACAATGAGACTCAATCGTATCCTCTGAAACTACAAACAAAGTTTCTGATCATCACTGACACGTAATATTCTTCCGTAAATAAAGAAAAGTCTGACAGGTAGGCGTGTTAGTACACGTAGTACGGTACACACGCCTTTTTTGGCACAAAAATCACACACCCACTGCTCTAAGCCAATCGCAGGATGAATGGTGCGATTGGACCAAATGTGACTGATGTCACTAATCGGATTGAATTGATTGGCTGGCGGGCCTTTTTAAGAAAGCCCAGGTGGAGTTGCGGGTCGCCTTTGACAAAGCAGATGCGAAACGCGCGTCAGGCATTCACACTGCTTCTCTCCTAATTGTAGAAACTGTAAAAAATTACTGAATAGATCGTAGTGACTAATGTTGGCCTTTATTGGCATATAGCTTAAAACCTTAATTTAAAACTTTAACCTAAAATCGTTCCACATTAGCTACGAGCATTAAGCTCTATCCCCTAATGGGGTTCTGTGGCATTAATTGTAGAAATTGAAATAGTACTGAATAGATCTTTTTGGCTAATGTTGGCCTTTATTGGCATACTGCTTAAAAACCTAGTATCTAAAATCTATCTACACCAACTACGAGCATTGAGCTCTATCCCCTATAGGGATTCTGTGGCATTAATTATTTGACAATGAGGATGTAACGGAGCGGTAACATTCTATTCCCCTCTCCTTTACATTATATTTGCCACGGTTACCGTATACTAATTTAGACAGGTACTATCTTTGGATAATATTGATACATCCTATTACTGGGTATACATATATTATTAATTTTACACTTTATACTCCCTGACTAGGGATTTGTACATGGCTCAACTACTTATAATTAATGAATGGTTATTGTGAGCAGACTTTATTCTGCTTCTTTTCTTTGATAGTATTGCCACTTAGATATAATTGATAAACTGATAACGTGTATGTATGTATAATATATAACCTACCCAATAGTGTTTAAGCACCTGACCATCTACAATCTAAAATATCATATAATTATTGACCTCTAGGCTTTTGCCAGATTTGGAGAGATAGCAGTGCTCTCTTTATGGAATCTTGTTTTTAAACACACACACACACACACACTTTTTCCTAAATTAGTTTTTAATGGTGGCATGGTCCACAATTTCATTTTAATAATGACTATTAAACATTATGTTTTATTATTGAATTATTGAGTTTTGTTTACACATACCTTGCTCCACCACCTGACTTCATATGGTAGTACGACCTGCAAGTGTGCCCAAATAATGCTTCTTTTTCTTTACCCTTTATAATAATTATTTAACTCTGGCATTAGGCACTACCTCCTTGTTACACATAGGATTGTGCTAGGGGGTTTAGGTTGTAACACCCTCATTCCCACCTTCCCTAAAGGTTATTAGGGATTTCCTTTTTTCCATAGTACAAGTGGTATAAGTGCCGGGTTTCTATATCTGTCAAGTGGTACGTGTGGTGCAATATTGTAGTCTCCCCCAACAATCAGTGGAAGGTGAGCTGACTTAAGTAGATGGTTATGCATATTGGACCAGGTGTCTTTATTATTAAGTGGACCATAAACTCCTGACAATGCTAGTCTAATGTGTTCAAGTTCTATGTGTAGTAATACAATTCTGCCCTCTGGGTCCAGTTCAGTGTGCAGGATCTTGTAGGATAAGCCTTTTTGGAACAATAAAGCTACCCCTCTAGCTCTAACTTCTAGGTAAGAAGCGCTAATGACTTCCTGAACCCATCCTTGCTTTAGCTTAAGGTGTTCCTCTGTAGTAAGATGGGTTTCTGTTAATATAGCTATATCTGTTCCCTTATTCTTTAGAGATCTCAATATACATTTTCTTTTAACAGGGGATGTAATTCCTCTGACATTCCAAGTAATCATATTTACTTTAGTGTTAGCCATTGTGGATATAGGAGTGTGTGGCGTATGTAAGTGTCATTCTGGAAATACAAATATCAGTAATACAGTATGTTGTATAGAATACTTGTGGTTTAACCTGGATATGGGGTAACTGGATTTCCTTGTTATTCTTTGCACCTAGTTGTCTCTTTTGCTGTGAAAAATGCAGTACACAAAGATTGTGGAGTGGTAGAAACATCCTGGAGTCACAACTACAAATGAACATATAATACACAGTTAGAAATACATAATAAAACAACAACCAACAATAACCAAAATTGGCTAAAAACAATAGAACTTTAAACTTTCCTATTTGGCATATTATGCTTTTCAAAGCATCTCCCCCCCCCCCCCCCCCCCCGGTGAAAGGATGGTGAAAAGATATGGTATCAGCTTTCACCATCATCAAAAGTAGAGGAAAGTAGAACAGTTCACAGTCAATTAAGGTATTTAGTCAGTTTAGAACTGCTTCAAGGGTCATCTGCTGCAGCCATTCGGTTTTCCTGATGGTCATTCACCCCAGATTCACCTTCTTCTGCCTGTAAAAAAAGTTGCAGTTCCTTTGGTGTGTCAAAGAGTTTTGGTCCAGTAGATGTCTGTAATAGGTAGCTTGGCCGGGAATAATAGTGCTACTGTTCTACCTTTGTCTATCAGTTGTTTACAATATGGCGAGAACTCACGCCTTTTTCTGGTAACTTCTGAGGAATAATCTTGAAATATCAGAACCTTCTTCCCCTCAAATATGGGGTGCCCAGACTTGCGATAAGTCCTGGGTAGTTCAACTTTATCTTTAAAGTTTAAATATTTAATTAAGACATGTCTAGGGGTCTCATTGACGATCTGTCCTGACCTTGGTTGTCCCACCCTGTGTGCTCTTTCTGCAACACATGGGTGAGTGAGTCGTCTGGAAAAGTCGTCAACATGAGTGAGTCGTCTGGAAAATTGCTTAAATTCAGATGACAGAGACTCAACTCCCATCTGCAGTTTCTCTATTTTAGGGAGGAATAAGGCAGAGATTTGAGCCACTATCAGGTGCGGATCTTGAGTTGTAGTTGTGTTTCTGGCAGCTGGTGGATATCCGCTTGGTGTTGTGCTCTTCGGTCGTTATTTTTATTTTTCGAAGCCATTTTGCCTGTAGCTTTGTGAAAGCCATTATAGTATTTCTGCATATGCTAAGTAGGGACAGAGCAGAGATCACTATACTTTATGTTAATTTGTGTGCATGCGGTTGTCTATGGGTGCCTGTATAGGTGCTTGCACATGCATGTGGGTGCCTGAAAGTGCCATTATGTAAGCATGTGGAGGTCTATGCATACTTGTGTTTGCTATTCGTTGTTGTTGTTTTGTGTGTTTGTGTGTGCATGTATATATAAAACATGTATATATATTCTATGGATTAATTAGAATATTTTACAGTATGTATATTTTTAAATATCTGAATGTGAAATATGTGTATCATGATTCACGTTTTGCAATTTAGGCTTAACGTGGTGTCGGTTTAGTACACATGAAGAATTGCTAACCTCAATGTGCATTATTGAAATATTACATATAAAATATTAAGAAATATTAATAATAATTACTAAAAATTATTATTCAAACTGTAAAATATTCTAATTAATTAAATATATATTACAGTATGCATAATAATTTGTAATAATAATAATAATTTTTTAATATTTTGTATTTAATATTTTAATTATGCGCATTAAGGTTAGACTTTCTTCATGTGCTCTAACCTGACCACATTGACTTAAATCTCAAAATGTGAAGTGCAATACACATATTTTATATTCCAATGTTCTTCACATCGAACAAAATGTAATTTTTATTATTAAATATATTTCTATATCTGATAATGTTATTGTTAAATATATATCTATACCTATATATAACTAGGCATAGATATATAGGTATATACAGAAATATATAGTAATATATATTTTCAATTTAAAAAACATATTACTATGTGTGAAGAACATTGGAATGTGAAATGTGTACAGAATATATACAGTAAAACACATAAATACATATGTGTACACACACACACATATATATGCATACTTACACATATTTAGACATGTATATGTATGTAAATATACAGTATAGCCCTTTGTAGTCAAACACCTTGTAGTATACATATGCCTTTTTACCCTTATAACATTTTTTTTAATAATATTTATATGATAATTTTTTATTAGATAGTGTCTATATGAGGGTAACTGTAATTTGTAATGTATATTTGTTGTGTTTAGTGCAATTTTTTTTAGAGCCCTAACCTCTACACAAGGTTATTTAGTTGCACTAACCAGATGAGCATAAAATGTGATTGCTCTCTCACAATCATCTTTATTTTCAACTTGTAAAGAAATGCGCTATTTCCGACGTGCATAAAAAGCCAATATCGCTTGCACGCAACAGTTAGAGCACCACTTGTAATCTAGCCCATAATTGGGGATGGGGTCGTGAAATGTTCATAATTCTTAATAAAGCACATTTGATTTGAAACTTACATTGAGTTTGCTGCCTCAGAGTACTCTTACTTTTAAATGTTCTAATGAAATTAAAATAACAATACTTTCCTGGATCATCGCAACTTTCATTCTGAATAAATCGGTAAATCATAGAAAAAGTTGTAAAACTTCATAATCTTAGGCTCATTTACCAAGTTATTTGAATGGGTGTGTTCTTCTTGGTATTTTTAAACTTCATTATTATAACTCACCTTTAAAGTTTTTCATGTCCATTTCTACTGAACACATTTTTCATTATCTGAAAAGGCAATTACAGATAACTTCAAAGCCAGCATGCTGTTTAAAGTAATGATATGATATTCTGTTGTGTCTTTAATATTAGGCAAATACTTTAGGGAAGAAAAGGTATAGTAAAATGTCACTTACAGTATATGAAGTGACACAATGGCCTCTATTTATCAAGGTCTGTCGGACCTGATCCAACAGTGCGGATCAGGTCCGCCAGACCTCGCTGAATATGGCGAGCAATACGCTCTCTGTATTCAGCATTGCACCAGCAGCTCACAAGAGCTGCTGGTGAAACGCCGCCCCCTGCAGACTCGCGGCCAGTGGGCCACCAGCAGGGGGGTGTCAATCAACCCGATCGTACTCGATCGGGTTGATTTCCGGCAATGTCTGTGCACCTGCTCAGAGCAGGCGGACAGATTATGGAGCAGTGGTCTTTGTGACCGCTGCTTCATAACTGCTGTTTATGGCGAGCCTGCAGGCTCACCAGTAACACGGGGCATCAAGCTCCATTTGGAGCTTGATATATATGCCCCAATGACTTATATACAAAGGAGATAGTCCACATATATATATATATATATAAACATCATATGTGATTCTCACATCTCTGTTGATAAATGTGTTACTTGTGTTAAATATCACCAATAAATTGACAAAATGTAATGTCTAATTCTTATGTGTGACATAATGTGAAATTGAAAAATTAAAAATGTATTTTGAAATTCTGTCAAAAAAAGTATTTGTCTTTTTTAAATATAGAAAATCTTGTATTTTACTAATACCTCTTGTGCCCCATTGTTATGACATTGGGTATTGATTCCCAGGAATAAAATTTGGATTTCCCTGTATTAGAATATATTGTAATAGTTTATAATGTATAATATATCTTATTAATATTGCACCAGTATAATATTTAATATTTGGTAAGCCTAAAACAAAAAGAGAGTAACAAGCAAGTACAATAGATGGGGAAAATGATCAGGCAAACTTTTAACAGCTAAAATTAACCCCATTACGACCATGACATACCCTGTACGTCGTTGGTCTTTAAGGGAATGTATGGCTATAATAACGTGGGTCTTGCCGGAAGTGGCAAAACCGAACTATTAGACCCTCCCTCCCTCCTGAAAGCTTTCTAAACTAGCACGGTCTTGCCAGGAGCTATTGAAAATATCACCCCCCTGTTTGTCTCTGTTCATTAAGGGGTTAAATCTCAAAAAGGAAGTAATACAATTCTGTCTATAAAATTAATGATAAGATCTATAAGGATACAAAGGCAACAATTAAAGTATTTAAATAACATAATCGGTCTTTATAACTTTTTGTATTTCTTCTTTTTTTAGGGCAGCATTTAACACCTAGTTCTGTTCTAGATAGCTTAGGGGGATTCATTATTTCCAATAGTTCCTTCTCCATTACTTTTTCTACTTTATCAGAGTTATATAAACAACAACATTTAGCTAGGGCTGCAGATCCAGATGGCCTATCATCAGAATTTTATAAAATATTAAGTTCTGAAACTAAAGATTATTTACATAATTTATACATTAAAATGTATATAAAAGATGAATAGGCCAGATTATGAGTGGAGCTAAAATGAATGTTCCTGCTTGAGCGTTAATTGCGCTAGAAGTAAGATTTTTGTGCTCGTCAGGTTGCGCTCATATTATGACTTAAAGTAAACTGTTTTCTCTCTCACACTAACCTGAAGAGTGCAAAAATCCAAACGTTCAAGTACTGTAGTCCGCCATAGAAGTCAAAGGAGAAACACTGCACTCTCATGCAAACAATTGCATATTCTCATTTGCACTAACCAGACATGAAAATATGAATATTTCACATTCCAATGTTCTGCACATAGCAGAAAATGTTCTATTTAATCATAAATATTTCTACATATATCTGATGTTTGGTATAAAATATATCTATATATATATCTATATATAAACAATCCTTCTCTGATCAACATTTCACCAACATTGTATCATCATCCAGGTATGGTGTTCTTTGGTTGCAACTCAGCATTCTCTCTCCTCCAAACACGATGAGTTGTGTTTCTACCAAACAGTTCTACTTTGGTTTCATCTGACCATATGACATTCTCCCAATCTGCTTCTGGATCATCCAAATGCTCTCTAGCATACTTCAGACGGGCCCGGACATGTACTGGTTTAAGCAGGGGGACACGTCTGGCACTGCAGGATCTGAGTCCCTGGCGGCGTAGTGTGTTACTGATGGTAGCCTTTGTTACGATGGTCCCAGCTCTCTGCAGGTCATTCACTAGGTCCCCCCGTGTGGTTCTGGGATGTTTGCTCTTGTTCTTGTGATCATTTTGACCCCACGGGGTGAGATCTTGCGGGGAGCCCCAAATCGGAGATTATCAGTGGTCTTGTATGTCTTCCATTTTCTAATTATTGTTCCCACAGTTGATTTCTTCACACTAAGCTGCTTGCCTATTGCAGATTCAGTCTTCCCAGCCTTCTGGTGTCCTTCTACAGCTCTTTGGTCTTCACCATAGTTTAGTTTGGAGTGTGACTGTTTGAGGTTGTGGACAGGTGTCTTTTATACTGATAACAAGTTAAAACAGGTGCCATTAGTACACATAATGAGTGGAGGACAGAGGAGCCTCTTAAAGAAGAAGATACAGGTCTGTGAGAGCCAGAAATCTTACTTGTTTGTAGGTGACCAAATACTTATTTTCCACCATAATATGCAAATAAATTCTTTCCAAATCAGACAATGTGATTGTCTGGATTTGTTTCCACATTTTGTCTCTCATAGTTGAGGTATACCTATGATGAAAATTACAGGCCTCTCTCATCTTCTTAAGTGGGAGAACTAGCACAATTGGTGGCTGACTAAATACTTTTTTGCCCCACTGTATATATATATATATATATATATATATATATATATATATATATATATATATATATATATATATATATATATATATATATATATATATATATATATATGGACAAATAGAACCCACTCCAAAGTATATATAGGCAGTTTAGTAATGGAACACCTGACTTACAAGATATTTGCAAGTGAACCAGTGCACGGAACTCATGAAAATTAATATGTCCAAAAGTAAGAAAAATAAAAAGATGAGTTAATCCAGCACAACTAATATACAAGCCAAATGAATAAATTGAGGTAAGACTGTAAATGATCACAAACAACTGCTGAGTCAAGTCAGAGAAAGCAATTTATTAATTCATAACCTTCTCTATAATTGAATACAATCTATTTCACATGTATATAGCAAACAACCAAAATCCAAGTAATCCAAGTAATACATTTGGCTTGTATATTAGTTGTGCTGGATTTACTCATCTTTTTATTTTTCTTACTTTTGGACATATATATATTGGAAGAGGTAAAACATTGCTCTGAAGGAAAAGAAGATATGATCAGCATATAACGTAATATGATCATGAACACGCATTATCAACAGGATTATTAACATTCATTACCGGGTTTCAATGACACGCTAAGGTGGGCGGTCTATACTGAACGTGAACGCATTTAAGGGAACTTTCCAGTGGGCGTGGATATTCCTCTGACGAAGCGGTGACATAACCGCGAAACGCGTAAGGCCACGCCCACCTTGCGTCTGTCGTTGCGGAACAGCTAAACAGCGATCAGCTGTTGGTGAACTCTACGGACAATTTGTTTGCGAGAATTGCACTGAGCAAAGAAAATTTTTTTTGCCAGAGTGGACGTGAGTAACTTAACAAAACCGGGGAAAGAGCTGTCAAGATTTCTTGGAACAATAGTGACACCCGGTAGTGAGATTCACTGTCCTTACTCCTTGGACCAAACACATTGAGCAAGCTGTCCTGAGTGATACTTCAATCTACATGTTTATACATACCTCACAAGTTTGAGGTTGACTCTTGTGAGTAGACACCCTACGGGGGAACTGTTTTAACATATAATTGTTTCATTGTATTATTAAATTGATTTGCACTATGTAGGTGCCTTTGTGCGCTTTCTTTTTCTTTTTTGCTTTTAGATATATATATATATATATATATATATATATATAGAGTGAAGATTGGAGTAGCCGTGTTAGTCCAGTAGATAGATGCTCAAAAAACAAAGAACACGATGCAACAAATCACTCTGCAAACTGTGTCAACATATATGTGACAACAACACAGCCAGACACAACAACGCGTCATACAATATTAAGGGATCCTATTCGTGCTCATCTGCTAATGTGGTGTACATGATATAGTGTACAGCGTGTGACAGAGGTTGCTACATTGGAGAAACTGGCCTAAAGCTGCATCTCAGAATGAATCTACACAGACACTCGATCAAAAACCACAAGGAAAATGAATATTGTACCCCTGTTGGTCATGACTTCACCCAGACTGGTCACTCCATCCTTAACCTCAGGATTAAAATTCTTAAAGGGAATTTCAAAGACTCTCATGAACGAAAGACGTTTGAGATGAAAATGATCACACATTTCAATACCAGAAATGAAGGACTTAATGTAGACTCTGGCTTTCTCACACACTACCATAACTTTCTATAATCTCTCGTCTTATTGTCCTATATTGGTTTCTTTTTCCTTTTTGTTTTTCCTCTCATCTGGCCTATTTACTCTCCTCTGTTTATTTATTATTTCAGCCCTCTGTGGCAATAAGGACTGTAGAGTAGGACCAGTCGAATTGGGGCACCTTGAAAGTGGTGACTGGCTAAGCAGAATATGGCCATATTGTGTGACTAAGTTCCCAATATTATTTAAAAAAAGAATAGTTGTCTCTTGATGTATTTGCAGGCAATTTTTTGCAGCAGTAAAAAATATGTTGTGCTTTGTAAAATGGATGTGTGCTGATACCTCTTTGTTTGTGTAATTACTGGGTCATATCGGCAGCACTCCTAGATGTGGATTTAAACTTTTTGTAAGGTGTGCTAAAAAAACAAAATTTGTATTTAAAATTACCAGGGAGACTGACCATCTCCCATTGGTTTAAGCACCCCACCCAAGTTCAGGTGTTCTCATAACAGTGTTATAGAGTTGTGAATAAAAAGCCAGGGAGTCTCATTCTATTATGAAGAGTAAAAGCAGGAATGTTTCAGCCCTCTGTGGCAATAAGGACTGTAGAGTAGGACCAGTCGAATTGAGGCACCTTGAAAGTGGTGACTGGCTAAGCAGAATATGGCCATATTGTGTGACTAAGTTCCCAATAGTATTTAAAAAAAGAATAGTTGTCTCTTGATGTATTTGCAGGCAATTTTTTGCAGCAGTAAAAAATATGTTGTGCTTTGTAAAATGGATGTGCGCTGATACCTCTTTGTTTGTATATATATATATATATATATATATATATATAGTGAAGATTGGAGTAGCCGTGTTAGTCCAGTAGATAGATGTTCAAAAAACAAAGAACACAATGCAACAAATCACTCTGCAAACTGTGTCAACATATATGTGACAACAACACAGCCAGACACAACAACGCGTCATACAATATTAAGGGATCCTATTCGTGCTCATCTGCTAATGTGGTGTACATGATATAGTGTACAGCGTGTGACAGAGGTTGCTACATTGGAGAAACTGGCCTAAAGCTGCATCTCAGAATGAATCTACACAGACACTCGATCAAAAACCACAAGGAAGGGGGGCGGAGCCAACAGCCGAGGAGATCAGACGTGTGTCTTCTGAGCTCTTAGGCCATGACTAACTAAAGTACCTAAATACAGCAATAGAATAAGCTAAATTCATGTGAAATTACCTACCAACCGAGCTATAAAGGAGAGACACCCTGCCTGGGCTAATTTGTGCCACTATTCCCGTATTTGGCACCCATATTATGAGAAGCTGCTATACTGTGGGAGGCTAGATACTTGGGCCTAACTCCGCTATTGATGCAATACAGGTTTGAGCCTGAAACCGCTCTCAAAATGGAGGAAACTCAGGAGCAACTTTACTCTATATTGCAAGGGCTGGATCGGCAGATGGAAAGCTGCTTTATTGATCTCACAGTCACTCTGAGATCAGCGATGCGAGAAATGCCAAGAAGCGTGCGCGGAGACGCGCTGAAAGGTCTCATCTCGGCAAACCGTTTGACAACACATTTCCAGCTGCCACTAGGATATACCGGTCAGAAAGATCCAGATTGCCCTTCACAGGAACAATGCAGCATGATGCCCGCCGATTATACAGCGCCCGCGGCGAGATCTGCAAAAACATCGGGATGGTTATCTCAGAAAGAGGCGCTGAGGCAGCCATTAAACCCCATGCCGTTCCCTACAGCAGCGGAGATGACTCATCTCCTGACAGCGTTTACATGTGAAGAGATGCCTGGTCGTTGGGATAGAGGCTCACAGCTTGCTCTTTTACTTGCTCAAGATAGCATCAAGAAACTCGATTTGTTTTTGTGGCTGGGGCCTCACTGCGCAGATATAGTGCAAGCTTTTGTCCATGCTCCCGGGGATGGTGAGACCTCGCACCCACAACCCACAAACACTTCTCTACATAGACAAGGTATCGGTTACTTCATTCATGCCTGTCTGAGCTTGAAATATATTGCCCTCTGGACACTAAGAGACTTACTCAGTAATCTTTTGGTCACTTATCTGAGGAAGGCTGGTATAGGATGACTCTGTCTGGCAACTAGATCTGTTAGAGGGCACATTGACATCATTTTCAGTGACCTCTCCTTCGTTACAGCTTAGGTTCGCTTAGAATGAAAGACAATGTCTCCTGGGATCTCTGCTAATCTAAATTTTAACAAATGTAGCTTGTTTTGCCTTGACTGTATACCTTTGGAATAATGTTTGGGCTTTTTTTTTTTTATATTATTTATATTCTGCAATCTAAAATTTCAGGATCGCATTATGTGTTTAGCATAACTCTTTTTACAGGTAATGTTTCTACTTGGAATGAGACTCTGTGTAAGCTTGTGCAGCTATTGCTAATACCCCTATTTTGTCCCACACTTTAATAGAACGTTTCATTACTATATTTGAGAGCTTTATGAATGCTCATGTTTATATGATCCTGCTCTGTTAACTGAAGAGACATCACCAATACATGGGAGTATTTTGTATACATGGGCTATTTTAGGCTGTAACTCTATCACATCTTAGGCAATGTCTTTGGATGTTTTCCTTATGCTAATGTAAAGCCCTAGTATCTACCTCTATTGCTGCTTATTGTAGAACATTTACACTGATATTCTGCTTCTTTATGTTAAGTTTTGTCAGCACATATAGCCCCCCCCCGCCCAAATAGAACAGTCAGTAGTGGTTGTAGACATTAACGCCAGCTGCCTTAAGACAACATGTGCACTCAATTTCAATATTTGCGCACCAACAGACTCTTATTACAGTTCTTATGTGTCCTACTATTAGCTTAAAAGTTCATTATTGGTTTCATTCCCTATCAGATCTCTACATTGATTAATTTTTAAGCGTTAGGGTCTAATTTGTCTGTACCTGCTAGAACCACTCATATGCTAGCCTTAAATATATGTTGCTACAGTGGAACTTCCCATTGCACTCCAAGTTTGTGTATTATCTGTGTTCATGCTTTTGCTCAGGGTTGTACTTTTATTCATAAATGTCAAGTAGAATTGGTGCTAGTAACAAACTACTTATATTAATATATTGACTAGTTGTATAAAAGATTCTATACATAGCAGTAGGTCACATTAAGCAGAAATACTATGGTATGATTGATAATGTATTCCTAACATGCTGTTTTAGAGTTAAACATGTTAATGGTGCCTTCTAATATTCTACATCCTTACTTGGTATGTTTGCTATAAACTTCGCTGTATTATATTAACCAGCTATGGCACAATAATGTATTGACAGCTCCTTTTGATTGGGTCAGCTAAAATGCGGGCTTAGCTTACATAGAATAATCAATATGTCATACCCAGGTATGTTCCTTAGCCCACACTAGCCATAGTTTCATATTGGTGATGCATGGTGTTTGGCTATGCTAGTTGCATATTTGAATAAGGCCATATTAGTGGGGTGGCAATTCAAGTCTTACAGCTGTAAGCTTATTCTCACCTATTATACTATATACCCAAGTGTTCAATAAATATTTATGTCCTAGTTTACCACCCAATATTACAGTTAACATGTGGCCTGAGCTTTGAAAAATGCTACTCTTTTGGTCGCACTAATGCAGATTATATATGTAATAGGTTCATTTGCATATCTCAGATTCCAAATGTCCGCGTGCTTGACAATTTAGCTAGTTTATAAACAAATTTATAATTCTATTATTCATACTTACTGTTTTGTGTATAAGGGGACTCCCAATCATAGGTTGGATTGTTTATATTATTGTTGATATTCATCAGTGACGCCCTACAGATTGTACAGATTGTATTCCAAGTTCTGTGCATTACACATATGGGAGATTTATATTATAACTCTATACGTGGTGATGTAACCTTTTACTTACTTCTTGATTAGAAGATGCTCATGTGGGGTTTAGATATGTTGTTAGTTATTGATTATTAGTTATGTTCAATCTTAACGTGCGCTGTTATAATCTTGTGGCCTACTCTCCGCTTTATCCCCCTTTAATTATAAAATTCCCGGTTTCCCATAGCCCTCTTTGTCAGCTACATGATGGAGTTAATACACCATACTTTATCTGTTCACCAATAGATTATTTGAATTTCCATTTGATATGCCCCCATTATGCTTACCCATGGCTAATAATACATAGATGGATAACATGACATCATAGCCCATTTACTTTGCTACTTGGACAAGTCTAAGTGTCCCTACCAAGCTTCCTAAAGTATTCTCATATGTATATGGCTCCGCCCTCCACCCCTTCCCTACTATACATAGCGGTGCTTACCCGCTGAATCTCCCCCTCCCCCCCAACTGCACATGTATTCACGCTCTTAATGAAGCTCTTAAAGAGCTAGATTTCTGGTCATTAAATACCTTTTATTTACTATATTCTTGGTCCATGGGGCCTAATACTAAGCTCTTAACTGGCCAGACATTCATGATATGTTATTGAAAAAATGAGGTCTCACTAACCTTACACCAATGTATTTATTAGAGGCCGAAATGTTTCGGTTAACTGTGTTCGTATACTGTTCTTTTGACAAAAAGGTGTTCTGTATTCTATGTATATTCTATGCAAAAACCTCAATAAAAAATTATTTAAAAAAAAAAAAAAAAACACAAGGAAAATTAATATTGTACCCCTGTTGGTCATGACTTCACCCAGACTGGTCACTCTATCCTTAACCTCAGGATTAAAATTCTTAAAGGGAATTTCAAAGACTCTCATGAACGAAAGACGTTTGAGATGAAAATGATCACACATTTCTATACCAAAAATGAAGGACTTAATGTAGACTCTGGCTTTCTCACACACTACCATAACTTTCTATAATCTCTCATCTTATTGTCCTATATTGGTTTCTTTTTCCTTTTTGTTTTTCCTCTCATCTGGCCTATTTACTCTCCTCTGTTTATTTATTATTTCAGCCCTCTGTGGCAATAAGGACTGTAGAGTAGGACCAGTCGAATTGGGGCACCTTGAAAGTGGTGACTGGCTAAGCAGAATATGGCCATATTGTGTGACTAAGTTCCCAATATTATTTAAAAAAAGAATAGTTGTCTCTTGATGTATTTGCAGGCAATTTTTTGCAGCAGTAAAAAATATGTTGTGCTTTGTAAAATGGATGTGTGCTGATACCTCTTTGTTTGTGTAATTACTGGGTCATATCGGCAGCACTCCCAGATGTTGATTTAAACTTTTTGTAAGGTGTGCTAAAAAAACAAAATTTGTATTTGTATTTAAAATTACCAGGGAGACTGACCATCTCCCATTGGTTTAAGCACCCCACCCAAGTTCAGGTGTTCTCATAACAGTGTTATAGAGTTGTGAATAAAAAGCCAGGGAGTCTCATTCTATTATGAAGAGTAAAAGCAGGAATGTTTCAGCCCTCTGTGGCAATAAGGACTGTAGAGTAGGACCAGTCGAATTGGGGCACCTTGAAAGTGGTGACTGGCTAAGCAGAATATGGCCATATTGTGTGACTAAGTTCCCAATATTATTTAAAAAAGAATAGTTGTCTCTTGATGTATTTGCAGGCAATTTTTTGCAGCAGTAAAAAATATGTTGTGCTTTTTTAAAATGGATGTGCGCTGATACCTCTTTGTTTGTATATATATATATATATATATATATATATATATATATATATATATATATATATATATATATATATATATATATATAGTGAAGATTGGAGTAGCCATGTTAGTCCAGTAGATAGATGCTCAAAAAACAAAGAACACAATGCAACAAATCACTCTGCAAACTGTGTCAACATATATGTGACAACAACACAGCCAGACACAACAACGCGTCATACAATATTAAGGGATCCTATTCGTGCTCATCTGCTAATGTGGTGTACATTATATAGTGTACAGTGTGTGACAGAGGTTGCTACATTGGAGAAACTGGCCTAAAGCTGCATCTCAGAATGAATCTACACAGACACTCGATCAAAAACCACAAGGAAAATGAATATTGTACCCCTGTTGGTGATCACTTCACCCAGACTGGTCACTCCATCCTTAACCTCAGGATTAAAATTCTTAAAGGGAATTTCAAAGACTCTCATGAACGAAAGACGTTTGAGATGAAAATGATCACACATTTCAATACCAGAAATGAAGGACTTAATGTAGACTCTGGCTTTCTCACACACTACCATAACTTTCTATAATCTCTCATCTTATTGTCTTATATTGATTTCTTTTTCCTTTTTGTTTTTCCTCTCATCTGGCCTATTTACTCTCCTCTGTTTATTTATTCTTTCTGGCTATTCTCAGCTATTTTCTCCTTCAGACACATTCTCTGCTTTTATGACCCCCCTCTCACCCCCCTTCCTCCCTTTCATTTGTTGTATGTGATGTGTATCTATATCAGAATGATCAGTATTGCTTTAGACCTGAGGAAGAGAGGAAAACTCTCGAAAGCTTGTCTTTTTAAATATTATGTTAGTCCAATAAAAAAGGTATCACTGCATACTGCAATACTTTGTTTTTTGAGCATATATATATATATATATATATATATATATATATATAGATACACACACAAACATATATATATATATATATATATATATATATATATATATATATATATATATATATATATATATATATATACATACCTATACTATAATATAATCTGTCGCCATCAGCAGTTGCGCACACATCCTCAATGGAATGTTGGCAGCGCAAGGAGAAAATTTGAATTTGAAGAATCAAATCAGCCAATAGGAATTCAAGGGATGCCATTTTTAATCACGCACCTTGAATTCACTATACAGTGCATGGCAGCGATCGTACGAAGAGGATCCTCCACGATCCATGGCTCTGCGGTCACTGGTCTTCAGTTCCAGGGTCACCGGTCTTCAGCTCCGCGGTCATCAGTCTTCTACTCCGCCCTCCATTCTGCGCCGGATGTTCCTGGAAGAAGAAAGAAGTGGTTGCTGCTTTGAAGAAGACTTCACCGCATTGGACAGGACCTTCTCCGCTGGACTTCAGGAACACCAGAAAAGAGAAATATATCTAACAGCGCTGTTAGAATAGTCCTATGGCTCTTAGAGAGAGTGGGTCCCTAGCTACCCACAAAAAGATTAAATGTAGAGAATTATTCAAAAGGAGCGCCCCTATGGACTAGTGAGCAGGAATCTAAGTGTAGTTATGCCAATTAAATTGTAGAGTGTATGCGCACAGAAAGCTGCTGAAACACTACAACAATGTGGAAAAGGCTGCTAAAAAACTTAAAACTTCAACAATAGGATACTAAAATATTTGCTAAAAAAATATTTAATATCATATAAAAAATAGATACATGCATGGATCCATGACTTAAAACATATAACGGAAATTCAGAACATAAACCAAAAATTCCGAACAAGTTGTAAACAATAAAATAACAATGGATGCGGACAATATTAAAAATATAAGCGATGTCTAGGTATTGTATCAATGTATCCTCCAGATACAATGGGGTTCGGATAAATTTAGAGTTATTCATCTCATAACTCTAATACCAAACACGAAATTAAAGATCTGATAAAATGCAGCAGTAAAGGTGTCATCTATGTAGTCCAATGCAACTGTAGACTACAATATATAGGTCAGACATCGAAGTGCCTGAGAGATAGAATCCGAGAACACCTATTACAGGTTGAACATGGAAATACTGATACTGCATCATACAGACATTTTGCTATACATCACAAGGGTAATCAGAAAGAGTTCAGTTATTACAGGATACAACTGGTCAAACCAAACTGGAGTCGTGGAAATTACGAGCAGAAACTACTCATATCAGAATCCAGGTGGATATTTGAACTAGATTGTCTCTATCCGAAAGGCCTCAATAACAAGGAGGACCTTTCCCACCTATTGAATCTCTAATGATGGGACCCTCCTTAAGCCACACAATATACCAAAAAAACATTAGGAGCATCCTAGATTGAGATTGAACCAAAAGCACATACATCATCGATTGACAGTACCTAGAAAACAACTGGCCAAAGTTCAATCACTAGCTGGTCTGTTAAGAAGAAACACATATAGTGGTGGTATCTAACTGATATGCACTCTTGGACCCTTTTGGGGTCTCTCAATTATATTATGACTTTTAGCGAACGGACATTATACATTGTACTTTTGAGTACTCAGATAAATAGATCGACAAGATGCTACACAACATATACACATGCCCATACACATATGTCCATGTATTTGGACTTATGAATATCATATACCAATTAATTACCCATTCCAACTCATACTACCACATAGTTGGTCCAGTTATCATAAAGTGGTATTCGATGAGTTAGACATAACGAGGAGTGGAACAACTCAGGAAGGTATCTGACATATGATAAGGGAATTTTACCATACTTCCAAGTGTCCAAGAGGTACACAGCTAGAATAATTTAATATACGAGACATCATGTTTTCCTCTATCTTTTATTTTTCTAATACCCTTTCCAAAACTCTCCATGAGATATGGGCAACTTCCCCATAGATTATTACAAATTATTTGAACTATCAAATAGAATGTTTCCATCTAGTTCGACATTAGTAGCTCCGGTTCACATATATTATGGTATTTTAGACTTGTCATACTAGCAACTTTCTATATGTCTAACAAATAATATGTGAACAATCTAAGCCTGTCTTATAACATGTAAAGGAGCATATAAGGTTGAATTAGGAAGGACTAATAATCTCATCTATAAAGAGTCCATTACAACCTAGACGCTTTATCATCCTGATGCAGTAGCTAACCCTCTCTCTGACATCCAGACCTAAATAGAGTCTATTATATTCTAGATCTCTCTTTTTTTTCCGCCACATATACGCTTAGGTTTTCATACAATCCACTCATCCACAATGTTCCATTGATTAATTATCGAATAGCACATATGATTTTTAAGGCTAACAATGGAACACAAGTTTTTTGCTCTTATACTTAGGAGTATTACATTCATCTCTTACGGCTAGATTTAGAGTTCTGCGGCCAAAGGGGTGCGTTAGCTACGCGTGCTTTTTTTCCCCTGCACCTTTTAAATACCGCTGGTATTTAGAGTTCACAGAATGGCTGCGTTAGGCTCCAAAAAAGGGAGCGTAGAGCATATTTAACGGCACTGCAACTCTCGATACCAGCGGTGCTTACGGACGCGGCCAGCTTCAAAAACGTGCTCGTGCACGATTCCCCCATAGAAAACAATGGGGCTGTTTGAGCTGAAAAAAAACCTAACACCTACAAAAAAAGCAGCGTTCAGCTCCTAACGCAGCTACATTGTTTTCTATGGGGAAACACTTCCTAAGTCTGCACCTAACACTCTAACATGTACCCCGAGTCTAAACACCCCTAACGTTACACTTATTAACCCCTAATCTGCTGACCCCGCTATCGCTGACACCTGCATATTTGTTTTAACCCCTAATCTGCCGCTCCGTACACCGCCGCTACCTACATTATACCTATGTACCCCTAATCTGCTGCCCCTAACACCGCCGACCCCTATATTATATTTATTAACCCCTAATCTGCCCCCCACAATGTTGCCTCCACCTTCCTACAATAATTAACTCCTAATCTGCCGACCGAACCGCACCGCTACTATAATAAATGTATTAACCCCTAATCCGCCTCACTCCCGCCTCAATAACCCTATAATAAATAGTATTAACCCCTAATCTGCCCTCCCTAACATCGCCGACACCTAACTTCAAACATTAACCCCTAATCTGCAGACCGGAGCTCACCGCTATTCTAATAAATTTTTTAACCCCTAAAGCTAAGTCTAACCCTAACCCTAACACCCCCCTAAGTTAAATATAATTTTTATCTAACGAAATAAATTAACTCTTATTAAATAAATTAATCCTATTTAAAAATAAATACTTACCTGTAAAATAAACCCTAATATAGCTACAATATAAATTATAATCATATTGTAGCTATTTTAGGATTAATATTTATTTTACAGGCAACTTTCTATTTATTTTAACCAGGTACAATAGCTATTAAATAGTTAATAACTATTTAATAGTTACCTAGTTAAAATAATTACAAAATTACCTGTAAAATAAATCCTAACCTAAGTTACAATTAAACCTAACACTACACTATCAATAAATTAATTAAATATAATACCTACAAATAACTACAATTAAATAAACTAACTAAAGTACAAAAAATAAAAAAGAACTAAGTTACAAAAAATAAAAAAATATTTACAAACATTAGAAAAATATTACAACAATTTTAAACTAATTACACCTACTCTAAGCCCCCTAATAAAATAACAAAGACCCCCAAAATAAAAAAATGCCCTACCCTATTCTAAATTAAAAAAGTTCAAAGCTCTTTTACCTTACCAGCCCTGAAAAGGGCCATTTGCGGGGCATGCCCCAAATAATTCAGCTCTTTTGCCTGTAAATAAAAACATACAATACCCCCCCCCAACATTACAACCCACCACCCACATACCCCTAATCTAACCCAAACCCCCCTTAAATAAACCTAACACTAAGCCCCTGAAGATCTTCCTACCTTATCTTCACCATGCCAGGTTCACCGATCGCTCCAGGCTCCGAAATCTTCATCCAAGCCCAAGCGGGGGCTGGCGATCCATAATCCGGCTGAAATCTTCTATCAAGCGGCGGCTGAAGAGGTCCAAAAGAGGCTCCAAAGTCTTCATCCTATCCGTGAAGAAGAGGAGATCCGGACTGGCAACCATCTTGATCCAAGCGGCATCTTCTATCTTGGAACGGCTCCATCTTGAAGACCTTCAACGCGGATCCATCTTCTTCTTCCGACGTCCAACTGAAGAATGAAGGTTCCTTTAAGGGACGTCATCCAAGATGGCGTCCCTTGAATTCCGATTGGCTGATAGGATTCTATCAGCCAATCGGAATTAAGGTAGGAAAATTCTGATTGGCTGATGGAGTCATACAATCAGAATCAAGTTCAATCCGATTGGATGATCCAATCAGCCAATCAGATTGAGCTCGCATTCTATTGGCTGATCGGAACAGCCAATAGAATGCGAGCTCAATCTGATTGGCTGATTGGATCAGCCAATCGGATTGAACTTGATTCTGATTGGCTGACTCCATCAGCCAATCAGAATTTTCCTGCCTTAATTCCGATTGGCTGATAGAATCCTATCAGCCAATCAGAATTCGAGGGACGCCATCTTGGATGACGTCCCTTAAAGGAACCTTCATTCTTCAGTTGGACGTCGGAAGAAGAAGATGGATCCGTGCTGAAGGTCTTCAAGATGGAGCCATTCCTCATCGGATGAAGAAAGAAGATGCCGCTTGGATCAAGATGGTTGCCGGTCCGGATCTCCTCTTCTTCACGGATAGGATGAAGACTTTGGAGCCTCTTCTGGACCTCTTCAGCCGCCGCTTGATAGAAGATTTCAGCTGGATTATGGATCGCCAGCCCCCGCTTGGGCTTGGATGAAGATTTCGGAGCCTGGAGCGATCGGTGAACCTGGCATGGTGAAGATAAGGTAGGAAGATAATGTAGTGTTAGGTTTAATTGTAACTTAGGTTAGGATTTATTTTACAGGTAATTTTGTAATTATTTTAACTAGGTAACTATTAAATAGTTATTAACTATTTAATAGCTATTGTACCTGGTTAAAATAAATACAAAGTTGCCTGTAAAATAAATATTAATCCTAAAATAGCTACAATATGATTATAATTTATATTGTAGCTATATTAGGGTTTATTTTACAGGTAAGTATTTATTTTTAAATAGGATTAATTTATTTAATAAGAGTTAATTTATTTCGTTAGATAAAAATTATATTTAACTTAGGGGGGTGTTAGGGTTAGACTTAGCTTTAGGGGTTAAAAAATGTATAAGAATAGCGGTGAGCTCCGGTCGGCAGATTAGGGGTTAATGTTTGAAGTTAGGTGTTGGCAATGTTAGGGAGGGCAGATTAGGGGTTAATACTATTTATTACAGGGTTATTGAGGCAGGAGTGAGGCGGATTAGGGGTTAATAATTTTATTATAGTAGCGGTGCGGTCCGCTCGGCAGATTAGGGCTTAATAAGTGTAGGTAGGTGGCGGCGACGTTGGGGGGGGGGCAGATTAGGGGTTAATAAATATAATATAGGTGTCGGCGGTATTAGGGGCAGCAGATTAGGGGTACATAGGGATAACTTAGCTGGCGGCGGTGTACGGAGCGGCAGATTAAGGGTTAAAAAATTTAATAGAGTGGCGGCGATGTGGGGGGACCTCGGTTTAGGGGTACATAGGTAGTTTATGGGTGTTAGTGTACTTTAGAGCACAGTAGTTAAGAGCTTTATAAACCGGCGTTAGCCCAGAAAGCTCTTAACTACTGACTTTTTTTTGCGGCTGGAGTTTTGTCGTTAGATTTCTAACGCTCACTTCAGCCAACACTCTAAATACCGGCGTTAGGAAGATTCCATTGAAAAGATAGGATACGCAAATGGCGTAGGGGTTCTGCAGTATGGAAAAGTCGCGGCTGCAAAGTGAGCGTTAGACCCTTTCCTGACTGACTCCAAATACCAGAGGGCGGTAAAAACCAGCGTTAGGAGCCTCTAACGCTGGTTTTGACGGCTACCGCCCAACTCTAAATCTAGCCGTTAGTTTTTATTTTAAATTGTCTTTATTCCAATTGTTTTTATTCCAGTCTAAGTGTCTTATACCCTTGATATCACATTATATCCTTTAATGCATTTTAACTCAGATGGCCCCTCTGACATCTGGACCTAAATAGAGTCTATTATATTCTAGTTCTCTCTTTTTTTTGCCCAACATATATGCTTAGGTTTTCATACAATCCACCCATCCACAATGTTCCATTGATTAATGATCAAATAGCACATATGAGGTTTAAGGTTAACAATGGAATATAACACCAGTTTTTTGCTCTTATACATTTTTTAAGTGTCTTATACCCTTGATATCGCATTATATCCTTTAATGTATTTTAATTCAGATGGCCCCTCACATGTTTTACGTAATCGCCGATATCTACACACATTTTGACCAAATTGATATTTGTTGTGTGTACACACAATTTCCTAATCGAATACATACTGCAGCTTAATGTTGCCCTCATTCTTGTCCATACTAATCCAAACACAGACATCACGCAAGTAATAACGTCATGTCCGTTTCCGGTGCGATAATGGAAGTACACGCCATCTTAACTTCCGGTTTGGCGCACACATGAGATAATAGGATAACCATGAAGAAAAAATGGGGTTTATTTAGCAGCGCTAAAAAAAGCTAGGAAATGATGATACCAATCTAATTTATGTTTTATACAATCTAGTTTATTTAAAAATTCTTATAACACATAAAAACAACAGCAAATGCTTTTCCTAATTAATAAAGGGACGTCTCCCTTATACAACACTTATAAAAACAGACTAGAACCATATAATCCTAGAATTCCAGGTATAAAGGAATTAATTCTATAGATAACATATGGCAAGCAACAAATTTCTAAGATAAATGGTGAATTGAATATTTAAAAGGCACAAATGTATCAGTCCTAACAGCTTTACAGTTCTTCAGTAACAAATACAGTTATAAAGTTACACAGTTACTTTCCTTGGACATATAATTGGCTCAGGTGTGCTGGATAGTTAAAAAGGCAAAAAACAGCCAATATTCTGATTTAGGTGCCAAAGCAATCGTGGTTAATGGAAATGGTTAATTTAACAGATGAATACCTTAATGTCTTTAAAGTTCAGTTTGCGTGTTTTAAAAAACGTAGTGCAAATTAGTGTAGAGGTACCTTAATCTGTCCTGGTTGCAACCGCTGATATTCTTCACTGTGAGGGATTCACAGACTGTTTGTTCCTGGTGCTTCTGATAAGTCACCTGACCTTCTCTTTGATTCAGAGGTCAGGGGTGATGATCCGTTCTGGTGATGTAGTTATCCTTTTTTTTGTTTTCCTTTCTTCTTATAGCCCAATAAATGTATATTATCTAATAAAGGCACTTTAGAATTGAAATATATAAGTTGAATTGTGTGAATGCTAATAAAGCAGAAAGGATAAGTTCTCTTCCTTGTGTATCATGTAACTAAATAACAACACAGAAACAATCATTACCAACTTAAATAAAGTCCACCTTTACATTGGAAGCCACACAGGTGTTGATAGAAATCAAAAGGAAATGAAGGAACCAATCAAAACACATTCATACCTTTAAAATGCCAGATTTAGGTGCCAAAGGTACCAAAGGTAGATTTTAACTTGCAGGGTCAGGAGAAAAGTTTAAAGTTGCAGGGTCACACAGCTTTGTGACAGTAGTAAATGAAGTTTAGTAGAGTGTAGCAGGTCCCATTCAACGCGTTTCACCCTTCTGGGCTTTATCAAGAATGCTTATCCTGCTAAATAAACCCCATTTTTTCTTCTTATCCACCATTTAGTTCTCTTTGAGGGAAGAACTTTTTTAGCAGCAGGAATCCACCTTTAGGCGCTCCTATCACACTACACATAAATAATAGTATAACCATATCAGGGAACGATCCTGAGTATAAGAAATTTCTAGGGGGCCAAGATTAGGACATACACTACTGCAAGCTAACCCTTTTTTGGAGAAATAGAAAAGTTAAACAAGTAATATAAACATACGGTAAACAACTTCTGGTACTTAGAATTCACAACATCCGGTATACCACTTTTTGGCGCCAAGACGAAAATATTGTAATTGGCCATCGTAGGATATTTAAGAGCAATCTCACCAGACCGTATTCTAGTCTTGATAAAGGCCCTACATTGGGCCGAAACGCGTTGACAACATATGGTGAGCTCTGTTTCAATTATTACAATTTGTTCTATACAATACTTTGCCATGTTGTTATTGTTTTTCTCCACAGGATTTAAAGATACCTATTAGGATTCTTTGGGATAAAGATCTACACTAAGGATTTTTATTACTATTTTATATTTATATCACACATTATATTTTTGTATTTTTGTATTTTTGTATACTTTATCACATAACTGTTCATTAGTATTAATTTGTTTTACCACCTCTTCACAATGGCCATTTTTTTAATTTTTTTACTTTTTTGACTTTTGTTTTTTTCATTTGAATTTTTTCCTTCTTTTTTATATACACGATTTGAGGATTTTTTCTGCACCAGCACTTTGGATTAATCACCAATCTGATGAACTATAGTAGCTCTATTTGAAGATCTAGATTTCACTGATCTATTTCAATTTATCCGCACCCAATTGTATCTGGAGGATACATTGATACAATACCTAGACATTGCTTATATTTTTAATATTGTCTGTATCCATTGTTATTTTATTGTTTACAACTTGTTTGGAATTTTTGGTTTATGTTCTGATTTTCCGTTATATGTTTTAAGTCATGGATCCATGCATGTGTCTATTATTTATATAATATTAAATATTTATTTAGCAAGTATTTTAGTATCCTACTGTTGAAGTTTTAAGTTTTTTAGCAGCCTTTTCCACATTGTTGTAGTGTTTCAGCAGCTTTCTGTGTGCATACACTCTACAATTTCATTGGCATAACTACACTTAGACTCCTGCTCACTAGTCCTTGCCTCCATAGAGGCGCTCCTTTTGAATAGTTCTCTACGGGAACAGTGAGTACCAACCTGGGGGTTAGACTTAGGTTTTTTAAGGGGTTTTTGGGGGGCTTGTTTTATTTAGATTAGGGATGGGAATTTTAAGAACTAAATGCCCTTTTAAGGGCAATGCCCAACAAATGCCCTTTTCAGGGCAATGGGTAGTTTAGGTTTTTTAGTGTTAGGTTTTTTTTGGGGGGGTTTGGTGGGTGGGGGTTTTTACTGTTAGAGATTGGAGAAAGAGAAAAAGAGAGAGGGGAGAGAGAGCAAAAGAGAGGGGTGAGAAAGAGAGCAAAAGACAGGGGTGAGAGAGAGAGCAAAATAGAGGGGGGGAGAGAGCAAAAGAGAGGGGGGAGAGCAAAAGAGATGGGGGAGAGCAAAAGAGAGGGAGGAGAGGGAGAGCAAAAGAGAGGGTAGAGAGAGAGAGAGCAAAAGAGAGGGGAGAGAGAGCAAAAGAGAGGGGGGGAGCAAAACATCAAAAGAGAGGGGAGAGAGAGAAAAAGCAAAAGAGAGGGCAGAGAGAGAGAGCAAAAGAGAGGGAGGAGAGAGCAAAATAGAGGGGGATAGAGCAAAAGAGAGGGGGGATAGAGCAAAAAGAGAGGGGGTAGGGAGAGAGCAATAGAGAGGGAGAGAGCAAAAGAGAGGGGAGAGGGAGAGAGTAAACGAGAGGGGAGAGAGAGCAAAAGAGCAAAAGAGAGGGGAGAGAGAGAGAGCAAAAGAGAGGGGAGATAGAGCAAAAGAGAGGGGAGAGAGAGAGAGCAAAAGAGAGGGGGGAGAGAGCAAAAGAGAGGGAGGAGGGAGAGAGCAAAAGAGAGAAGAGAGAGTAAAAGAGAGGGGAGAGAGAGCAAAAGAGAAGGGAGAGAGAGAGTGAGCAAAAGAGAGGGTAGAGAGAGAGAGCAAAAGAGAGGGTAGAGAGAGAGAGCAAAAGAGAGAGGAGAGAGAGCAAAAGAGAGGGGGAGAGAGAGCAAAAGAGAGGGGGAGAGAGAGAGCAAAAGAGAGGAGGGAGAGAGAGCAAAAGAGAGGGAGGGGAGAGAGATCAAAAGGGGTGGTGAAATAATCCCCCTGGATGGATTCTTTTACCACCCTGCTTTTTTCAGAATTCACCTGGATGGCAGGGTTGTGAAAGAATCCACCCTGGATGCAGCGTAAGCTGCATTCAGGTGGTTTCCAAAAATTGCAGGGTGGTTCCATCACCACAATAGACTGCCCTTCCGAAAATGGCAGGGTGGTTCGATGGTTCCATCAGCACAATAGACTGCCCTCTGAGCAGGCTTTCCCATATATATATATATATATATATATATATATATATATATATATATATATATATATATATATATATATATATATATATATATATATATATATATATATATATATATTAGTACTGATGTCATACCATTTGTTTGGCAGTAACACAAAGTAAGTGTATAGTAAGTGTATAATTGTGTACAGTAAAACATCCCTTTTAAGATGGCATTTTCTATCCTCTACAGCTGTCTAGTGGCCCATTTTCAAAACCATAACCCTGCCATATCCACTATATATATTCTTTTTTTTAATGTATTTTTTTTTATGTTTAAAACTCAGTACAGGTGGCCCTCGTTTTACAACGGTTCAATTTACACCGTTTCAGAATAACAACCTTTTTTTCCAGTCATGTGACTGCTATTGAAAAGCATTGAGAAGCAGTGCATTTATTAAAATAGCTAGTAGGTGGAGCTGTCCGTTTGTGTTGCAGCAAAGCCAAGCAAGCTGAAATTAATCAGTTTAACCAGACCTGAGCTATCGAACAGATTTCAAAGGAACAAGATATCCCTGTCTATAAATCAGTCCAGATTGGAATGCATAGAAAGAACTGTTTGCAGAAAAATGCAAGTGAAGTTTGTGTTGTGTGATTATTGTATTAGGTTAATAATGCTATTTAGCTAATTTTTTTGTTCATTTAACTTAGTTTAATTATATATTCTGTGTTGTGTGATTATTTTATTAAGTTTATAATGCTGTTTAGCATTTAAAATCTTCATTTCAAAGCTTTAAAAATAATGTATTAGGTGTTACTTATGACAATTTTGAGAGGGGCCTGGAACCTATCTCCCTCACTTCCCATTGACTTACATTATATACTGGGTTTCAATTTACAACCATTCCTTCTGGAACCTAACCCCGGCGTAAACTGAGGGCTACCTGTACTGATTTGATACATTTTTGTGTGCTAGTAAGACAGAGTAAGGTTATAATTTTTGCAGTGTTGGAACATTATGCTAAGTAACAGTGGCCATACAGAAGCATATTAGTGACTCATTGGATGCATTTAATAATTTGAAATCTTATTTTAGTGGTAGGTGTGATTCCAGCTGTTTAAAAATATATATTATAATTTCCTTGGGAGTGATCTACTTCCTCATTGCCATAGAGAATGGCAACAAGCAGATGTGAGTATTTTGTCTGTAATAGGTTGCAAAGTTATATCACTTCTGACCCCTTTTACCACAATAGGAGACATTAGTCTCTTCCACAATAATACTGGGGGTTCACTCTTTAACAGCTATCATGGAATCAGCATTCAGCTTTAAGATAGCAGGCTCTGGCTGTGAGCACTTTCAATCCTGAGAGAGTTTTGTATTACAGAAAATATTATGTAATTCTATGTGCTCTTCACTCTATGGGACTCCTTGGGATTAATTCTTTAAAATCTCTTAAGAACCTTGACAGTGTAGGGAAGAGATATTCTATGTAACATCACATAGATAGGCGATAAAGGTCAAATGATGCTAGAAAACTACTGTAGATAGACACTAATTTTAGGATTGCCAAGACATAAGTGCAGTATCTGTGTGTTCATAAAATGCAACATGGCTTTAAGACAATTTAGAGAAGATAAAAACTGAACCTTACAAGGAGAACCGAACATTCACATTCACATATCTACTGACTGCAGACATTCAGACTGCTTTAAATGGGTGAGATCACATTAAAGGAAACCTCTTATTGCAAATACATATTTTTCCTATTGATAAAATATTTAAGTGGGATTTTATTAGGGGGGCACTGTTTGTTTTTAAAAAGCCCCTCTTTGTATTTTTTATTTAAACACATGAGTTAATGAAATTGACTGATGTCATTTTGACTGCATAGTGTCCCCAGTCAGGCAGAAAATTGCCTGACACTACCTTAATGCTTAGTATTGAGACACATGTGTTATTCAGGTTGTCCAGTAGGTGGTGCTGTTCTATTTATTTCACATTCAGTATTAACATAAAATTGTTTCAGCGCCATATTTATTTTTCATTTTGCATAACTTCATCATAAAACAAGTGTCTTTTGCCACAGCAGCATTTATAACCACCTGCATTACCTCACCACTGATATCTCTTGTCTTCTGACATCAACATTTATCCTTTACACACACCTCACTCCTCTAGCACATAACTTTGCAGTCTCTCAGCTGCTTCCTGTTATGCTGTGCACCAAACTCCACCCTCCCTCTGCATTTCTAAAACAGTTTACTTTAGTTAGTAACTAGTACTGCTCCATTCTGTGACTCTGCTCAAACTGATTATAGCCTTACCTCTTCACTCCTCTGTGTACTATTGCTCTGTGGCAATCAAGTGAGTCACCTAATTTAACTTTGCACAACCTAGTCACACACATCATTTCCATAAGTAACCAGATAACTGCCAAAATTTATCTTATTTACCATTTTTATACTTTTCAGTGGTGATATTATCTAACTGTAAGATTTCTGCACTTTCTAATAAACCTCATACGCACACAAGAGAAGTCAGATTAGATCCTATAGCCCTGCAGACCAACTATCGCATACCTGCATTATGCATCAGATCAGATACCCTAACCCTTCACCACCTCTGAAAATCACATGACCCTGCACGCCTTAACTTTTTTATATAAAATCAAGATACATTTGAAAAACGCCTTTTCTATATACCAATAGAGGAAAAAGACAATAATAGCATCTGCTGCCCTTTTATTACATGTACTAAGGTAATATGCACTTCTTATAGTTTGATTTTGACAAATCTAGCCAAATAGACCTTATAAAATGGCAGACATCCCAACTCTCCCTGATGTTCAGGGAGTCTCCCTCATTGTAGTAGCGGCTCCCTGACGCCCGCAAATGAAATGCAATCTCCCTGGCCCAAATCTAGAAAGAGTATTTATTTAAGGAATGCCTCTCGTTGCAGTGACATCATTGAACAGGAAGGCATTGTCACAGCAAGTTTGTCTTTACTTTCAGTGTATTGCGATTCTGCCACTAGGGTTGCCACCTCAGCCATGTTTTCCTGGACACTTATGAGTTACACATGCTGCAGGGTGTGCAGGGAGGAACATGTATTGTGTTTCTGGACAGCACTATTCATATTCCTCCCTGCACACCCTGCAGCATGTGTAACTTATAAGTGTTCTGTATTTTAAGGGACAGGTGGCAACCCTATCTGCCACCCTCCCTCCTGCTGTTTGGAGTGGCGATAAGGCTCTTACGGGAGGAGTAGAATCAGCAGCAGGCAACATTGGCTGCAGCATAGGCTGAGTGAGAACT
This sequence comes from Bombina bombina, assembly GCF_027579735.1. Lineage (NCBI taxonomy): Eukaryota > Metazoa > Chordata > Amphibia > Anura > Bombinatoridae > Bombina > Bombina bombina. Next base: position 674,018,813 of record NC_069504.1, read on the forward strand.
GAGAAAGAGGGCAACGAGAGTGCGCCCCTGTGAGGAAAGAGATAGACACCCCTGCCGTCAGGTCCTTATCAAACTGATTATACTGTGAGTACAATACATAATAACAAATAACCTCTCAAACTCAAAATCACACATGCTCCCAGAAACAAAATCTGAAAGTCATACGCTATGAAACCCTCAAAGCATGCTTCAGTAAGCAAAAAGTCCCACACTGATATTAATAAAATAAAACACAAATACTACCTTATTTACTGCACGTAATTAAGCTTCATATTCTAAAATATTTGAGCATTCAACAAGCATAAGATCACTGGAAAATAGGTTTGTTGTATGTGGTTCTGCAAAAAAAATATATTTTTTTTTTTTTAAATATTTTTTTTATTGAGGTTGAGTGATAAAATACAACAAACTGTGTTAGCCTTGCAACAGTATAGACACATAAATTATGCGTCAGTAAACATACAATATAAAGAAATAAGGAAAGTCAAAAGCAAAAATGAAATACAACATTGCATGACATCAAATAGGCTCCTTAAACCTCTATTTTCTGGATATACTAGCATAACTGGCTGACTAGTTAGAAGGCCACTCAAGGGCACTTTACGGGAAAATGAAAGAACATAAGGTAGTCAGATCTGCGGCCTCTTTGGGGCCTAAGAATAGCATATAACGATCAGCGGGTAAGCACAGCTTAGGGTATGTTATATGCATGTTCATATAGGGAGGGGAGAGGGGTATTAGTAATTGGCTAGAGAATTTCTTCCAACAAATGGAAGTTGTGGTCTCTAAGGAACCCTTCCACACTAGTAAAGTTAAGGGTATAATATAGTTGGAAGGAGGGACTTCACGTGGAAAGGCTTATAGTTACATGGACTGTAAACATGTCTGGATATCCAGGACAACCAGGGCTATTAAATAAGGCAGGGTTAGACAAAAATTATAGAGTAAGGTGGACCTGCAAGGTTTATACCCGTATAGCATAGGTAGAGCAAACAATGCTTTATACCCGGAGAATATAGCTCTTTTACTATATGCATGTACAAATTGATGTAATGATGCTGGAGGCCTTCTGTTACCTTTATATGGCTAATAGTTTGTCTCTTCTAATTAAACCTCTAAATGACATAACTGATTGCGAGCAGAAAACAATTGTGTGTAAAATAGAGGAAAGTATCCTGTGATAAGCCTTGACTGAGCCGCTTGTGTATACTGACTTAGGTAATATAGTATACTGTAAAGTTATGGCCATATATACAGGGTTATAAGTACATAGTCAAAAGTTTCAAATTATAATGACCTCTTTTGGGCCTCTACATTAAGGACAGTTTATTTACATGGACCTTTTTATATTAGGATATGACTGATACTGTTATCGCCTAATCTCATAACTGAAATCTACAATTCCACAAACGTGGTTGGCTAATTATATTTCCATACTTCCCATATGACTAAGAACCTTATATTATTAACACCAGCTTCCCTGGTATTTAAAAAGGGAATAATATTGTGTTGCACATACTTGTTAAAAGCATATACCTGTATGTGTAGAGAATGGGAGGTGAGTAATGGGCCAATATATATAATCTCCAATACTTAGTTAGATGGAAAACAAAAACTACCTGAGTAGGTCAAAGTATAGATTTGTCATTCAAGCATTAGCAGTTGGGGAGGTGCAGGTTCTAGGAGTACATGGAATAGCTTGTACCTTAAAGATAGAGTAGTGCGTTTGCTGTGGTAGGTTATACTGGAGATACTACTCTGAATATATCTTTGCTGTCATCTCCAAATGTATATAAGGTAGGGGAGTTTATGCAAGAGGTACATGTAAGTGTCTCCATCCAGGAGCTCCAACTCTCCCAAATACAGCAATGCTTTAAGATTTAGTATTAATACCCTGTGTGCAAGATTAAAAACAGCATGAAGTGAGCTATAGTACGGCAGACCTCATTGCACTACTTGTGCTTAAGGAGATGCATGTACATTTAACTAAAGGGTATATTCTTATACTTGATTGAAGTGTGCTTACACTTCTTATACATATACAGACAGTCTATATATGTAACTCCCAAGTAGAGGGGTTCAGAGCATTATTAACTCTAAAGGTACACAGTGTTCATGTAATAATATCATATATCATCTGACACTTTATAAAAACGGAAGAGAAACAAAGAAAAAACCCTGGATTAAGCAGGAAAAGCTAAGATAGTAGTCAGACCCTCAATTAAGCATCAAACTAAACGGTTATCATTGGTAAATGGAGGGCTATAAAGAAAAACGTTAAAAACCACAAATTTGCGCTGGAATAAGGTAAAATGTCCAAAACAATGCAACTATGTAAGATAAGTCTTAAGCTAGAGGACCCTTATTTAGGTAGGGTGTGAGAGTCTATCAACTCATTTTCATAGTTAGGTATACAGGGAGTGCAGAATTATTAGGCAAGTTGTATTTTTGAGGATTAATTTTATTATTGAACAACAACCATGTTCTCAATGAACCCAAAAAACTCATTAATATCAAAGCTGAATAGTTTTGGAAGTAGTTTTTAGTTTCTTTTTAGTTATAGCTATTTTAGGGGGATATCTGTGTGTGCAGGTGACTATTACTGTGCATAATTATTAGGCAACTTAACAAAAAACAAATATATACCCATTTCAATTATTTATTTTTACCAGTGAAACCAATATAACATCTCAACATTCACAAATATACATTTCTGACATTCAAAAACAAAACAAAAACAAATCAGTGACCAATATAGCCACCTTTCTTTGCAAGGACACTCAAAAGCCTGCCATCCACGGATTCTGTCAGTGTTTTGATCTGTTCACCATCAACATTACGTGCAGCAGCAACCACAGCCTCCCAGACACTGTTCAGAGAGGTGTACTGTTTTCCCTCCTTGTAAATCTCACATTTGATGATGGACCACAGGTTCTCAATGGGGTTCAGATCAGGTGAACAAGGATGCCATGTCATTAGATTTTCTTCTTTTATACCCTTTCTTGCCAGCCACGCTGTGGAGTACTTGGACGCGTGTGATGGAGTATTGTCCTGCATGTTTTTCTTGAAGGATGCAGACTTCTTCCTGTACCACTGCTTGAAGAAGGTGTCTTCCAGAAACTGGCAGTAGGACTGGGAGTTGAGCTTGACTTCATCCTCAACCCGAAAAGACCCCACAAGCTCATCTTTGATGATACCAGCCCAAACCAGTACTCCACCTCCACCTTGCTGGCGTCTGAGTCGGACTGGAGCTCTCTGCCCTTTACCAATCCAGCCACGGGCCCATCCATCTGGCCCATCAAGACTCACTCTCATTTCATCAGTCCATAAAACCTTAGAAAAATCAGTCTTGAGATATTTCTTGGCCCAGTCTTGACGTTTCAGCTTGTGTGTCTTGTTCAGTGGGGGTCGTCTTTCAGCCTTTCTTACCTTGGCCATGTCTCTGAGTATTGCACACCTTGTGCTTTTGGGCACTCCAGTGATGTTGCAGCTCTGAAATATGGCCAAACTGGTGGCAAGTGGCATCTTGGCAGCTGCACGCTTGACTTTTCTCAGTTCATGGGCAGTTATTTTGCGCCTTGGTTTTTCCACACGCTTCTTGCAACCCTGTTGACTATTTTGAATGAAACGCTTGATTGTTCGATGATCACGCTTCAGAAGCTTTGCAATTTTAAGAGTGCTGCATCCCTCTGCAAGATATCTCACTATTTTTGACTTTTCTGAGCCTGTCAAGTCCTTCTTTTGACCCATTTTGCCAAAGGAAAGGAAGTTGCCTAATAATTATGCACACCTGATATAGGGTGTTGATGTCATTAGACCACACCCCTTCTCATTACAGAGATGCACATCACCTAATATGCTTAATTGGTAGTAGGCTTTCGAGCCTATACAGCTTGGAGTAAGACAACATGCATAAAGAGGATGATGTGGTCAAAATACTCATTTGCCTAATAATTCTGCACTCCCTGTATGATTAGAGAGCAAACAATCCCCTACATGGTGCTGCAAAAGACTAAGACCATCCATACCAGGGTGAGATTATCCAATCCCCATTCGGGTGCTACCAATCTTGCCGCTATTACGGTAAGGGCTCAGAATGAAGGGTATTGTGTTTGGGTGCTGTCGAAAGCGTTGCTAAATCCGGATCAGAGCCATCAGGAATGGAGACTGTAGGTAGACAAAAGTGTCCAGGGTCATGTCTGGCCCTGCTAATGAGGGCGTAATAGGAAATTTTATGACTCCAGTCGACACTAGAGCATTGGGTGTCTCAATGTGGTGTAACGGGTGATCAGCCGTATCTACCCACACCGGAGTGCGTTTCCTATTAGTTATGCTACCAATCCCAAGAGCGGTAAATATGAGTGTGTCGTCCAGGCCTCCACCCTTGCTATGTCGTAGTTGTGCTTCCTGCGGTTGTCTGCACAATAGCTCTCGTGGAGCAGAAGCGAGTGTACTAATCTCAGCCACACTGAGCGGATGTCCAGAGCAGCTAGATTGCAAGTCACAAACCACTACAGTCGGCATTTGCACCTCCGTACACAGTTGTCTTTGAGGGTGGGCTTTCAGGACTGATAGTAGATGCGCAAAATTGCTGTAAATTTTCCGGTCCAGTGCAGTCAAGAAGGCCTGTATTTCGCTATATGATGTCTCCTCCATATTGAAGAGTAGCTGTACCCCCTAGTATTAATAGTGGAATATGTCTGCTTAACTCAGCAGACGGGGGGGGGGGGGGGGTACAGCGCTGAAAAATCTGTTTTAATAGTGAGAGAGAGCAGAAGAGAGGGGGAGAGAGAGAGAAAAAGGGAGTGGGGAGAGAGAGAGAGCAAAAGAGAGGGGGAAAGAGTGAGAGTAAAAGAGAGGGGAGACTGAGAGTAAAAGAGAGGGGTAGAAAGAGAGCAAAAGAGAGGGGGAAGAGAGAGAGCAAAAGAGAGGAGGAGAGCACAAAAGAAAGGAGGGAGAGATAGTGCAAAAGAGAGGGGAGAGGAAGAGCAACAAAGAGGGGGAGAAAAAGAGAGGGGGAGAGAGAGAAAGAGTAAAAGTGAGGGAGAGAGTGAGAGCAAAAAAGTCATAAAGCCTGTGTACACTGGCCATTTATTGCAGTACAGCAAACCCACCCCTTGCTCTCTCCCTCTCTTTTGCTCTCTCTCTCCGCCCTCTTTTGCTCTCTCTCCTTTCCTTTGCTCTGTCTCTCCCCCTTCTCTTTTACTCTCTCTATCCCTGCTCTCTCTCTCCCCTCTCTTTTGCTCTCTCTTCCCTCTCTTTTGATCTCTCTCTCCCTTTCTCTTTTGCTGTCCCTTTCTTTTGCTGTCTCTCTCCCTTTCTTTGCTCTCTCTCTCCCTTTTCTTTTGCTCTCTCTCCCATCTCTTTTGCTGTCTCTCTCCCTCTCTTTTGCTGTCTCTCTCCCTCTCCCCTTTCTTTTGCTCTCCCTTCCCCCTCTCTTTTGCTGTCTCTCTCCCTCTCTTTTGCTCTATCTATCCCCCCTCTTTTTCTCTCTCTATCCCTGCTATTTTGCTCTCTCTACCTCCTTTTGTTTGCTCTCTATCCCACCTCTCTTTTGCTGTCTCTCTCCTTCTCTTTTGCTCTCTCCTCCTCTCTTTTGCTCTCTCTCCCCCTCTCTTTTACTCTCTCTCTCCCCCTCTCTTTTGCTCTCTCTCCTCTTTTTTTTGCTCTCTCTTTCACCCCTCTCTTTCCCCCTCTCTTTTGTGCTCTCTCTCTCCCTCTCTTTTGCTCTCTCTACCCCTTTCTTTTGCTGTCTCTCTCCTTCTATTTTGCTCTCTCCTCCTCTCTTTTGCTCTCTCTCTCTCCCCTTCTCTTTTACCCTCTCTCTCCCCCTCTCTTTAGCTCTCTCTATCCCCCCTCTTTTTCTCTCTCTATCCCCGCTATTTTGCTCTCTCTACCTCCTTTTGTTTGCTCTCTATCCCACCTCTCTTTTGCTGTCTCTCTCCTTCTCTTTTGCTCTCTCCTCCTCTCTTTTGCTCTCTCACCCCCTCTCTTTTACTCTCTCTCTCCCCCTCTCTTTTGCTCTATCTCCTCTTTTTTTTGCTCTTTCTTTCACCCCTCTCTTTCCCTCCTCTCTTTTGTGCTCTCTCTCCCCCTCTCTTTTGCTCTCTCTACCCCTCTCTTCTGCTGTCTCTCTCCTTCTCTTTTGCTGTCTCTCTCCCTCTCTTTGCTCTCTCTCCCTCTCTTTTGCTCTCTCTCTATCCCACTCTTTTGCTCTTTCTCTCTCTCTTTCTTTCTCTCTCTCTCTCTCTCTCTCTCTCTCTCTCTCTCTCTCTCTCTCTCTCTCTCTCTCTCTCTCTGTCTCTCCTTTCCTTTTCTCTCCCTCCCCCCTCTCTTTTGCTATCTTCCACCTTTCTTTTGCTTTCTCTCCCCCTCTCTTTTGCTGTCTCTCTCCTTCTCTTTGCTCTCTCTCTCTCTCCTTTCCTTTGCTCTCCCTCCCCCCTCTCTTTTGCTATCTCCCCCCTTTCTTTTGCTCTCCCTCCCCCTTCTTTTTTGCATAATGCCCTATCTGTACGAAAATTGAAGTTACTTTATAATATTGGTAATCCTCTATATAATCCATTTACTGTGTGAGGATAGTTGAACCAAAGGAGATCTCATCCCTCAGCATACACCATATTTACAAAATACCTCTCACTTGAAAGAATGGATTATGCTATTTCAAATAAGGAGACTCATGGGCTTCCAAGCAGCAGGTGGTTGCTATAGAAATCTCAGTCACCCATCCTCTGGATGACAGGCATAAAGAATCTCTTATCTCCCCACCTCACTATAGAAATATTAATAACTAGTCCTAAAGCCTGTGTACACTGGCCATTTTTTGCAGTACAGCGATAACACCCCTTGCTCTCTCTCTCTCTCCCCCCTCTCTTTTGCTCTCTCTCCCCCCTCTCTTTTGCTCTCTCTCCCCTCCCCTCTCTTTTGCTCTCTCTCCCCTCTCTTTTGCTCTCTCTCCCCCTCTCTTTTGTTCTCTCTCTCTCCCCCTCTCTTTTGCTCACTCTCTCTCCCCTCTCTTTTGCTCGCTCTCTTCCCCCTCTCTTTTGCTCTCTCTCTCCCCCTCTCTTTTGCTCTCTCTCTCTCTCCCCCTCTCTTTTGCTCACTCTCTCTCCCCTCTCTTTTGCTCTTTCTCTTCCCCTCTTTTTTGCTCTCCTCCTCTCTTTTGCTCTCTCTCTTTCCCCCTCTCTTTTACTCTCTCCCTCCCCTCTCTTTTTGCTCTCTCCCCCCCCTCTATTTTGCTCTCTCTCCCCCTCTCTTTTGATATATCTCCTCTCTCTTCTGCTCTCTCTCCTTCTCTTTTGCTGTCTCTCTCCCTCTCTTTTGCTGTCTCTATCCCCCACTCTTTTGCTCTCTCTCTCTCCCCTTTCTTTTGCTCTCTCTCTCTCCCCTTTCTTTTGCTCTCTCTCCACTCTCTTTTGCTGTCTATATCCCTCTCTTTTGCTCTCTCTATCCCCCTCTTTTGCACTTTTTCTCTCTCTCTCTACCCCCTTTATTTTGCTCTCTCCCCCCTCATTTATGCTGTCTCTCTCTCTCTCTCTCTCATTTGCTCTTTCTCTCCCTCTCTCTTTTCCTCTCTCTCTCCCCCTCTCTTTTGCGCTCTCTCTCGCCCACTTCTCATTTGCTCTCTCTATCCCCCCTCTCTTTCCCCCTCTCTTTTGCGCTCTCTCTCCCCCATTATTTTGCTCTTTTTTGCTCTCTCTCTCTCTCTTTCCCTCTCTTTTGCTGTCTCTCTCCCTATCTTTTGCTATCTCTCTCCATCTCTTTGCTCTCTCTCCCTCTCTTTTGCTCTCTATTTCCCCCTCTTTTGCTCTCTCTCTCTCTCTCTCTCTCTCTCTCTCTCTCTCTCTCTTTCTCCTTTCCTTTGTTATCCCTCCCCCCTCTCTTTTGCTATTTCTCCCCCTCTCGTTTGCTCTCTCTCTCCCCCTTCTCTTTTGCTCTCTCTATCCCCCCTCTCTTTTGCGCTCTCTCTCCCTCTCTTTTGCTAATTCTCTCCCTCTCTTTTGCTGTCTCTCTCCCTCTCTTTGCTGTCTCTCTCCCCTTTCTTTTGCTCTTTCTCCCCTCTTTTGCTATCTCTCTCCCTCTCTTTTGCTGTCTCTCTCCCTCTCCCCTTTCTTTTGCTCTCCCTCCCCCTCTCTTTTGCTCTCTCTCTCCCCTTCTCTTTTGCTCTCTCTCACCCCCCTGTCTCCCCCCCTGTCTTTTGCACTCTCTCTCCCCCTCCCTTTGGCTCTCTCTCTTCCCCTTTCTTTTGCGCTCTCTCTCCCTCCTCTCTTTTGCACTCACCTTCTCTTTTGCTCTCTCTCTCTCTTTTGCTATCTCCCCCCTCTATTTTGCTCTCTCTCCCCTCTCTTTTGCTCTTTCTCCCCTCTCTTTTGCTCTCTCTCTCCCTCTCTTTTGCTGTCTCTCTCCCTCTCTTTTGCTTTCTCTCTCCCTCTCTTTTGCTGTCTCTCTCCCTCTCTTTTGCACTCTCTGCCCCCCTCTTTTGCTCTCTCTCTCTCCCCTTTCTTTTGCTCTCTCTCCACTCTCTTTTGCTGTCTCTATCCCTCTCTTTTGTTCTCTCTATCCAACTCTTTTGCTCTCTCTATCCCCCTCTTTTGCTCTTTCTCTCTCTACCCCCCTTTATTTTGCTCTCTCTCCCCCCTCACTTTTGCTGTCTCTCTCCCTCTCATTTACTCTCTCTCCCTGTCTTTTGCTGTCTCTCTCCCTCTCTTTTGCTCTCTCTGTCCCCCCTCTTTTGCTCTCTCTCTCTCTCTCTCTCTCTCTCTCTCTCTCTCTCTCTCTCTCTCTCCCTCTCCCTCTCCCTCTCTCTCTCTCTCTCTCTCTCTCTCTCTCTCTCTCTCTCTCTCTCTCTCTCTCTCTCTCTCTCTCTCTCTCTCTCTCTCTCTCTCTCTCTCTCTCTCTCTCTCTGAGGGTGGGCTTTCAGGACTGATAGTAGATGCGCAAAATTGCTGTAAATTTTCCGGTCCAGTGCAGTCAAGAAGGCCTGTATTTCGCTATATGATGTCTCCTCCATATTGAAGAGTAGCTGTACCCCCTAGTATTAATAGTGGAATATGTCTGCTTAACTCAGCAGACGGGGGGGGGGGGGTACAGCGCTGAAAAATCTGTTTTAATAGTGAGAGAGAGCAGAAGAGAGGGGGAGAGAGAGAGAAAAAGGGAGTGGGGAGAGAGAGAGAGCAAAAGAGAGGGGGAAAGAGTGAGAGTAAAAGAGAGGGGAGACTGAGAGTAAAAGAGAGGGGTAGAAAGAGAGCAAAAGAGAGGGGGAAGAGAGAGAGCAAAAGAGAGGAGGAGAGCACAAAAGAAAGGAGGGAGAGATAGTGCAAAAGAGAGGGGAGAGGAAGAGCAACAAAGAGGGGGAGAAAAAGAGAGGGGGAGAGAGAGAAAGAGTAAAAGTGAGGGAGAGAGTGAGAGCAAAAAAGTCATAAAGCCTGTGTACACTGGCCATTTATTGCAGTACAGCAAACCCACCCCTTGCTCTCTCCCTCTCTTTTGCTCTCTCTCTCCGCCCTCTTTTGCTCTCTCTCCTTTCCTTTGCTCTGTCTCTCCCCCTTCTCTTTTACTCTCTCTATCCCTGCTCTCTCTCTCCCCTCTCTTTTGCTCTCTCTTCCCTCTCTTTTGATCTCTCTCTCCCTTTCTCTTTTGCTGTCCCTTTCTTTTGCTGTCTCTCTCCCTTTCTTTGCTCTCTCTCTCCCTTTTCTTTTGCTCTCTCTCCCATCTCTTTTGCTGTCTCTCTCCCTCTCTTTTGCTGTCTCTCTCCCTCTCCCCTTTCTTTTGCTCTCCCTTCCCCCTCTCTTTTGCTGTCTCTCTCCCTCTCTTTTGCTCTATCTATCCCCCCTCTTTTTCTCTCTCTATCCCTGCTATTTTGCTCTCTCTACCTCCTTTTGTTTGCTCTCTATCCCACCTCTCTTTTGCTGTCTCTCTCCTTCTCTTTTGCTCTCTCCTCCTCTCTTTTGCTCTCTCTCCCCCTCTCTTTTACTCTCTCTCTCCCCCTCTCTTTTGCTCTCTCTCCTCTTTTTTTTGCTCTCTCTTTCACCCCTCTCTTTCCCCCTCTCTTTTGTGCTCTCTCTCTCCCTCTCTTTTGCTCTCTCTACCCCTTTCTTTTGCTGTCTCTCTCCTTCTATTTTGCTCTCTCCTCCTCTCTTTTGCTCTCTCTCTCTCCCCTTCTCTTTTACCCTCTCTCTCCCCCTCTCTTTAGCTCTCTCTATCCCCCCTCTTTTTCTCTCTCTATCCCCGCTATTTTGCTCTCTCTACCTCCTTTTGTTTGCTCTCTATCCCACCTCTCTTTTGCTGTCTCTCTCCTTCTCTTTTGCTCTCTCCTCCTCTCTTTTGCTCTCTCACCCCCTCTCTTTTACTCTCTCTCTCCCCCTCTCTTTTGCTCTATCTCCTCTTTTTTTTGCTCTTTCTTTCACCCCTCTCTTTCCCTCCTCTCTTTTGTGCTCTCTCTCCCCCTCTCTTTTGCTCTCTCTACCCCTCTCTTCTGCTGTCTCTCTCCTTCTCTTTTGCTGTCTCTCTCCCTCTCTTTGCTCTCTCTCCCTCTCTTTTGCTCTCTCTCTATCCCACTCTTTTGCTCTTTCTCTCTCTCTTTCTTTCTCTCTCTCTCTCTCTCTCTCTCTCTCTCTCTCTCTCTCTCTCTCTCTCTCTCTCTCTCTCTGTCTCTCCTTTCCTTTTCTCTCCCTCCCCCCTCTCTTTTGCTATCTTCCACCTTTCTTTTGCTTTCTCTCCCCCTCTCTTTTGCTGTCTCTCTCCTTCTCTTTGCTCTCTCTCTCTCTCCTTTCCTTTGCTCTCCCTCCCCCCTCTCTTTTGCTATCTCCCCCCTTTCTTTTGCTCTCCCTCCCCCTTCTTTTTTGCATAATGCCCTATCTGTACGAAAATTGAAGTTACTTTATAATATTGGTAATCCTCTATATAATCCATTTACTGTGTGAGGATAGTTGAACCAAAGGAGATCTCATCCCTCAGCATACACCATATTTACAAAATACCTCTCACTTGAAAGAATGGATTATGCTATTTCAAATAAGGAGACTCATGGGCTTCCAAGCAGCAGGTGGTTGCTATAGAAATCTCAGTCACCCATCCTCTGGATGACAGGCATAAAGAATCTCTTATCTCCCCACCTCACTATAGAAATATTAATAACTAGTCCTAAAGCCTGTGTACACTGGCCATTTTTTGCAGTACAGCGATAACACCCCTTGCTCTCTCTCTCTCTCCCCCCTCTCTTTTGCTCTCTCTCCCCCCTCTCTTTTGCTCTCTCTCCCCTCCCCTCTCTTTTGCTCTCTCTCCCCTCTCTTTTGCTCTCTCTCCCCCTCTCTTTTGTTCTCTCTCTCTCCCCCTCTCTTTTGCTCTCTCTCTCTCCCCTCTCTTTTGCTCGCTCTCTTCCCCCTCTCTTTTGCTCTCTCTCTCCCCCTCTCTTTTGCTCTCTCTCTCTCTCCCCCTCTCTTTTGCTCACTCTCTCTCCCCTCTCTTTTGCTCTTTCTCTTCCCCTCTTTTTTGCTCTCCTCCTCTCTTTTGCTCTCTCTCTTTCCCCCTCTCTTTTACTCTCTCCCTCCCCTCTCTTTTTGCTCTCTCCCCCCCCTCTATTTTGCTCTCTCTCCCCCTCTCTTTTGATATATCTCCTCTCTCTTCTGCTCTCTCTCCTTCTCTTTTGCTGTCTCTCTCCCTCTCTTTTGCTGTCTCTATCCCCCACTCTTTTGCTCTCTCTCTCTCCCCTTTCTTTTGCTCTCTCTCTCTCCCCTTTCTTTTGCTCTCTCTCCACTCTCTTTTGCTGTCTATATCCCTCTCTTTTGCTCTCTCTATCCCCCTCTTTTGCACTTTTTCTCTCTCTCTCTACCCCCTTTATTTTGCTCTCTCCCCCCTCATTTATGCTGTCTCTCTCTCTCTCATTTGCTCTTTCTCTCCCTCTCTCTTTTCCTCTCTCTCTCCCCCTCTCTTTTGCGCTCTCTCTCGCCCACTTCTCATTTGCTCTCTCTATCCCCCCTCTCTTTCCCCCTCTCTTTTGCGCTCTCTCTCCCCCATTATTTTGCTCTTTTTTGCTCTCTCTCTCTCTCTTTCCCTCTCTTTTGCTGTCTCTCTCCCTATCTTTTGCTATCTCTCTCCATCTCTTTGCTCTCTCTCCCTCTCTTTTGCTCTCTATTTCCCCCTCTTTTGCTCTCTCTCTCTCTCTCTCTCTCTCTCTCTCTCTCTCTCTCTCTCTCTCTCTCTCTCTCTTTCTCCTTTCCTTTGTTATCCCTCCCCCCTCTCTTTTGCTATTTCTCCCCCTCTCGTTTGCTCTCTCTCTCCCCCTTCTCTTTTGCTCTCTCTATCCCCCCTCTCTTTTGCGCTCTCTCTCCCTCTCTTTTGCTAATTCTCTCCCTCTCTTTTGCTGTCTCTCTCCCTCTCTTTGCTGTCTCTCTCCCCTTTCTTTTGCTCTTTCTCCCCTCTTTTGCTATCTCTCTCCCTCTCTTTTGCTGTCTCTCTCCCTCTCCCCTTTCTTTTGCTCTCCCTCCCCCTCTCTTTTGCTCTCTCTCTCCCCTTCTCTTTTGCTCTCTCTCACCCCCCTGTCTCCCCCCCTATCTTTTGCACTCTCTCTCCCCCTCCCTTTGGCTCTCTCTCTTCCCCTTTCTTTTGCGCTCTCTCTCCCTCCTCTCTTTTGCACTCACCTTCTCTTTTGCTCTCTCTCTCTCTTTTGCTATCTCCCCCCTCTATTTTGCTCTCTCTCCCCTCTCTTTTGCTCTTTCTCCCCTCTCTTTTGCTCTCTCTCTCCCTCTCTTTTGCTGTCTCTCTCCCTCTCTTTTGCTTTCTCTCTCCCTCTCTTTTGCTGTCTCTCTCCCTCTCTTTTGCACTCTCTGCCCCCCTCTTTTGCTCTCTCTCTCTCCCCTTTCTTTTGCTCTCTCTCCACTCTCTTTTGCTGTCTCTATCCCTCTCTTTTGTTCTCTCTATCCAACTCTTTTGCTCTCTCTATCCCCCTCTTTTGCTCTTTCTCTCTCTACCCCCTTTATTTTGCTCTCTCTCCCCCCTCACTTTTGCTGTCTCTCTCCCTCTCATTTACTCTCTCTCCCTGTCTTTTGCTGTCTCTCTCCCTCTCTTTTGCTCTCTCTGTCCCCCCTCTTTTGCTCTCTCTCTCTCTCTCTCTCTCTCTCTCTCTCTCTCTCTCTCTCTCTCTCTTTCCCTCTCCCTCTCCCTCCCTCTCTCTCTCTCTCTCTCTCTCTCTCTCTCTCTCTCTCTCTCTCTCTCTCTCTCTCTCTCTCTCTCTCTCTCTCTCTCTCTCTTTCTCTCTTTCTCCTTTCCTTTGCTCTTCTTCCCCCTCTCATTTGCTGTCTCTCCCCTTCTATTTTGCTCTTTCTCTCCCTCTTCTCTTTTGCTCTCTCTATCCCCCTCTTTTGCTCTTTCTCTCTCTACCCCCTTTATTTTGCTCTCTCTCCCCCCTCACTTTTGCTGTCTCTCTCCCTCTCATTTGCTCTCTCTCCCTGTCTTTTGCTGTCTCTCTCCCTCTCTTTTGCTCTCTCTGTCCCCCCTCTTTTGCTCTCTCTCTCTCTCTCTCTATCTCTCTCTCTCTCTCTCTCTCTCTTTCTCCTTTCCTTTGCTCTTCTTCCCCCTCTCATTTGCTGTCTCTCCCCTTCTATTTTGCTCTTTCTCTCCCTCTTCTCTTTTGCTCTCTCTATCCCACCTCTCTTTCCCCCCTCTATTTTACGCTCTCTCTCCCCCATTATTTTGCCCTCTCTCCCCCTCTCTTTTGCTGTCTCTCTCCCTCTCTTTTGCTGTCTCTCTCTTTCTCTTTGCTTTCTCTCTCCCTCTCTTTTGCTCTCTCTCTTCCTCCTCTCTTTTGCCCTCAACTCTCTCCCCTTCTCTTTTGCTCTCTCTCTCCCCCTGTCTCCCCCCACTCTTTTGCACTCCCTCTCCCCCTTTCATTTGCCCCCTCTCTTTTGCTCTCTCTCCCCTCTCTTTTTTTCTGTCTCTCTCCTTCTCTTTTGCTGTCTCTCTCCCTCTCTTTTGCTCTCTCTATCCCCCCTCTTTTGCTCTCTCTCTCCCTTTCTTGTGCTCTCTCTCCCCTTTCTTGCGTTCTCTCTCCCCTTTCTTGTGCTCTCCCCCCCCCTCTATTTTGCTGTCTCTATCTCCCCTCTTTCGCTCACTATATCCCCCTCTTTTGTACTCTCTTTCCCCTCTCTTTTGTTCTCTCTATCCCCCATCTTTTGCTCTCACTATCTCCCCTCTTTTGCTCTCTCTACCCCATTTATTTTTCTCTCTATCCCATCTCTCTTTTGCTGTCTCTCTCCTTCCTTTTGCTCTCTCTCTCCTCCTCTCTTTTGCTCTCTCTCTCCCCCCTCTCTTTTGGTCTCTCTCTCCCCCCTCTCTTTTGCTCTCTCTCTCCCCCTTTCTTTTGCCCTCTCTCTCCCTCACTCCTTTGCTCTCTCCCCCCTATCGTTTGCTCTCTCCCACTCTCTTTTGCTCTCTCCCCCCTATCTTTTGCTCTCTCTCCCCCTATCTTTTGCTGTCTCTCTCCCTCTCTTTGCTCTCTCTCTCCCTTTCTTTTGCTCTCTCCCCCCCCCTCTCTTTTGCTCTCTCCCCCATATTTTTTGCTGTCTCTCTCCCTCTCTGTGCTATCGCTCTCCCTCTCTTTGCTCTCTCTTTCCCCTTTCTTTTGCTCTCTCTCCCTTCTCTTTTGCTGTCTCTCTCCCTCTCTTTTGCTCTCTCCCCCCTATCTTTTGCTGTCTCTCTCCCGCTCTGTGCTATCGCTCTCCCTCTCTTTGCTCTCTCTCTCCCTCTCTTTGCTCTCTCTTTCCCCTTTCTTTTGCTCTCTCTCCTCTTTCTTTTGCTGTCTCTCTCCCTCTCCCCTATTTATTGCTCTCCATCCCCCCTCTCTTTTGCTCTCACTCTCCCTCTCTTTTGCTCTCGCTCTTCCTCCTCTCTTTTGCTCTCTCTCTCTCTCCCCTTCTCTTTTGCTCTATCTCTCCCCCTGTCTTTTCCCACCTGTCTTTTGCACTCTCTCCCTTTCATTTGCCCCCTCTCTGTTTCTCTCTTTCCCCTCTCTTTTGCTGTCTCTCTCCCTCTCCCCTTTCTTTTGCTCTCCTCCCCCTCTATTCTGCTGTCTCTCTCCCTCTCTTTTGCTCTCTCTCTTCTTCCTCTCTTTTGCTCTCTCTCTCTCTCTCTCTCTCTCTCTCTCTCTCTCTCTCTCTCTCTCTCTCCCCTTCTCTTTTGCTCTCTCCCTCCTCCCTGTCTTTCCCCCTTGTCTTTTGCACTCTCTCTTCCCCTTACATTTGCGCCCTCTCTTTTGCTCTCTCTCCCCTCTCTTTTGCTGTCTCTCTCCTCTTTTGCTGTCTCTCTCCCTCTCATTTGCTCTCTCTTTCCCTTTTCTTGTGCTCTCTCTCCCCTTTCTTGCGCTCTCTCTCCCCTTTCTTTCTCCCCCCCTCTTTTGTACTGTCTCTATCCCCCCTCTTTGGCTCTCTCTATCCCCCCCTCTTTTGCTCTCTCTACCCCCTTTCCTTTGCTCTCTATTCCACCTCTCTTTTGCTGTCTCTCTCCTTCTCTTTTGCTCTCTCTCCCCCCTCTTTTTCTCTCTCTCTCCCCCCTCTATTTCTCCCCTCTCTTTTGCACTCTCTCTCCCCCTTTCTTTTGCCCTCTCTCTCCCTCACTCTTTTGCTCTCTCCCCCCTCTCTTTTGCTCTCTCCCCCCTCTCTTTTGCTCTCTCTCCCCCTATTTTTTGCTCTTTCTCTCCCCCCTCTCTTTTGGTCTCTCTCCCCCCTCTCTTTTGCTCTTTCTCTCCTCTTCTCTTTTGCGCTCTCTCTCCCCCATTCTTTTGCCATCTCTCTCCCTCACTCCTTTGCTCTCTCCTCCCCTATCGTTTGCTCTCTCCCACTCTCTTTTGCTCTCTCCCCCCTATCTTTTGCTCTCTCTCCCCCTATCTTTTGCTGTCTCTCTCCCTCTCTTTGCTCTCTCTCTCCCTTTCTTTTGCTCTCTCTCCCCCCTCTCTTTTGCTCTCTCCCCCCTATCTTTTGCTGTCTCTCTCCCTCTCTGTGCTATCTCTCTCCCTCTCTTTGCTCTCTCTCTCTCCCTCTCTTTGCTCTCTCTTTCCCCTTTCTTTTGTTCTCTCTCCCTTCTCTTTTGCTCTCTCTCTCCCTCTCTTTTCCTCTCTCCCCCTATCTGTTGCTGTCTCTCTCCCGCTCTGTGCTATCGCTCTCCCTCTCTTTGCTCTCTCTCTCCCTCTCTTTGTTCTCTCTTTCCCCTTTCTTTTGCTCTCTCTCCCCTCTCTTTTGCTGTCTCCCTCCCTCTCTTTTGCTGTCTCTCTCCCTCTCCCCTATTTATTGCTCTCCATCCCCCCTCTCTTTTGCTCTCACTCTCCCTCTCTTTTGCTCTCGCTCTTCCTCCTCTCTTTTGCTCTCTCTCTCCCCTTCTCTTTTGCTCTATCTCTCCCCCTGTCTTTTCCCACCTCTCTTTTGCACTCTCTCCCTTTCATTTGCCCCCTCTCTGTTTCTCTCTTTCCCCTCTCTTTTGCTGTCTCTCTCCCTCTCCCCTTTCTTTTGCTCTCCTCTCCCCTCTATTTTGCTGTCTCTCTCCCTCTCTTTTGCTCTCTCTCTCTTCTTCCTCTCTTTTGCTCTCTCTCTCTCTCGCTCCCCTTCTCTTTTGCTCTCTCCCTCCTCCCTGTCTTTCCCCCCCTGTCTTTTGCACTCTCTCTTCCCCTTACATTTGCGCCCTCTCTTTTGCTCTCTCTCCCTTCTCTTTTGCTGTCTCTCTCCTTCTCTTTTGCTGTCTCTCTCCCTCTCATTTGCTCTCTCTTTCCCTTTTCTTGTGCCCTCTCTCCCCTTTCTTGCGCTCTCTCTCCCCTTTCTTTCTCCCCCCCTCTTTTGTACTGTCTCTATCCCCCCTCTTTGGCTCTCTCTATCCCCCTCTTTTGCTCTCTCTACCCCCTTTCCTTTGCTCTCTATTCCACCTCTCTTTTGCTGTCTCTCTCCTTCTCTTTTGCTCTCTCTCCCCCCTCTTTTTCTCTCTCTCTCCCCCCTCTATTTATCCCCTCTCTTTTGCTCTATCTCTCCCCCTGTCTTTTCCCACCTCTCTTTTGCACTCTCTCCCTTTCATTTGCCCCCTCTCTGTTTCTCTCTTTCCCCTCTCTTTTGCTGTCTCTCTCCCTCTCCCCTCTCTTTTGCTCTCTCTCTTCTTCCTCTCTTTTGCTCTATCTCTCTCTCCCCTTCTCTTTTGCTCTCTCCCTCCTCCCTGTCTTTCCCCCCCTGTCTTTTGCACTCTCTCTTCCCCTTACATTTGCGCCCTCTCTTTTGCTCTCTCTCTCCCCTCTCTTTTGCTGTCTCTCTCCTTCTCTTTTGCTGTCTCTCTCCCTCTCATTTGCTCTCTCTTTCCCTTTTCTTGTGCTCTCTCTCCCCTTTCTTGTGCTCTCTCTCCCCTTTCTTTCTCCCCCCCTCTTTTGTACTGTCTCTATCCCCCCTCTTTGGCTCTCTCTATCCCCCCTCTTTTGCTCTCTCTACCCCATTTCCTTTGCTCTCTATTCCACCTCTCTTTTGCTGTCTCTCTCCTTCTCTTTTGCTCTCTCTCCCCCCTCTTTTTCTCTCTCTCCCCCCTCTATTTCTCCCCTCTCTTTTGCTCTATCTCTCCCCCTGTCTTTTCCCACCTCTCTTTTGCACTCTCTCCCTTTCATTTGCCCCCTCTCTGTTTCTCTCTTTCCCCTCTCTTTTGCTGTCTCTCTCCCTCTCCCCTCTCTTTTGCTCTCTCTCTTCTTCCTCTCTTTTGCTCTCTCTCTCTCTCTCTCTCTCTCTCTCTCTCTCTCTCTCTCTCTCTCTCTCTCTCTCTCTCTCTCTCTCCCCTTCTCTTTTGCTCTCTCCCTCCTCCCTGTCTTTCCCCCCTTTTTTTTGCTTTCTCTCTTCCCCTTATATTTGCGCCCTCTCTTTTGCTCTCTCTCCCCTCTCTTTTGCTGTCTCTCTCCTTCTCTTTTGCTGTCTCTCTCCCTCTCATTTGCTCTCTCTTTCCCTTTTCTTGTGCTCTCTCTCCCCTTTCTTGTGCTCTCTCTCCCCTTTCTTTCTCCCCCCCTCTTTTGTACTGTCTCTATCCCCCCTCTTTGGCTCTCTCTATCCCCCCTCTTTTGCTCTCTCTACCCCCTTTCCTTTGCTCTCTATTCCACCTCTCTTTTGCTGTCTCTCTCCTTCTCTTTTGCTCTCTCTCCCCCCTCTTTTTCTCTCTCTCTCCCCCCTCTATTTCTCCCCTCTCTTTTGCGCTCTCTCTCCCCCTTTCTTTTGCCATCTCTCTCCCTCACTCCTTTGCTCTCTCCTCCCCTATCGTTTGTTCTCTCCCACTCTCTTTTGCTCTCTCCCCCCTATCTTTTGCTCTCTCTCCCCCTATCTTTTGCTCTCTCCCTCCCTTTCTTTTGCTCTCTCTCCCCCCTCTCTTTTGCTCTCTCCCCCCTATCTTTTGCTGTCTCTCTCCCTCTCTGTGCTATCTCTCTCCCTCTCTTTGCTCTCTCTCTCTCCCTCTC
Organism: Bombina bombina; assembly: GCF_027579735.1. Lineage (NCBI taxonomy): Eukaryota > Metazoa > Chordata > Amphibia > Anura > Bombinatoridae > Bombina > Bombina bombina. Next base: position 674,037,261 of record NC_069504.1, read on the forward strand.
TTTGCTCTCTCTTTCCCCTTTCTTTTGTTCTCTCTCCCTTCTCTTTTGCTCTCTCTCTCCCTCTCTTTTCCTCTCTCCCCCCTATCTGTTGCTGTCTCTCACCCGCTCTGTGCTATCGCTCTCCCTCTCTTTGCTCTCTCTCTCCCTCTCTTTGTTCTCTCTTTCCCCTTTATTTTGCTCTCTCTCCCCTCTCTTTTGCTGTCTCTCTCCCTCTCTTTTGCTGTCACTCTCCCTCCCCCCTATTTATTGCTCTCCATCCCCCCTCTCTTTTGCTCTCACTCTCCCTCTCTTTTGCTCTCACTCTTCCTCCTCTCTTTTGCTCTCTCTCTCCCCTTATCTTTTGCTCTATCTCTCCCCCTGTCTTTTCCCACCTCTCTTTTGCACTCTCTCCCTTTCATTTGCCCCCTCTCTGTTTCTCTCTTTCCCCTCTCTTTTGCTGTCTCTCTCCCTCTCCCCTTTCTTTTGCTCTCCTCCCCCCTCTATTTTGCTGTCTCTCTCCCTCTCTTTTGCTCTCTCTCTCTTCTTCCTCTCTTTTGCTCTCTCTCTCTCTCGCTCCCCTTCTCTTTTGCTCTCTCCCTCCTCCCTGTCTTTCCCCCCCTGTCTTTTGCACTCTCTCTTCCCCTTACATTTGCGCCCTCTCTTTTGCTCTCTCTCCCTTCTCTTTTGCTGTCTCTCTCCTTCTCTTTTGCTGTCTCTCTCCCTCTCATTTGCTCTCTCTTTCCCTTTTCTTGTGCCCTCTCTCCCCTTTCTTGCGCTCTCTCTCCCCTTTCTTTCTCCCCCCCTCTTTTGTACTGTCTCTATCCCCCCTCTTTGGCTCTCTCTATCCCCCCCTCTTTTGCTCTCTCTACCCCCTTTCCTTTGCTCTCTATTCCACCTCTCTTTTGCTGTCTCTCTCCTTCTCTTTTGCTCTCTCTCCCCCCTCTTTTTCTCTCTCTCTCCCCCCTCTATTTCTCCCCTCTCTTTTGCTCTATCTCTCCCCCTGTCTTTTCCCACCTCTCTTTTGCACTCTCTCCCTTTCATTTGCCCCCTCTCTGTTTCTCTCTTTCCCCTCTCTTTTGCTGTCTCTCTCCCTCTCCCCTCTCTTTTGCTCTCTCTCTTCTTCCTCTCTTTTGCTCTCTCTCTCTCTCCCCTTCTCTTTTGCTCTCTCCCTCCTCCCTGTCTTTCCCCCCTGTCTTTTGCACTCTCTCTTCCCCTTACATTTGCGCCCTCTCTTTTGCTCTCTCTCTCCCCTCTCTTTTGCTGTCTCTCTCCTTCTCTTTTGCTGTCTCTCTCCCTCTCATTTGCTCTCTCTTTCCCTTTTCTTGTGCTCTCTCTCCCCTTTCTTGTGCTCTCTCTCCCCTTTCTTTCTCCCCCCCTCTTTTGTACTGTCTCTATCCCCCCTCTTTGGCTCTCTCTATCCCCCCCTCTTTTGCTCTCTCTACCCCATATCCTTTGCTCTCTATTCCACCTCTCTTTTGCTGTCTCTCTCCTTCTCTTTTGCTCTCTCTCCCCCCTCTTTTTCTCTCTCTCTCCCCCCTCTATTTCTCCCCTCTCTTTTGCTCTATCTCTCCCCCTGTCTTTTCCCACCTCTCTTTTGCACTCTCTCCCTTTCATTTGCCCCCTCTCTGTTTCTCTCTTTCCCCTCTCTTTTGCTGTCTCTCTCCCTCTCCCCTCTCTTTTGCTCTCTCTCTTCTTCCTCTCTTTTGCTCACTCTCTCTCTCTCTCTCTCTCTCTCTCTCTCCCCTTCTCTTTTGCTCTCTCCCTCCTCCCTGTCTTTCCCCCCTGTCTTTTGCACTCTCTCTTCCCCTTATATTTGCGCCCTCTCTTTTGTTCTCTCTCCCCTCTCTTTTGCTGTCTCTCTCCTTCTCTTTTGCTGTCTCTCTCCCTCTCATTTGCTCTCTCTTTCCCTTTTCTTGTGTTCTCGCTCCCCTTTCTTGCGCTCTCTCTCCCCTTTCTTTCTCCCCCCCTCTTTTGTACTGTCTCTATCCCCCCTCTTTGGCTCTCTCTATCCCCCCTCTTTTGCTCTCTCTACCCCCTTTCCTTTGCTCTCTATTCCACCTCTCTTTTGCTGTCTCTCTCCTTCTCTTTTGCTCTCTCTCCCCCCTCTTTTTCTCTATCTCTCCCCCCTCTATTTCTCCCCTCTCTTTTGCGCTCTTTCTCCCCCTTTCTTTTGCCCTCTCTCTCCCTCACTCTTTTGCTCTCTCTCCCTCACTCTTTTGCGCTCTCCCCCCTCTCTTTTGCTCTCTCCCCCCTCTCTTTTGCTCTCTCTCCCCCTATTTTTTGCTCTTTCTCCCCCTCTCTTTTGCTCTCTCCCCCCCTCTCTTTTGCTGTCTCTCTCCCTCTCTTTGCTCTCTTTTTCCCCTTTCTTTTGCTATCTCTCCCCTCTCTTTTGCTGTCTCTCTCCCTTTCTTTTGCTGTCTCTCTCCCTCTCCCCTATTTTTTTCCCTCCCCCCTCTTTTTTTGATGTCTCTCTCCCTCTCTTTTGCTCTCTCTCTTCCTCCTCTCTTTTGCTCTCTCTCTCACCTTCTCTTTTGATCTCTCTCTCCCCCTGTCTTTCCCCCCTCTCTTTTGCACTCTCTCTCCTCCTTTCATTAGCCCCCTCTCTTTTGCTCTCTCTCCCCTCTCTTTTGCTGTCTCTCTATTTCTCTTTTGTTGTCTCTCTCCCTCTCTTTAGTTGTCTCTATCCCCCCTCTTTTTCTCTAGCTCCATCCCCTTTCTTGTGCTCTTGCTCCCTTTTCTTGTGCTCTCTCTCCCCCTTTTTTGCTGTCTCTATCCCCCTGTTTTGCTCTTTCTATCCCCCCTTTTTGCTCTCTCTATCCCCCCTCTTTGCTCTCTCTACCCCCTTTCTTTTGCTCTCTATCCCACCTCTCTTTCACTGTCTTTCTCCTTCTCTTTTGCTCTCTCTCCCCCCTCTATTTCCCCCTCTCTTTTGCGCTCTCTCTCCCCCTTTCTTTTGCCCTCTCTCTCCCTCACTCTTTTGCTCTCTCTCCCTCACTCTTTTGCTCTCTCTCCCTCCTCTCTTTTGCCCCCCCCCCCCTCTTTTGCTCTCTCTCCCCCTCTCTTTTGCTCTCTCTCCTCCTCTCTTTTGCTGTCTCTCTCCCTCTCTTTGCTCTCTCTTTCCCCTTTCTTTTGCTCTCTCTCCCCTCTCTTTTGCTGTCTCTCTCCCTCTCTTTTGCTGTCTCTCTCCCTCTCCCCTATTTTTTGCTATCTCACCCCCGTCTTTTTTGCTGTCTCTCTCCCTCTCTTTTGCTCTCTCTCTTCCTCCTCTCGTTTGCTCTCTCTCACCTTTTCTTTTGCTCTCTCTCTCCCCCTGTCTTTCCCCCCCTCTCTTTTGCACTCTCTCTTCCCCTTTCATTAGCCCCCTCTCTTTTGCTCTCTCCCCTCTATTTTGCTGTCTCTTTCCTTCTCTTTTGTTGTCTCTCTACCTCTCTTTTGCTCTCTCTATCCCCCGTCTTTTTCTCTAGCTCCATCCCCTTTCTTGTGCTCTCAATCCCCTTTCTTGTGCTCTCTCTCCCCCTCTCTTTTGTCCCTCTTTTGCTCTCTCTATCGCCCCTCTTTTGCTCTCTCTACCTCCTTTCTTTTGCTCTCTATCCCACCTCTCTTTTGCTGTCTATCTCCTTCTCTTTTGCTCTCTTTTGCTCTCTCCTCCTCTCTTTTGCTTTCTCTCTCCCCCCTCTCTTTTGCTCTCTCCCCCCTCTCTTTCCCTCCTCTCTTTTGCGCTCTCTCTCCCCCTCTCTTTTGCGCTCTTTCTCTCCCTTTCTTTTGCTCTCTCCCCCTCTCTTTTTCTCTCTCCCCCCTCTCTTTTGCTCTCTCCCCCTCTCTTTTGCTCTCTCCCCACTCTCTTTTTCTCTCTGCCCCTCTCTTTTGTTCTCTCTCCCCCTCTCTTTTGCTGTCTCTCTCCCTCTCTTTGCTCGCTCTCTCCCCTTTCTTTTGTTCTCTCTCCCTCTCTTTTGCTCTCTCTCTTCCTCCTCTCTTTTGCTCTCTCTCTCTCTCTCCTTCTCTTTTGCTCTCTCTCCCCTCTCTTTTGTTGTCTCTCTCCTTCTCTTTTGTTGTCTCTCTCCCTCTCTTTTGCTCTCTCTATCTCCCCTCTTTTTCTCTAGCTCCATCCCCTTTCTTGTGCTCTCGCTCCCCTTTCTTGTGCTCTCTCTCTCCCCCTCGCTTTTGCTGTCTCTATCCCCCTTCTTTTGCTCACTCAATCCCCCTCTTTTGTACTCTCTCTCCCTCTCCCCTTTTTTTTGCTCTCCCTCACCCCTCTATTTTGCTGTCTCTCTCCCTCTCTTTTGCTCTCTCTCTCCCCTCTCTTTTTGCTCTCTCTCTCTTTTTCTCTTTTTGCTCTCTTTCTCCCCCCTCTCTTTCCCCCTTCTCTTTTGCACTCTCTCTCCCCCTTTCTTTTGCCCACTCTCTTCCTCTCTCTTTTGCTATCTCCCCCTCTCTTTTGCTCTCTCTCCCCCTCTCTTTTGCTGTCTCTCTCCCTCTATTTTGCTCTCTCAATCTCCCCTCTTTTGCTCTCTCTCCCCTTTCTTGTGCTATCTCTCTCCCTCTCTTTTGCTGTCTCTCTCCCTTTTGCTTTCTCTATCCCTCATCTTTTGCTCTCTCTATTCCCCGTATTTTACTCTCTCTCCCCTTTCTTTTTGCTCTCTCTCAACCATCTCTTTTGCTTCCTCTCTTTTGCTGTCCCCCTCCTTTCTTTTGCTCTTTCTCCCCTCTCTTTTGCTCTCTCTCTCTCCCCTTTCTTATGCTCTCTCTCTCCCCATCTCTTTTGCGCTCTCCCCCCTCTCTTTTGCTCTCTCTATCCCTCCTCTTTTGCTCTCCCTCTCTTTCTTTTTCTCCCCTTTCTTTTGCTCTCTATCTCCCCCCTCTCTTTTGCACTCCCCCCCTCTCTTTTGCTCTGCGTCGGATGTCTTGAAGATGGACCCGCTCCGCGCCGGATGGATGAAGATAGAAGATGCCGTCTGAATGAAGACTTCTGCCCATCTGGAGGACCTCTTCTGCCCGGCTTGGATGAAGACTTCTGCCCGTCTGGAGGACCACTTCTGCCCAGTTGGGAGAAGACGTCTCACGGTAGGGTGATCTTCAAGGGGTTAGTGTTAGGTTTTTTAAGGGGGGATTGTGTGGGTTTTAGAGTAGGGTTGGTTGTGTGGGTGGTGGGTTTTAATGTCGGGGGGTATTTGTACTTTTTTTTACAGGTAAAAGAGCTGATTACTTTGGGGCAATGCCCTGCAAAAGGCCCTTTTAAGGGCTGTTTGTAATTTAGTGTAGGGTAGGGATTTTTTATTTTGGGGGGCTTTTTTATTTTGTTAGGGGGATTAGAGTAGGTGTAATTAGTTTAAAAATCTTGTAATTATTTTATTATTTTCTGTAATTTAGTGGGGGGGGGTTTCGTACTTTAGATAATTTTTTTAAATTGTAATTAATTGTATTTAGTTTAGGTAATTAATTTAATTATAGTGTAGTGTTAGGTGTAATTGTAACTTAGGTTAGGTTTTATTTTACAGGTAAATTTGTCTTTATTTTAACTAGGTAGTTATTAAATAGTTAATAACTATTTAATAACTATTGTACCTAGTTAAAATAAATACAAAGTTGTCTGTAACATAAAAATAAACCATAAGCTAGCTACAATGTAACTATTAGTTATATTGTAGCTATCTTAGGGTTTATTTTATAGGTAAGTATTTAGTTTTAAAAAGGACTTATTTAGGTAATTGTAGAAATTTTATTCAGATTTATTGTAATTATATTTAAGTTAGGGGGGGTTAGGGTTATACTTAGATTTAGGGGTTAATACATTTAATATAGTGGTGGCGACATTGGGGGCAGCAGATTAGGGGTTAATAAATGTAGGTAGGTGTCGACGATGATAGGGACGTCAAATTAGGGGTTAATACTATTTAACTAGTGTTTGTGATGCGGGAGTGCGAAGGTTTAGGAGTTAATATGTTTATTATAGTTGCGGCGATGTCCGGTTCGGCAGATTAGGGGCTAAAAATTTAATTTTACTGTTTGCGATGTGGGAGGGCCTCGGTTTAGGGGTTAATAGGTAGTTTATGGGTGTTAGTGTACTTTTTAGCACTTTAGTTAAGAGTTTTATGCTACGGCGTTGTAGTGTAAAACTCTTAACTACTGACTTTTAAATGCGGTACCAGTCTTGATAGGAGAGGGTCTACCGCTCACTTTTTGTCAGACTCGTAATACCGGTGCTATGCAAGTCCCATTGAAAATATAGTATTTTTAATTGACGAAAGTGGATTTGCGGTATTTCTGAGTCTAGCCAAAAAAGTGAGCAGTACACCTGTACCTGCAAGACTCGTAATACCAGCGGGCGTTAAAAAGCAGCATTGGGACCTCTCAACGCTGCTTTTTAACCCTAATGCAAGACTCGTAATCTAGCCGTTAATTTTTAAAATGTTTATGTACTTCTTACAAGCTTATAGATGAGGGACCAGTTGCAGGATACTTTTCTGGTTTGTAACAATAAGTAATCAAAATTATGTATTGGGTCTAGAGTCAGTCCATTTAATTTTTTTTCAACTCTGTTTCACTTATAGTAACCTATTGTCATTATTTCGTTATTATATTATAATTATATAACATAGTTACAGAATAATACATTATTACCATAACCTATTGTCATACATAGTGAACATAATGCAATAGAAAAACAGCACAGTCTGCTCGTTTTGAAGTGAGTTTTCTGCAGATCCCCTTAGCTGTACTTGATATCATGTAGTCATCACATATACATTTGGATATGTCCCTATACCTATTAAATATGTACCCTGTTCCCTGTATATAGTCTATCCCAGGGCTGTCACTAGAAATTTTGGGGCCCCTGACCTAACCATTGATCACCCCCCCCCCCCCCTTTGACATGTGCAATTTTTGACCAAGTGACTAAAATGTATATGCACTTTATTCTTAAGTGTAGTAAAACTTGGAAATGTTATAAAGGTAGTAGCACAAAAATCACAGAAACACTCATACACTGAAACACACACTCACACATAAGGATTCACATATAGACACTCTAGAAGACACACAAAGAAACACACAAACACACTCAGACACCCACACAGACATTTAGCCCTTGTTTACATTGACCTCACAAGTAATGAGGTAGACTACAGTTTTGTCAAGTTCTGATTATCTTTTTGTCAAGAAAGATGCCAACTAAATGATGACAACAGCATGCAGTGGCTGAAAGGAAGGGCCCTGAACTGCCTAAACAATAATTTAAAGGTTAAATGATGGATTGGTGACTTCCAGGAAGGTCTCATTAATCTCAAAGTCTGTAGAAAAATGTGAATAATCAGTAGTAAGGTCCAAATGTCCTAAAAAGGAACAGGCAATGGACACACACACACACAAACTCAAACACAAACTTGCACATACACCAAAGGAAACACAGACAGAGACAGCCTCAGAAAACACACAAAGACATACATACACACACACACACCATCACTGAGACATCCACAGGAAACACACAAAGACATACACACACTCTCACAGAGATACCCACAGAAAATGCACAGACAAAACTCATATCTGCCAAAAGGGCACCTACCATTTGTGTATTGAGTAGGAAACATTTCTGCATGGCTTTAAATATAGAATTTCTACAGCATTGTCAAATAATCATAAATACACTGCTGCATATTGCTAAAAAATGTGTTTTTATGGACCCCTGGCCTCCCCCGTACAACTACTACCTCACTGAAGTTACAATCCGAAATTGCACAAAGAAATAAAAAACATTTACTAAGTAAGTCCTTCCTCCTCTGCAAATGAAAGTGATCTGCCGTGTGACTCAGGCACACACTGTACAAACTGAAGTGCCAAGTCTGTCTCACACCGTGCATAGTGGTTTAGTGCACACTTAGAAATCCTCTCAAATGCTAATGCTTTACTCCTTGTTATAACATTTTCCACGCTCAATAGCAATCTGCTGTAGTACCCTCTGGTGGCTGTCAAAATCTAATTTTTTATTTTTTTAAATAATAGCTGTTCTTGCCTCATGTGGACCCCTGGCCCATTGGGCCCCTGACAGGAGTCACCCATGTCACCCCCTGGTGGTGGCCATGGCCTCTCTAATAGGGATGAATGGAATTTTAATGAATCAATACCATGTATTTTAATAAATCTCTTAAAAAATGTATGTGCAAGATAATAGCAAATAGCCTTTAAATACTATTAAAGATGTCCAAAATGCCCCTTCGAAGATTTATCAAATACCTAAAACTGGGCTCGAAAAGATGTTGAAAAGTGACTCAAAAATGTATTCTGATTGACAGAAGTGTTTCGGCTAATATAGAAAATAAGGTTTTTATTGAAAACCCATTTGCAAGTACGAGAATCAGCAGAAAATTTGCTTTTCCAATAGAAAAGGATGATTAGAATTTAAATTTAAAAACATTATTGCTATATGGATTGATTGATTGAATTAAGTGGTACCCCTATATATTGGTGTTCTACACTTCCGGTATTTAAGTGTGCAACAGTGACCGCATGAAGACCAGGGTTCCTTGAAGACAGCGAAGAACCGAAGATTGCAGCAGAGGCCCCGCAAAGATGGGACCCTGACGCCTGGAGCCTGGATGAAGAGGGGCCCAGTGTGGATGAATATTGCATAGCAGAGGCTGCGTAAGAATCCACCAAATTCCACCTCTGTGAATATGGACCCCCGGGACCTGAATAAAGCGAGCCCCCACATGGATGAAGATTGCGGAGCTGAGGTGGCAGAAGACGCCATTGAAGTCCGCCTCCACTGTGGCAAAGATGTTGGATCAAGAGGAGCTGGATTACTCAACAATGTGTACCACTTTTGGGGTTAGTTAGGGCTTTTTTTTGAGGTGGGTTTTTTATTTTTAAAAATATGTTTTTATATTTTAACTTTTATTTTCTAGCCAAGTTTTTTTTAGTTAGATTATTTTTATTTGGGGGGGTGGGGGTTACTTGTATTGTAGAGGGGGGGTTTGTAATTGTATTAAAAAAAAAAAAAGATCTGATCACTTACAGCAATGCCCAACAAAAGGCTCATTTAAGGGCTATTGTAAATTTTTTAGTGTTACGGTTTAGAGGGTTTTTTTTTATTGTTTTGGTGGGTTTTTTATTTTTTTGGGCCATGTAGTTTAGTGTTAGGTATTTTGGATACTGTAATTTATTATTTTTTGGAACTTAGCTGCCTCATAGCATTTTCGATCATCGGGGCCTGTGTCTTTGGTTTATATCAGTTAAAGTACAAATGATAGTCTATATGAATTTAAAATAACAACAATTACCTTTATGATTTAAGTACTGTATATCTTTCTAATGGTATTGTGCATACAAAAACTTTACACATTATATAAAATTACCTTTCGGTTACATGTATAAACTGTATTATTACATGCAAATATTACCTAAATCACATAAGATGTTGTTTACACTTTTTTTAATCTTCTCTCTAAGCTGCCCCATTTTACAAATGCAATTATACAAATATTCCAAAATCCAGACTATTCTAAAATTCAAAACTTATCCATTCTTAAGCAGCTTTGAAAAAAGGTTTTGGACATGTAATATTATTAATACTTTTTTAACATGATCAGCAAGGTTGGGAAATGAAAATGTCAGATATTTGTCATGTGGCAAGTGCAATAAAAAAAATTGGGATTGACCTTTTATAAAAACCTTTAGTCAATTTTTTCCCTGCTATTTATAAATACTTTCATGCAAGAAGAACTAGTTAATTTATCAACAGGTTTCTTCTCAGTGAGAAATAATTTAGTCTTGTTTAATGCTGACATATGGAGCTTATCTTGGTTCTTATATATCAATTATTTGGTTGATTCTTTAAATCAAAGAGTTTCTCATTTCTTTTCTAAAAAAAAGTATTCCTGTGGTTTGGATTGAAAACAACATTTTAAAAAAAAAACAAACAACAACAAAAACATCATAATTTGACCCAGACGAGAAGCTGATTTTGATTTGCTCTGGAAATAACTGTCTGAGTTTGTGGTCTGTTCTATAGAGTTATACTTATTTTTTTTTAAGATGTGAACTGGGAGCTTTTCAAAGCTGCTTGAGGTATATTTCAAAGTTACAGCAGAGACAAGTTTAGGTCCTAGAGTGTGGAGTCTACAAGACATCATATTACATCTGATAGCATTTGAAGAAATTGCCCAACAAATTGTTCTACGTGCCCCCTATGCATGCTGTAATAAATGTCCATTTTTACAGTCTCTCTCCGCGTGGCTGGGAATGAAATTGGTGTGTTATTAAAAAGTTTGTAGCACTTCATATCTCTTTGATTGTAGTGAAAAACTGCATTAATTCAGCTTGCAGACATTTATTATAATAAACCACAAATATTGTTATTTAAAACTGAACTCCTTGAATACAGCTATTTATGCGTTCATGTAGATCTGTCCCTATGGACTTTATTTTATGATTAAGTTTCCTAAATGCAGGGAATTCTTGCTTGATTTTTTATTTGCTTTTGAAATCCATTTTAAGTAACTTTTTATTTAAACACTTTGATTGGAATAAAACACAAATATTGTTAACAAAAAAAAAACATAGCTTTAGCCAGTATCTACTGCATTGCACTGATAAATTTTCAATATGCAGTACTTAACAGTAAGATTTCCAAAGGCAGGATTGTTAAAAGAAACTTGCAACCCAAAATGTTTCTTTCATGATTCAGATCTGAGGCCCTATTTACTAATATCCATGCGGACAAGGTTTTACAAAGAACGTACCATTACATAATCAAGTGAATGTGTAATGCCGCCCCCTTCTTTCCCACTACCAATCGCTTAAGTGAAGAGCCTGTCAATCATCCTGAGTTAGCGTGTTTGGGGTGATTTCAATCCGCCACCTCAGGGATGGTGGAGAGTGTAATAAACAATGGTCTGACGACAGTTGCTCGTTACATTGAGGTAAGCAGTCTCATATGTTCGAGCTTGCCCCGAGGGGCTCAAAAGCAGTTAACGCAGCGTAGTACATGGACCTCAGAGTATATAACTTTATCCTCACAGTTTACCACCAAATAGGTAAAACATGTTTTGTATAAAAAAAAATGATAGATCATTTGAATTAACTGCTATAACATATATGCTTTTGATTAATCTGTTTAGTAGTTGTAGAAGATGTAGTTTGCCTGTTAATTTATGACTGAAGAACATCATAAAAATGCAATCATAAAAAAAATGCAAGCTACACTTTGGGCACCATTTATTAAGCAGCGCATGCTGCTTTGGAGGTCCATCATTTCAGGTTTGCCTGAAACGGAAGTTAAGAAGCAGCAGTCGTAAGACTAAGGTCCTTAACCTCTAAAAAGTGGCGAATTGAATTAATCTCGATCTAATATGATCGGGATTATTGACAGCCCCTGCTAGCAGCCGATTGGCTGCCAGTGAGCAGGGGGCGGCATTGCACAAGCATTTCTGGTAAAATACTTGTGCAATGATAAGACAGTGTATTCTTTCTGCATTTAGCGATGTCCAGCGGAGGCAGGAAATACTCACATCTTACAGAACTTAAAGGGACAGTCTAATCAAAAATTAAACTTTCATTATTCCAATTCACTTTTATCAAAAAATGTGCTTTGTTCTTGGTATTTTTTGGTTGAAAGCTAAATCTACGTAGGCTCATATGCTAATTTCTAAGCCCTTGAAGCTGCCCCTATTTCAATGCATTTGTCATTTTTTACAGCTAGAGGGCGTTATTTAATGTGTGCCTTACAGATAATATTGTGACCACGCCCATGGAGTTACAAATGAGAGGGCACTGATTGGCTAAATGCAAGTCTGTCAAAAGAACTGAAATAAGGGGTCAGGCTGCAAAGGCTTAGATACAAGGTAATCACAGTGGGAACAAGTATATTTCTATAACAGTGTTGGTTATGCAAAACTGGGGAATGGGTAATAAAGGTATTATCTATATTTTAAAACAAAAAAAAATCTGGTGTAGTCTGCCCCTTTAAATCCAGCTCTGAGATAAAATAGCAATATATAAACCCACGGACAACCCCAGGATCAAAGGTTAGAAAATCTTCAATTTATTAAAAAAACTATTAAAACAACATAGGCAAACCAGTCACTTCAGATTTAACACATAATTATAGGGAATTAAGCAGTCTACAGACATGTAGGATATTCACATCCAAATGAACAAGTAAACAAATTCCCCCCATAGTGTGTAGGTGTATTTAAAAAAGCTGCACTATAAGTAGTGAATTGTGCATTGAAGATTTACAGGCAGGTCACCAAGAAAAGTGAGTACTTAAACCGGCACTATAGGGGGGGTTTGTTTACTACAGGGAGTGCAGAATTATTAGGCAAATGAGTATTTTGACCACATCATCCTCTTTATGCATGTTGTCTTACTCCAAGCTGTATAGGCTCGAAAGCCTACTACCAATTAAGCATATTAGGTGATGTGCATCTCTGTAATGAGAAGGGGTGTGGTCTAATGACATCAACACCCTATATCAGGTGTGCATAATTATTAGGCAACTTCCTTTCCTTTGGCAAAATGGGTCGAAAGAAGGACTTGACAGGCTCAGAAAAGTCAAAAATAGTGAGATATCTTGCAGAGGGATGCAGCACTCTTAAAATTGCAAAGCTTCTGAAGCGTGATCATCGAACAATCAAGCGTTTCATTCAAAATAGTCAACAGGGTCGCAAGAAGCGTGTGGAAAAACCAAGGTGCAAAATAACTGCCCATGAACTGAGAAAAGTCAAGCGTGCAGCTGCCAAGATGCCACTTGCCACCAGTTTGGCCATATTTCAGAGCAGCAACATCACTGGAGTGCCCAAAAGCACAAGGTGTGCAATACTCAGAGACATGGCCAAGGTAAGAAAGGCTGAAAGACGACCACCACTGAACAAGACACACAAGCTGAAACGTCAAGACTGGGCCAAGAAATATCTCAAGACTGATTTTTCTAAGGTTTTATGGACTGATGAAATGAGCGTGAGTCTTGATGGGCCAGATGGATGGGCCCGTGGCTGGATTGGTAAAGGGCAGAGAGCTCCAGTCCGACTCAGACGCCAGCAAGGTGGAAGTGGAGTACTGGTTTGGGCTGGTATTATCAAAGATGAGCTTGTGGGGCCTTTTCGGGTTGAGGATGGAGTCAAGCTCAACTCCCAGTTCTACTGCCAGTTTCTTGAAGACACCTTCTTCATGCAGTGGTACAGGAAGAAGTCTGCATCCTTCAAGAAAAACATGATTTTCATGCAGGACAATGCTCCATCACACGCGTCCAAGTACTCCACAGCATGGCTGGCAAGAAAGGGTATAAAAGAAGAAAATCTAATGACATGGCCTCCTTGTTCACCTGATCTGAACCCCATTGAGAACCTGTGGTCCATCATCAAATGTGAGATTTACAAGGAGGGAAAACAGTACACCTCTCTGAACAGTGTCTGGGAGGCTGTGGTTGCTGCTGCACGCAATGTTGATGGTGAACAGATCAAAACACTGACAGAATCCATGGATGGCAGGCTTTTGAGTGTCCTTGCAAAGAAAGGTGGCTATATTGGTCACTGATTTGTTTTTGTTTTGTTTTTGAATGTCAGAAATGTATATTTGTGAATGTTGAGATGTTATATTGGTTTCACTGGTAAAAATAAATAATTGAAATGTGTATATATTTGTTTTTTTTTAAGTTGCCTAATAATTATGCACAGTAATAGTCACCTGCACACACAGATATCCCCCTAAAATAGCTATAACTAAAAACAAATTAAAAACTACTTCCAAAACTATTCAGCTTTGATATTAATGAGTTTTTTGGGTTCATTGAGAACATGGTTGTTGTTCAATAATAAAATTAATCCTCAAAAATACAACTTGCCTAATAATTCTGCACTCCCTGTAGTTTGTTCTTGCTCGAGCATAACCATTAAAGGAACATTAAACACTAAATACACGCTAGATAGAATGATGCATTCAAAGAAAAGATTAGTCCATGACTAACATGTATATGTATTTTTTAAAGTTTCATTAGTTGTTTAAAAAGTGACAAAATATGTGTAAAGTTTTAGGCCTAGATTTGGAGTTTGGCGGTAGATGGGCTGTTAACGCTACGCAGGCTTTTTTCTGGCCGCACCATAAAATTAACTCTGGTATCGAGAGTCCAAAAAAATGCTGCGTTAGGCTCCAAAAAAGGAGCGTAGAGCATTTTTACCACAAATGCAACTCTCGATACCAGAGTTGCTTACGGACGCGGCCAGCCTCAAAAACGTGCTCGTGCACGATTCTCCCATAGGAAACAATGGGGCTGTTTGAGCTGAAAAAAAACCTAACACCTGCAAAAAAGCAGCGTTCAGCTCCTAACGCAGCCCCATTGTTTCCTATGGGCAAACACTTCCTACGTCTGCACCTAACACCCTAACATGTACCCCGAGTCTAAACACCCCTAACCTTACACTTATTAACCCCTAATCTGCCGCCCCCGCTATCGCTGACCCCTGCATATTATTATTAACCCCTAATCTGCCGCTCCGTACACCGCCGCAATTTACATTATACCTATGTACCCCTAATCTGCTGCCCCTAACACCGCCGACCCCTATATTATATTTATTAACCCCTAACCTGCCCCCCACAACGTCGCCGCCAGCTACTTACAATAATTAACCCCTAATCTGCCGACCGCAAAGCGCCGCCACCTACGATATCCTTATGTACCCCTAATCTGCTGCCCCTAACACCGCCGACCCCTATATTATATTTATTAACCCCTAATCTGCCCCCCTCAACGTCGCCGACACCTAACTACACTTATTAACCCCTAATCTGCTGAGCGGACCTGAGCGCTACTATAATAAAGTTATTAACCCCTAATCCGCCTAACTAACCCTATCATAAATAGTATTAACCCCTAATCTGCCCTCCCTAACATCGCCGACACCTAACTTCAATTATTAACCCCTAATCTGCCGAACGAATCTCGCCGCTATTCTAATAAATGTATTAACCCCTAAAGCTAAGTCTAACCCTAACACTAACACCCCCCTAAGTTAAATATAATTTAAATCTAACGAAATTAATTAACTCTTATTAAATAAATTATTCCTATTTAAAGCTAAATACTTACCTGTAAAATAAACCCTAATATAGCTACAATATAAATTATAATTACATTGTAGCTATTTTAGGATTAATATTTATTTTACAGGCAACTTTGTAATTATTTTAACCAGGTACAATAGCTATTAAATAGTTAAGAACTATTTAATAGTTACCTAGTTAAAATAATAACAAAATTACCTGTAAAATAAGTCCTAACCTAAGTTATAATTAAACCTAACACTACCCTATCAATAAATTAATTAAATAAAATACCTACAATTACCTACAATAAAACCTAACACTACACTATCAATAAATAAATTAAATACAATTCCTACAAATAACTACAATTACATAAACTAACTAAAGTACAAAAAATAAAAAAGAACTAAGTTACAAAAAATAAAAAAATATTTACAAACATAAGAAAAATATTACAACAATTTTAAACTAATTACACCTACTCTAAGCCCCCTAATAAAATAACAAAGACCCCCAAAATAAAAAAAATTCCCTACCCTATTCTAAATTAATAAATTTAAAAGCTCTTTTACCTTACCAGCCCTGAACAGGGCCCTTTGTGGGGCATGCCCCAAGAAAATCAGCTCTTTTGCCTGTAAAAAAAAACATACAATACCCCCCCCCCAACATTACAACCCACCACCCACATACCCCTAATCTAACCCAAACCCCCCTTAAATAAACCTAACACTAAGCCCCTGAAGATCTTCCTACCTTGTCTTCACCTCAACAGGTATCACCGATCCGTCCTGGCATCCGGTGCTGAAGAGGTCCAGAAGAGGCTCCAAAGTCTTCCTCCTATCCGGCAAGAAGAGGACATCCGGACCGGCAAACATCTTCATCCAAGCTGCATCTTCGATCTTCTTCCATCCGGTGCGGAGCGGGTCCATGTTGAAGCATCCGACGCGGATCCATCCTCTTCTTCCGGCGTCTCCCGACGAATGACGGTTCCTTTAAGGGACGTCATCCAAGATGGCGTCCCTCGAATTCCGATTGGCTGATAGGATTCTATCAGCCAATCGGAATTAAGGTAGGAATATTCTGATTGGCTGATGGAATCAGCCAATCAGAATCAAGTTCAATCCGATTGGCTGATCCAATCAGCCAATCAGATTGAGCTCGCATTCTATTGGCTGTTCCGATCAGCCAATAGAATGCGAGCTCAATCTGATTGGCTGAGGCCTAGATTTCTGGAATCAGAAATCTAGGCCTTAGTGTCTATAAAACACTGGGAGCTGCCATGTTGTAACTTGTGTTACCTTATCTGCTGTGGCCAATTAGGGACAGTTATAAATAGGTCACTAGAGTGTGCAGCCAATGGCTGTGTGGAATAGAACAGTGTTCTGCACTTCCATTTCTAACAGGAACGGAAAATCTCACAATTTCAGAATGGAATTACAGGCAAAGAGGACAAAATAAATAATGAAAGTATATTGCAGAGTTGTTTTATATATACAATTTATCATTTTATATTACCATCTCAAAGTGTTTAATGTCCCTTTAACTTTAACGTTCAAATTTGCACACTAGAGAATGCAGTTACAATATTGCTTGGCACTTGTAATCTAGCCCTAAAGGGGATACAATTTTACAGAACAACATCCCTTTAAATTAAATATACCTGGGGGGCGGAGTCAACTGCCGAGCTGAATGGCAGCACTTTTCAGAGGCTCTGCAAAAATAATTAAATGAAGCCAGATAATTTACTCTAATTTGGCATAAATTTCAGTCATTTAGCTCACAAAATAGAGGGGATACCAGCCACAACCACCCTACCACCAATATAAATTATATAAGGATTATATTGGAGAAGCAAGAAGAGCAGCTGCGGTACAACGCATAACGCCAGTAAGACCAGCACAGCCAACTTTACCTACAACTACCCGCTCACTCTAACTTTGCTGCCGGAGCGACATCTGACACCGGGAGACCACTCTGTGCCCAGGAGGAGCGGGGCTCCACTCCGGGGCCGCCGCCGCGGCTCGGATTCTAACCAGAGGCGGTGCAGATCTGAAGACACAGGCCCACGCAGAGCGGAACACAGGACAAGGTGAGAGCCTGGTACGGGTGATCTGAGGCTAAGCTACTTACCCGTAGACGACAGCCAAACTGTTCCGGAGGTGTCCGAGCCTGAAGCCTGAAGCTGAACGGACAAGCTGTGATATTCGGAGCGGAGAGCAGTGGTTCGAAAAGCCGCCATCTTGGATACAACCTGACAGGCCTAACACACTCTGTGGAGCTCCCGGGAACATCTGACTCGCCTCAATCAGTATCCAGTGGGGAGGTGAGTGGAGACTGGGGAGAGGTGCAGCCATCCATACCGGAGGACCTTTGAGTAAGTCTATAAAGCATACACAACGTGGACAATTGTAATTCTGGGGGAAAAGTAATTCAGCCCACATTAAAAACACAAAACGAATAGAGGCATAGATTGGACTTGGGGCCCCAGAGTCAATACACATAAAGGCCACATTAACAACCGAGATATAGCAGCCACTATAATCATCTATACCTTGGCAAGGACTACTGCTGCAAAATTCAACACACTTTTGCAAACCTCTATAAAGGAGTCTATCTAAGAACCTTAGAGTAAAAGATCACTGCTAAAGGGGTCTAATGAATCTCTAATCTAAAATGTAAGCAACCCCTCAAATTATACTGGGAAAGAAGATGCTTTAGCGATATACAGAAGCACACTAGGGCCATTATCAATATGATATAGAAACATAATTTTGGCCTCTTGTTAGCTGTAATTTTTTATCTACTGCCTGCCTGAATAGCCATATCAGTAGAAACACTAGGTTACCTCATAAATCATTGGTGTTTCCACAATATATTATCTATAAGTTAACTGAACATCCATCTCAGATATACCTCTTCATCTGCAAGATGTCCTCTAAAAGATCAGCTAAAGGGGAGAAACCAATAAAACCATCAGCCATGTAAACTTTTTTTAAAGCCTCCCAAGCAAGTAAACAACCCCCAGACACAGAGGGAGATGAAGAATCTGACACTGACTCTCACCAGTTGACACATGACAACAGTCCACTAACAAAAGCTGACCTCAAAAACCTAGTATCCAAAAAGGACATTGCTGATAATTTTGAGAAATTATGGGAAAAAATTGATTCCATACACTCATCCGTGACTAGCAGCCTCTCTGAAATCAAATCTGACCTGTTTGAGATGGGTAACAGAATTGAGACATCAGATGGATCAGATGGATGAAATGGAGCAAACCATGGCTACATAACAACAACTACTAGAGGACTTCCAAGATAAAATGGAAGATTTGGAGAATAGGAGCAGGAGAAATAACATCCGCCTCAAAGGAGTCCCTGAAGAAATCACTCCCACGGAAACCCCTGCATACCTCACCCAGCTCTTCACTCAAATCACTAACTCTCCAGCGGACTATGTCTTTCATATTGAGAGAGCACATAGAGCGTTAAAACCTAAACCCAAACCAGGCCTACCAAATTAACGTTTTTTCCAGATAAAGATAAACTTCTACAAGCTGCAAGAAAGCACCCAACCTTCAAATATCAAGGAAATGTTATTCAATTCTACCAAGACCTTAGTGTGAGAACACTGCAGCGGAGAGGGACCTTGCGGCCGCTTACCACTATTCTTAGAAAACATCAGATACAATATAGATGGGGATTTCCATTTGCCCTATACATACTAAAAGACTCTAAGACGATCACACTAAAAGATCCAGAGGACATTCCAGAGATCTGCAAGATTCTAGACCTAGAAATCCCTAATATCCCAACTTCCACAACAAGCCCAACAAAAAGCAAAGATCCAGGCAGGCAGCCAGAACTATCTGAATGGCAAAAGATCAGCCATAAGAAACAGAAAACCAAGGAAACAAGAGGCAAAACCTCCTAGAAGACCTAACCAAAGATCATAACTACAAAAATATATGTTAGATTCCCCCTACAAGGGGAAACTGCAAAGAAGAATGACTAGGAGAACTAAAGAGTGATGAAAGCCTAACCCGCCTCAAGAATATATAGAGAAGAGACTTTACCTGCTCTATCCCTAGATGGGGACTTCACGACGGGACTCGATTTTTTTGAAAGTTCTTTTAGAGTTCTGTTTACAAAGGCCGTATAATGTGGTGAAGATTGATCTTCCCCCAGTATGATAGACTTTTCTGTGTTTATTTTTCATGATACTTCATAAATTACTAAGTAAAGGTCCTACTGTTGAGGACTATAAAATGTTGTTTATTCTGTATTAAATAATGTTTTCTCTTTTTGACTCCCCTCCCTCCCCCAGTGACGACACATCAGAGACCACTAAATGTAATCCTGATCTCCGGCAAGTAATTCAACTAAGTATCCAGCCCAGTGATCCTCAGGTAAAAAAATTCCTTTTACAACATACACACATAGACACAACACTATGAACCCTAAAATAAAAATATTATCCCACAACGTGAGGGGGTTAAACACTGACGTTAAAAGAAGAATTGCGATGACGCAATACACAGCCCTTAAAGCTAACATACTGTTCCTCCAGGAAACTCACTTACTTAAAGATAATATTCCCAAATATTGGGCAAAACACTTTAATACCCACTATCACTCCACGACAACATCTAAAAAAAGAGGCACATCCATCCTGATACACTCATCACTCAATTTTACTACAGAAACCATAATAACAGACACTGACGGAAGATACCTGATTGTCAAAAGTAGAATACAAGATTCAGAAATTACATTATGTAATGTATACGCACCAAATGAGAATCAACACAAATTTTTTCATCACATATCATACTTACTCACACAATGGTCACATACTAAAATATTCTTAGCTGGAGATTTCAATGTCACTATATCACATATTAATCCCACCAACATCAAATCATTGACCAATAAACAAGCTAGACACAATCATATTGTTAAATCAATTAAAGACAATCTACATCCCCACTCTTTGATAGAGACATGGCATACCCTGTATGGTCAGACAGACGATACAACGTTCTACTCAGCAGCACACAAAACCTATGTCAGACTTGATTATATATATGTGAGTCAGATTTTACAACCTCTTCTAGATAGTTCTCAGATACACACCTGTGTGTGGTCTGACCACTCCATAATCACTCTACAAATTAACGGCATAAGTGACCCAGGTAGAAGCAGAACTTGGACTTTTGACTCATCTTACATTAAAAACCCCCAAATACATGACAAAGTATTACAACAATTAACTGAATACTGGCACATAAACACAGACACCTCAACTAACCCAGGGATTACTTGGGCAGCACATAAGGCGGTCATGAGGGGGATTCTAATTAAAGAAAAAGCAAAACAGGTTCGGAAATATAGACAACAAGTACAACAACTACACGTAGAGATTGAGGGATTAGAAAGGCGACACAAACATAATAAAAATAAAGCCAACCTAAAGCTACTTCAAACTAAAAGATCTGCCCTAGCTTCACTACTCCACACACAAGCCACTAGAGCCATTCACAAAATCCAGGCACAATACTTTATTTTCGCGAACAAACCGGACAGATACATGGCACATAAAATCAGAGAGAGATGTAGGGCCTCCACGATTCCGCTAATAGAGACGCTAAATAACGCTACGACCTCACACCCGCAAGAAATTGTAGATACTTTTGCAATGTATTATGGAGAATTATATAACGGGAAAAAAGCTATACATAATAAAGAGACAGAAACACTCACCTCAAAATTCATTTCCCAAACCCTATTACCGAATATAACCACTGAACAAAAGGAAACAATTAACGCACCCATCTCCACTATAGAAATACTAGGGGCCATCAAAGATCTTAAAACTGGAAAGGTGGCAGGACCAGATGGCTTCCCAGCCGAATACTACAAACTATTTAAAAACTCACTAGTCCCACATCTGGTGAAATTCTGTAATTACATGATGGAAGGAGGAGAGATCCCTCCAGAACTATTAGCTGCTAAGATAGTTGTAATCCCCAAACCAGGAAGAGACCATAAAAAATGCCAGAACTACCGCCCAATATCTCTCATAAATCAGGATCTTAAAATATTTACAAAAGTAATAGCAAACCGCCTTAAACACATCATTCCCCACTTAGTTCATCCAGACCAGGTGGGATTTATCAAGGACAGGGAAGCCCCAGACAATATCCGAAAGGTTACTAACTTGATACAATTCTTAAGAGTGACACAGACGCCTTCTCTGCTCCTATCTTTGGATGCAGAGAAGGCGTTTGACAGAATAGACTGGAACTATATGTTTTCGGTACTACATCACATGGGTTTTGAGGGGACATTTATAAAAGCTTTAAAAGTTATATACTCTTGCCCAGAAGCTCAGGTCTCGTCAACAGGATATAAGTCAAAACCCTTCCCTATTTGTAATGGCACTAGACAGGGATGTCCCTTATCCCCATTGCTTTTTGCACTCTGTATAGAACCACTAGCAGTCACGATTCGCTCACAAACCGATATATCAGGGGTCAAGATAAACACATCAGAATACAAACTATCCCTCTTTGCTGACGATATTTTATTGACTTTGACGAACCCATCAATATCTTTACCCAATCTCTATCAATTAATAAAGAACTTCTCAATTATTTCGGGATTTAAAATCAATCCAGATAAATGTGAAGCCTTGCCCATTGCGATATCCCAGCAGACTCAGACATCATTAGAAACACAATATAATTTTAAATGGATGAGACACACACTAAAATACCTGGGAATACAGCTCCCAACTTGCTCCACACAACAATACAAAGTAAATTACACACCATTATTCAGACAAATAAAACGGGACTTGATAAAATGGAAGAGTTTTAATTTCTCATGGCTGGGGAGAATAGCGGCGGTGAAAATTAATGCTTTGCCACGAATACTATACTTATTTAGAACCCTCCCTATAAAAATAAATAAAACGGATCTAGAAACAATGCAAAAAGAAATTTCAATATTTATTAGAGGAGATAAAACGAACAGGGTAGCAAAGGCCGTTTTAACCAGACATAAGTCGTTAGGGGGCATTGGAGCTCCAAACCTAATGGACTACTACAATGCAGCCAGACTAGCTCAGGACTCACTGCTCTTGAAAAGGTCGAAGGAAATTATATGGCCCACACTCGAAGCGAAAATAGGGGGTTGGGATGAGACAGATTCAATTATCTGGGACCCTGGGAAGGCACAAGGGGATGGGAAGACACCCAAACCTTACACCACCAACCTCACTATAAAGACCTGGAAGACAGCGAGAATAAAATATAAACTCTTACAACAGTACTCCCTATCAATACCGCTTAGACATATAATGTCAGAGGAACTCTGGGCTCAGCTTAAAAAATGGGAAAATAAGGGCTTGTACAGAGTAGCAGACTACCTAACAGGAAGAAACATAATGACATTCAATCAATTGCAGACAAAGATAGACCCACTGAAACTACACTGGTATATGTATCTACAGATACACTCAGCTTTACAAACATATCTAAAACACCCTAGAGAAGAGACCACCACACCAATAGAAATCTTCTGTAAAACGGAGAACCGTAACAAACATACTATATCTTTACTATATGTGTCTATACAGGCCAACCACAATACCTCCAAGACTATGATTATGCTGACATGGGAACAGGAACTACTTATTTGTAAAAACATAAAATAATGGGAATCACTGTTCCAGAATGCTGAGAAGGGGTTGATTAGTGTAGATCTTAAGGAAAATGTTAACAAAACTATCTATTGGTGGTACTTGACCCCGACAAGAACGGCCCATATGTACCCACAGGGCAGCAGGTTATGTTATAGAGGCTGTGGAGAAATAGGGACATATAGACACATGTGGTGGGACTGTAGAGAAGTGCAAGGGATATGGAACAGACTATCTAACTTCCTGAGCCAGATCCTAGATGAGAAAATCAGTCTCACGATTCAACAAGCTCTATTACACGAACATATCGGGAAATATAATAAACACATAAATACATTCTGTAGGATCCTATGCACGATCACAAGGATATGCATTGCCAAATACTGGAAGACTGGAGTTCCAACTTGGACAGAGATATACAACAAAATCCATCATACATATACCATGTACGAGTTAGCGTCACACACACTAGATAACAAAGAAACAGTCCAATCAGTATGGTATTACTGGATAAGCAAAGGTTCCTCAACCCCATGAGATAGCTGGAGAAAAGAGATCTAAGTGGCCATCAAACTACAGACAAACTAAACTCATTGATATACATACAATATAGACTAAGGAAGGATGTGTCGTCATCCCCCCCCTACCCTCACCTCTGATGTCCCCCTTTCAACTTTTTAATTTTCAATTCCAAGTTCCCCATCCCTATGTTTATTAAATAATGTATTTTAAGATATGGGATATCTCTGGGTACATGAGATCACCCTTAGTTAAAAAAGTTTCAGCAGGATGTATGTATGTAGAGTAATATAGTTACAAGAAGTAAGAAGAACCATCAATGTGGAGAATGCAGTTTAAAGATAATGGCAATATACAGTTTAAATGTTGACAATCTCCTGTTGAATCTACGATATCAATGCTCATGTATGGACAAAACTGTAAAGTGAAGATATTTAGGTAACCAGTAGACAATACATTGTTATTAATACCTGTACAGACTAGCTATCTGAAACTTATGTGACTCTGTAAGCATGTAACAATGTATATCCCAATTTAGAGGACAACAGAAGAAAAGACAATTAATGTTATATTTTTTTATTTATGTATTCTTGTTCTTCAAAAAAAAAATATATAAAACAATAAAAACTATTTAAACATAAATTAAATATACCTACTGTATATTAGTTGTGCTAAATGAATGCAGGGTCAATAAGAAGCAAGAGAAAACAATAAAGGGGCATGAAACCCAAATTCTTTTATGATTCAGATAGAACATGCAATTTAAAGCAACTTCCAATTTACTTCTGTTATCTAGTTTTCTTCATTCTCTTGGTATTCTCTGTTCAAAAGCATACCTAGATAGGCTCAGGAGCAGGAATGCACTACCGGGAGCTAGTTGCTAATTGGTGGTTGCACATATTTGCTTCTTGTTATTGGCTCACTTGCTTAGTTCAGCTAGCTCCCAGTGGGGCCTTTCTGCTCCTTCAACAAAGGATACCAAGCAAATTTGATAATACAAGTTGATTGGGAAGTTGTTTAAAATCGTATGTTCCATCTAAATCAAGAAAAAAAAATTGGATTTGATATCCCTTTAACGACAATGATCTGAAACATTATCACATAGATAGATTAAAGGGGTAAATCACAATCTTTAGAAGGAACCTAACTAATGATTTTCAACACAAAAACATTATTAAAGTCTATGGGGAATTTTGTAGATAGATCATTTGATACATTTTTCTAAACAATTGTAATCAAACCCTAAATTAGAATCTGAAAATCCAAGAGGCATAGACAAAAGAGAATCAGAAAACATGACAGACTCAGAAAAACAGGCTAAAATCAGTCTGACTCAGAGAGAGAAGTATAGCTAAACAAACTGTTAGAAGTAAGAGAGGAATGGTCAGTAAAAAGAAACAGACAGAGAAAGCAATAGAATCCTGAGAGCAGGACTGCAGGGGAATAGCAAATGAATTACACTAAAACAGCAGTCATATCAAAAGATAAAAAAGGAAGGTTCAGAATGCTACACTCCAACATATACTGCTAAACTTTGCTTTTACAAGGCTCAAGAACATGATGGAAAAAATGCAGTTCAGGCTTTCTTATCCATAGAAATGGAAGTCTAGAATTGTTTAATGGAACAATTGTAAGATTGTTTTTTTTCTTTCAAAGCTGTGGAAGGAGAAGTTATCTAGAGCTTCCAGGTTAGGGCAGTGATAGTTGCTTCTGGTAAATTAACACTCCTCAAAACTGAGACCTTTTAAAGGCACAGTGTACGCTAATATTTTATCCCTTTTAATGGAGTATATTAAATTACAAATAGCGCCTTCACCTTTGTTTTCTCATTTGAAATAGCTGTTCTTGCCTAGTGTACAGGGCTGGATTTACATATCAAGTGCCTGTAGGCACAAAAACCTGAAGCGCCCCCAACCCCCCCCCCCCCAAAAAAAAGTGAACAAAAAACAGAGGAATTTTTTTAAAATTATTATTTAGGACAACTAAAAATAGTTATATATATATAGTATATATCCTATATACGGCGCAGGTTTCGGCGCAAGCGTAGAAACCTGCGCCGCCCATAGTTTCAGCTCGCAACTCGAGCTATCCCATATATGGCGCCGGCATTTGCTAAAGTGCCGTAAGTCTGACAAACCAGCGATGTCCAGAAATCTGCATGAGTACAAATTTCTGGAGTCACCAGTGACTTACGGCACTTTAGAAACTGCCGCTGCATAAAAAACCTGACTAAGTTATAAAATCACCCGTTACTGTCTAACACGTCTCCCAAGCATAACCCAACATGTATACCCCTCTATCCGCAATCCCCCCTCTCACTCCTAACAATAAATATATTAACCCCTAAACCGCCACTCCCGGACCCCGCCCCCAGCTACATTATCTATATTACCCGATAATCTGACCCCCCTACACTGCCGCTAGCTACATTAAATGTTTTACCCCCTAATGTGAGCCCCCTACCCCGCCGCCACCTACATTAACTATGTTACCCCCTAATATGATCCCCCTACACCGCCGCCACCTATTTAAACTATATTAAACCCTAATGTGAGCCCCCTACACCGCCGCCACCTATATTATATGTACTACCCCCTAATCTGACCCCCTTACACCGCCGCAACCTATATTAAAATTATTAACCCCTAATCTAATCCCCCTTACACCACCGCCACCTATATTAAAATTATTAACCCCTAATCTAATCCCCTTTACACCGCCCCCACCTATATTAAATTTATTAACCCCTAAAATACTAAAATTTCCCTACCACTAAACCTAAGTCTAACCCTACAAATAGCCCTGAAAAGGGCCTTTTGCGTGGCATTGCCCCAAAGTAACCAGCTCTATTACCAGCCCTTAAAGGGACATTAAACACTTTGAGATGGTAATATAAAAGGATAAATTGTATATATAAAACAACTCTGCAATATACTTTCATTATTTATTTTGTCCTCTTTGCCTGAAATTCCATTCTCAAATTGTGAGCTTTTCAGTTCCTGTTAAAAATGAAAGTGCAGAACACTGTTAAATCCAGCACAACCATTGGCTGCACACTCTAGTGATCTATTTATAACTGTCCCTAATTGGCCACAGCAGAGAAGGTAACACAAGTTACAACATGGCAGCTCCCAGTTTTTTATAGACACTAAAACTTTACACTTATTTTGTCACTTTTTAAACAACTAATGAAACTTTAAAAAATACATCTACATGTTAGTCATGGACTAATTTTTTATTTGAATGCATCATTCTATCTAGCATGTATTTAGTGTTTAATGTCCCTTTAAAAGGGCCTTTTGCGGGGCATTGCCCCAAAGTAACCAGCTCTTTTACCAGCCCTTAAAAGGGCTTTTTGCGGGGCATTGTCACAAAGTAATCAGCTCTTTTGCCTGTAATCTAAATCCCCCTACACCGCCGCCACCTATAATAAATGTATTACCCCCTAATCTAATCCCCCTACACCGCCGCCACCTATATTAAATATATTAACCCCTAATCTAATCCCCCTACACCGCTGCCACCAATATTAACTATATTAACCCTAATTATATTAGGGTTAATATAGTTAATATAGTTATTATATTATATGTATTAACTATATTAACCCTATCTAACTCTAACACCCCTAACAATTATTATTAAAATAAATCTAAATAATATTAATAATATTAACTAAATTATTCCTATTTAAAACTAAATACTTACCTATAAAATAAACCCTAACGGCTAGATTTAGAGTTGGGCGGTAGCCGTGAAAACCAGTGTTAGAGGCTCCTAACGCTGGTTTTTACCGCCCTCTGGTATTTGGAGGCAGTCAGGAAAGGGTATAACGCTCACTTTCCAGCCGTGACTTTTCCATACCGCAGTACCTAAAGTACACTAACACCCATAAACTACCTATGTACCCCTAAACCGAGGTCCCCCCACACCGCCGCCACTCTATTAAATTTTTTTAACCCCTAATCTGCCGCTCTGTACACCGCCGCCAGCTACATTATCCCTATGTACCCCTAATCTGCTGCCCCTAATACCGCCGACCCCTACATAATATTTATTAACCCCTAATCTGCCCCCCCCCAATGTCGCCGCTACCTTACCTAGACTTATTAACCCCTAATCTGCCGACCGAACCGCACCGCTACTATAATAAATGTATTAACCCCTAATCCACCTCACTCCCGCCTCAATAACCCTATAATAAATAGTATTAACCCCTAATCTGCCCTCCCTAACATCGCCGACACCTAACTTCAAACATTAACCCCTAATCTGCCGACCGGAGCTCACCGCTATTCTAATATATTTTTTAACCCCTAATACTAAGTCTAACCCTAACACCCCCCTAAATTAAATATAATTTTTATCTAACGAAATAAATTAACTATTATTAAATAAATTAATCCTATTTAAAACTAAATACTTACCTGTAAAATAAACCCTAATATAGCTACAATATAAATTATAATTATATTGTAGCTATTTTAGGATTAATATTTATTTTACAGGCAACTTTGTAATTATTTTAAACAGGTACAATAGCTATTAAATAGTTCATAACTATTTAATAGTTACCTAGTTAAAATAATTACAAAATTACCTGTAAAATAAATCCTAACCTAAGTTACAATTAAACCTAACACTACACTAGCAATAAATAAATTAAATAAAATACCTACAATTATCTACAATTAAACCTAACACTACACCATCAATAAATTAATTAAATAAAATACCTACAATTATCTACAATTAAACCTAACACTACACTATTAATAAATTAATTAAATACAATACCTACAAATAAATACAATTAAATAAACTAACTAAAGTACAAAAAATAAAAAAGAACTAAGTTACAAAAAATAAAATAAATATTTACAAACATTAGAAAAATATTACAACAATTTTAAACTAATTACACCTACTCTAAGCCCCCTAATAAAATAACAAAGACCCCCAAAATAAAAAAATGCCCTAGCCTATTCTAAATTAAAAAAGTTCAAAGCTCTTTTACCTTACCAGCCCTGAAAAGGGCCCTTTGCGGGGCATGCCCCAAAGAATTCAGCTCTTTTGCCTGGAAAAAAAACACATACAATACCCCCCCCAACATTACAACCCACCACCCACATACCCCTAATCTAACCCAACCCCCCCTTAAATAAACCTAACACTAAGCCCCTGAAGATCTCCCTACCTTGTCTTCACCTCACCGGGTCCCGATCTGTCCAGAAGAGCCTCCGATGTCTTGATCCAAGCCCAAGCGGGGGGCTGAAGAGTGACGTCCATCCTCGGGCTGAAGTCTGGATCCAAGCGGCGGCTGAAGAAATCCATCATAGGGCTGAAGTCGGAAGTCTATCATCGGGATGAAGTCTTCTATCAAGCCGCATAGAACAGCCAATAGAATGCGAGCTCAATCTGATTGGCTGATTGGATCAGCCAATCGGATTGAACTTGAATCTGATTGGCTGATTCCATCAGCCAATCAGAATATTCCTACCTTAATTCTGATTGGCTGATAGAATCCTATCAGCCAATCGGAATTCGAGGGACGCCATCTTGGATGACGTCATTTAAAGGAACCGTCATTCGGCGAGTAGGCATCGCTTGAAGAGGTTGGATCCGCGTCGGCTGGGAAGAAGATGGCTCCGCTCCGCTCGGGAAGAAAGAAGATTGAAGATGCGGCTTGATAGAAGACTTCATCCCGATGATAGACTTCCGACTTCAGCCCGATGATGGATTTCTTCAGCCGCCGCTTGGATCCAGACTTCAGCCCGAGGATGGACGTCACTCTTCAGCCCCCCGCTTGGGCTTGGATCAAGACATCGGAGGCTCTTCTGGACAGATCGGGACCCGGTGAGGTGAAGACAAGGTAGGGAGATCTTCAGGGGCTTAGTGTTAGGTTTATTTAAGGGGGGTTTGGGTTAGATTAGGGGTATGTGGGTGGTGGGTTGTAATGTTGGGGGGGAGTATTGTATGTGTTTTTTTTCCAGGCAAAAGAGCTGAATTCTTTGGGGCATGCCCCGCAAAGGGCCCTTTTCAGGGCTGGTAAGGTAAAAGAGCTTTGAACTTTTTTAATTTAGAATAGGGTAGGGCATTTTTTTATTTTGGGGGTCTTTGTTATTTTATTAGGGGGCTTAGAGTAGGTGTAATTAGTTTAAAATTGTTGTAATATTTTTCTAATGTTTGTAAATATTTTTTTATTTTTTGTAACTTAGTTCTTTTTTATTTTTTGTACTTTAGTTAGTTTATTTCATTGTATTTATTTGTAGATATTGTATTTAATTAATTTATTGATAGTGTAGTGTTTGGTTTAATTGTAGATAATTGTAGGTATTTTATATAATTAATTTATTGATAGTGCAGTGTTAGGTTTAATTGTAACTTAGGTTAGGATTTATTTTACAGGTAATTTTGTAATTATTTTAACTATTTTAGCTTTTAAATAGTTCTTAACTATTTAATAGCTATTGTACCTGGTTAAAATAAATACAAAGTTGCCTGTAAAATAAATATTAATCCTAAAATAGCTATAATATAATTATAATTTATATTGTAGCTATATTAGGGTTTATTTTACAGGTAAGTATTTAGATTTAAATAGGAATGATTTAGTTAATAAGAGTTAATTTATTTTGTTAGGGTTAGGGTTAGAATTAGCTTTAGGGGTTAAAAAATTTATTAGAGTAGCGGTGAGCTCCGATCGGCAGATTAGGGGTTAATACTTGAAGTTAGGTGTCGACGATGTTAGGGAGGGCAGATTAGGGGTTAATACTATTTATTATAGGGTTATTGAGGCGGGAGTGAGGCGGATTAGGGGTTAATAACTTTATTATAGTAGCGGTGCGGTCCGCTCGGCAGATTAGGGGTTAATAAGTGTAGGCAGGTGGAGGCGACATTGAGGGGGGCAGATTAGGGGTTAATAAATATAATATAGGGGTCGGCGGTGTTAGGGGCAGCAGATTAGGGGTACATAGCTATAATGTAGCTTGCGATGGTGTACGGAGCGGCAGATTAGGGGTTAATAAGTGTAGGCAGGTGGAGGCGACATTGAGGGGGGCAGATTAGGGGTTAATAAATATAATATAGGGGTCGGCGGTGTTAGGGGCAGCAGATTAGGGGTACATAGCTATAATGTAGCTTGCGATGGTGTACGGAGCGGCAGATTAGGGGTTAATAATAATATGCAGGGGTCAGCGATAGCGGGGTCGGCAGATTAGGGGTTAAAAAGTGTAAGGCTAGGGGTGTTTAGACTCCGGGTACATGTTAGGGTGTTAGGTGCAGACATAGGAAGTGTTTCCGCATAGCAAACAATGGGGCTGCGTTAGGAGCTGAACGCTGCTTTTTTGCAGGTGTTAGGTTTTTTTTCAGCTCAAATGGCCCCATTGTTTTCTATGGGGGAATCGTGCACGAGCACGTTTTTGAAGCTGGCCGCGTCCGTAAGCAACGCTGGTATCTAGAGTTACCAGCAGTGGCGGTAAATATGCCTGTATTCTCCCTTTTTGGAGCCTAACGCAGCCATTCTGTGAACTCTAAATACCAGCGGTATTTAAAAGGTGCTGGAGAAAAAAAGCACGCGTAGCTAACGCACCCCTTTGGCCGCAGAACTCTAAATCTAGCCGTATCATAGCTACAATATAATTAATAATTACATTGTAGCTATTTTAGGGTTTATATTTATTTTACAGGTAACTTGGTATTTATTTTAACTAGGTACAATAGCTATTAAATAGTTAATAACTATTTAGTAGCTACCTAGTTAAAATAATTACCAATTTACCTGTAAAATAAAAATTCCAGCGGTCTTCAGTTCCAGCGTCGCCGATCTTCAGTTCCAGCATCGCCGGTCTTCAGTTCCAGATGGACGGTCTTCAGCTCCACGGTCACCGGTCTTCAACTCCTCCACTCCGTGCCGGCTAGTTCCTGGAAGAAGAAGATGTCGCCGCCTGGAAGAAGACTTCTCCGCATGGAATAGGACCTTCTCCGCCGGTCTTCAGGACAGGTAAGGAGCACTTGGGGGTTAGACTTAGGTTTTTTAAGGGGGGATTGGGTGGGTTAGAGTAGGGGTATGTGGGTGGTGGGTTGTAATGGGGGGGATTGTTGGTTTTTTTACATGCAAAAGAGCTGATTACCCCACAAAAGGCCCTTTTAAGGGCTGGTAATAGAGCTGATTACTTTTGTAATTTAGATTAGGGTAGGGAATTTTTTTTATTTTGGGGGCTTTGTTATTTTATTATCGGGATTAGAATAGGTGTAATTAGCTTAAAAATCTTGTAAATTTTTTTTATTATTTGTAATTTAGTGGGTTTTTTTTTGTAATTTAGTTTAGTGTATTTAATTGTATTTTAGTTTAGATATTTGTAGTTTATTTAATTAATTTATTGATAGTGTAGGTGTATTTGTAACTTAGGTTAGGATTTATTTTACAGGTAAATTGGTAATTATTTTAACTAGGTAGGTATTAAATAGTTATTAACTATTTAATAGCTATTGTACCTAGTTAAAATAAATACCAAGTTACCTGTAAAATAAATATAAACCCTAAAATAGCTACAATGTAATTATTAATTATATTGTAGCTATCTTAGGGTTTATTTTATAGGTAAGTATTTAGTTTTAAATAGGAATAATTTAGTTAATATTATTTAGATTGATTTTAATAATAATTAAGTTAGGGGTGTTAGAGTTAGATAGGGTTAATATAGTTAATATAGGTGGCGGCGGTGTAGGGGGGTCAGATTAGGGGTTAATATATTTAATATAGGTGGCAGCGGTGTAGGGGGATTAGATTAGGGGTTAATATATTTAATATAGGTGGCAGCGGTGTAGGGGGGTCACATTAGGGGTTAATATATTTAATATAGGTTGCGGCGGTGTAGGGGAATTAGATTACATTACAGGCAAAAGAGCTGATTACTTTGTGACAATGCCCCGCAAAAAGCCCTTTTTAAGGGCTGGTAAAAGAGCTGGTTACTTTGGGGCAATTCCCTGCAAAAGGCCCTTTTAAGGGCTGGTAATAGAGCTGGTTACTTTGGGGCAATGCCACGCAAAAGGCCCTTTTCAGGGCTATTTGTAGGGTTAGACTTAGGTTTAGTGGTAGGAAAATTTTAGTATTTTAGGGGTTAATAAATTTAACCCCTTAATGACAACTGACGTACCAGGTACGTCATGCATTAACAAGCAGTTAATGACAATGGACGTACCTGGTACGTCAGTTGTCAAACAGAGTGCTGGAAGTGATCACAATCACTTCCAGCAGCTCTGAGGGTATTGCAGTGATGCCTCAATATGGAGGCATCCTGCAATACCCCTTTACAAGACTCCGATGCAGAGAGAGCCACTCTGTGGCCCTCTCTGCACCGGTAGTGATGGTGCCGATGGTGCCTTTGGGAGGTGGGAGGAGGGAGCGTGTGCGCGCGCGTGCACGATGCGCGCGTGCACGATGCGCGCGTGCACGTGCACGGGTGTGCGCGTGCACATGTGTGCGCGTGCACGTGGGCGCGCGTTCACGTGCACATGCACATGCGCACATTAGCCACACTGACACCAATGAAAAAGGAAGGGGAAATTTTTTTTTTTTATTTTTTTTTTTACATTTAAAAGGATCTGGGAGGGGGAGGGGGTGGGGGTATTGTGGGGGGGCTGCTACACTACAGAAATAATTAAACCTACAAATAAAAGTTAAAAATAAAATTAAAATAGTTTGGTTTGTGGGGCCAAACTGGGTACTGGCAGACAGCTGCCAGTACACAAGATGGCGGTAATTAGGTAGGAGAGAGGGTTAGAGAGCTGGAGGGGGGGATCAGGGAGGTTGGTGCTAAGGCAGGGGTCCATCACAACTAAAATATTTTATAATTTAAAAAAAAAAAAAAAAAAACTCTTTTATTTAGTACTGGCAGACTTTCTGCCAGTACTTAAGATGGCGGTAACAATTGTGGGGTGGGGGAGGGAAGAGAGCTGTTTGGGAGGGATCAGGGGGTGGGATGTGTCAGGTGGGAGGCTGATCTCTAAAATTAACCCTACAAGCTACCTAATTTAACCCTTCACTGCTGGGCATAATTCACGTGTGGTGCGCAGCAGCATTTAGCGGCCTTCTAATTACCAAAAAGCAACGCCAAAGCCATATAAATCTGCTATTTCTGAACAAAGGGGATCCCAGAGAAGCTTTTACAACAATTTCTGCCATAATAGCACAAGCTGTTTGTAAATAATTTCAGTGAGAAACCTAAAATTGTGAAAAATTTAAAGTTTTTTTTTTTATTTGCTCGCATTTGGCGGTGAAATGGTGGCATAAAATATACCAAAATGGGCCTAGATCAATACTTGGGGTTGTCTACTACACTACACTAAAGCTAAAATTAACCCTACAAGCTCCCTACAAGCTCCCTAATTAACCCCTTCACTCCTGGGCATAAAACATGTGTGGTGCGCAGCGGCATTTAGCGGCCTTATAATTACCAAAAAGCAACCACAAAGCCATATAAGTCTGTTATTTCTGAAAAAGGGGATCCCAGAGAAGCATTTACAACCATTTGTGCCATAATTGCAGAAGCTGTTTGTAAATAATTTCA
Source organism: Bombina bombina (assembly GCF_027579735.1). Lineage (NCBI taxonomy): Eukaryota > Metazoa > Chordata > Amphibia > Anura > Bombinatoridae > Bombina > Bombina bombina. Next base: position 674,071,079 of record NC_069504.1, read on the forward strand.
GTGGGAAACCTAAAGTTTGTGACAAAATTTGTGAAAAAGTTAACTTTTTTTTTTTTTTATCGCATTTGGCGGTGAAATGGTGGCATGAAATATACCAAAATGGGCCTAGATCAATACTTTGGGATGTCTTCTAAAACAAAATATATACATGTCAAGGGATATTCAGGTATTCCTGACAGATATCAGGGTTCCAAAGTAACTAGCGCTAATTTTGAAAAAAAGTGGTTTGGAAATAGCAAAGTGCTACTTGTATTTATTGCACTATAACTTACAAAAAAAGCAAAGATCATGTAAACATTGGGTATTTCTAAACTCAGGACAAAATATATAAGCTATTTAGCATGGGTGTTTTTTGGTGATTGTAGATGTGTAACAGATTTTGGGGGTCAAAGTTAGAAAAAGTGTGTTTTTTTCCATTTTTTCCTCATATTTTATCTTTTTTTTTTTAGTAAATTATAAGATATGATGAAAATAATGGTATCTTTAGAAAGTCCATTTAATGACGAGAAAAACGGTATATAATATGTGTGGGTACAGTAAACGAGTAAGAGGAAAATTACAGCTAAACGCAAACACTGCAGAAATGTAAAAATAGCCATTGTCATTAAGGGTAAGAAAATTGAAAAATGGTCCGGTCATTAAGGGGTTAATATAGGTGGCGGCGGTGAAGGGGGATTAGATTAGGGGGTAATACATTTATTATAGGTGGCGGCAGTGTAGGAGGATTTAGATTACATTACAGGCAAAAGAGCTGATTACTTTGTGACAATGCCCCACAAAAAGCCCTTTAAAGGGCTGGTAATAGAGCTGGTTATTTTGGGGCAATGCCACGCAAAAAGCCCTTTGCAGGGCTATTTTTTATTTAGTTTAGGGTAGGGACAGTTTAGGGGGTAATACATTTATTATAGGTGGCGGCGGTGTAGGGGGATCGCAGTTGACAGGTAGATAGACATTGCAAATGCGTTAGGTGTTAGGTTTTATTTTGCAGCTAGTTTAGGGAGTTATGGGGCTCCAATACACAGCGTAAGGCTTACTACACCTGCAATTTGTGGCGAGGTGAAAATAGAGTAAGATTTCTCCATTTTCGCCACGTAAGTCCTTACGCTGTATATTGGATACCAAACTGCGCTGGTTTGGTATACCTGTCTATGGGCCAAAAAAATACGACCGAAGGCAGAAATATACAAGCGTAACTTCTATGTTATGCCGTATATGTGATACCAAACCAGTGTAAAATTTGGCGTCGCCGGCTTTTGCGGGCGACGATTTATATTGGATCGCGGCCAAGATGTAATACATTAAAGCTTAAGGTAATTACATTTTCCCTATTATGGAGATACACAAATACATACACCAATTGCAATATTTTTTGTAATGGAAGCTACACTAAAAATCAATATTCACTTAACTCAAATGGCCATACAGTTAAAACCGACCGATATCAAAAATGGATGGAACTTACACCTATGAAATGTATTGCAGATATCTCTGGTAATTTATTTTGTGTATTTATTGACAGAGGCTCCACAAGACTTTTTTAGCCTCTTGGGTTAAATTTTGTACCCCTCAGTCACCCTGCTTTATGGCCCCTTGGACAAATAATTCTGCATCAGATAGATCAATTTGCAAATAAAACACACTGACTTACATATAGTTAAGATTACTGTTACTCACTCCTATGAGATTTTCCAGCCACAGTGTATGCAAACACAACAGCTTGTCTGACCCCTCAAACACAGCCTAACTAATTGTGTTTTATTCCTTGTATGTGTCACATGGAGTCAATGATATTCCTTGTTTAGAACTATATTACAATTCAAAGACAGAAAATATGCAGCAAAGTGAAAAATTCATAGCTGTATCTGTTAATCTATTTTTCAGGCTGTAATATATTTGTATATGTGTTAGAGTAGGAATTTGATTCAAGTGTGTGTGTATTTGTATATAGATTATAGTAAATAGTGTTATCCCGAATAATTCACTGGCGAATATTTCCCGGTGAACATAGCTTGTTTGCGATCGTCGCAGCAGGTGAACATATGCAATGTTCGGTCCGCCCCCTATTCGTCATCATTGAGTAAACTTTGACCCTGTACCTCACAGTCAGCAGACACATTCCAGCAAATCAGCAGCAGACCCTCCCTCCCAGACCCTCCCACCTCCTGGACAGCATCCATTTTAGATTCATTCGGAAGCTGCATTCTTAGTGAGAGGAGGGACAGTGTAGCTGCTGCTGATTTAATAGGGAAATTGAAAGCTAGGCTAGTGTATTCAGTGTCCACTACAGTTCTGAAGGACTCATCTGATCTCTGCTGTAAGGACAGCACCCCAAAAAGCCCTTTTTAGGGCTAGAACATCAGTCTGCTTTTTTTTTTCCCTGTGTAATCTAATTGCAGTTGCCTGTCTGCCAGTGTGTGTGTAAGGCTCACAGCGTATACTGTGACCACTTGCCCAGTGCCACCACTCATATCTGGTGTAACAGTAGTGTACATTTTAAAAAAAACAACACTTTTTTGACTGTGAAATAATAGCAGTCAGTTTCCTTCACACGTGTGCATTTCAGGGCCTGCCAGAGCACAGTGTCACACCAGTGCAACTCATATCTGGTGTAACAGTAGTGTACATTAACCCCTTAATGACCACAGCACTTTTCCATTTTCTGTCCGTTTGGGACCAGGGCTATTTTTACATTTCTGTGGTGTTTGTGTTTAGCTGTAATTTTCCTCTTACTCTTTTACTGTACCCACACATATTATATACCGTTTTTCTCGCCATTAAATGGAATTTCTAAAGATACCATTATTTTCATCATATCCTATAATTTACTATAAAATTTTTTTATAAAATATGAGGAAAAAATGGAAAAAAACACACTTTTTCTAACTTTGACCCCCAAAATCTGTTACTCATCTATAACCACCAAAAAACACCCATGCTAAATAGTTTCTAACTTTTGTCCTGAGTTTAGAAATACCCAATGTTTACATGTTCTTTGCTTTTTTTGCAAGTTATAGGGCCATAAATACAGGTAGCACTTTGCTATTTCCAAACCATTTTTTTTTCAAAATTAGCGCTAGTTACATTGGAACACTGATATCTGTAAGGAATCGCTGAATAGCCATTGACATGTATATATTTTTTTTAGAAGACATCCCAAAGTATTGATCTAGGTCCATTTTGGATTATTTCATGCCACCATTTCACCACCAAATGCGATCAAATAAAAAAAATTGTTCACTTTTTCACAAATTTTTTCACAAACTTTAGGTTTCTCACTGAAATTATTTACAAATAGCTTGTGCAATTATGGCATAAATGGTTGTACATTTTTCTCTGGGATCCCCTTTGTTCAGAAATAGCAGACATATATGGCTTTGACGTTGCTTTTTGATAATTAGAAGGCCGCTAAATGCCACTGCGCACCACACGTGTATTATGTCCAGCAGTGAAGGGGTTAATTAGGGAGAATGTAGAAAGCTTTTTGGGGTAATTTTAGCTTTAGTGTAGTGTAGTAGACAACCCAAAGTATTGATCTAGGCCCATTTTGGTATATTTCATGCCACCATTTCACCGCCAAATGCGATCAAATAAAAAAAAAACGTTACATTTTTCCAAATTTTAGGGTTCTCACTGAAATCATTTACAAACATTGTGTGCAATTATGGCACAAATGGTTGTAAATGCTTCTCTGAGATCCCCTTTTTTCAGAAATAGCAGACATATATGGCTTTGGCATTGCTTTTTGGTAATTAGAAGGCCGCTAAATGCTGCTGCGCACCACACGTGTATTATGCTCAGCAGTGCAGGGGTTAATTAGGGAGCTTGTAGGGAGATTGTAGGATTAATTTTAGCTTTAGTGTAGTGTAGTAGATAACCCCAAGTATTGATCTAAGCCCATTTTGGTATATGTCATGCCACCATTTCACCGCCAAATGCGATTAAATTAAAAAAAATAGTCAACTTTTTCACAAACTTTAGGATTCTCACTGAAATTATTTACAAACAGCTTGTGCAATTATGACACAAATGGTTGTAAATGCTTCTCTGGGATCCCCTTTGTTCAGAAATAGCAGACATATATGGCTTTGGCGTTGCTTTTTGGTAGTTAGAAGGCCACTAAATGCCGCTGCGCACAACACATGAATTATGCCCAGCCATGAAGGGGTTAATTAGGTAGCTTGTAGGGAGCTTGCAGGGTTAATTTTAGCTTTAGTGTAGAGATCAGCTTCCCACCAGAAACATCAGACCCCCTGATCTCTCCCAAAGAGCTCTCTTCCCTCCCCCACCCCACAATTGTCCCCGCCATCTTAAGTACTGGCAGAAAGTCTGCCAGTACTAAAATAAAAGGTATCTTTTTTTTATATATATATATTTTAGAATATTTACATATGATGTTGTGTAGGATCCCCCCCTTAGCCCTTATCCTCCCTGATCCCCCCCAAAACAGCTTCCTAACCCTCCCCCTCTGCCTTATTGGGGGCCATATTGGGTACTGGCAGCTGTCTGCCAGTACCCAGTTTGCAAATAAAATGGTTTTTTTTTTATTTTTATTTCATTTTTCTGTAGTGTAGCTTCCCCCCCCCCCCAGACCAATCTCCCACCCGCTCCCAGATCACTTCGATTTCCAAGTACTAAATATTTTGCACCCCTAGTGTAGCGGTTCCCACCCGCTCCCTCCCCGTGCACGTGCCTGCCCACCTCCTCCCGTGCACGCGTGCCCCCGGCGATCCCGCCCCCCTCTCTGACAAGGATTGCATCGATGGCCGCCCACCCGCCTCCCACTTCAGCTCCCACCCACCAACGAATGCGGCCATCGATGCCCGGTGCAGAGAGGGCCACAGAGTGGCTCTCTCTGCTCCGGAGGGGCAAAATTTGTTATTGCAGGATGCCTCGATATCGAGGCATCCTGCAATAACCGGAAAGCAGCTGGAAGCGATCAGGATTGCTTCCAGCTGCTTTCCAAACCGACGACGTACGCCATACGTCCTCAGGCGTTAACTGTATTTTTTCTGAGGATGTATGGCGTACGTCCTCGGTCATTAAGGGGTTAAAAAAAAACTAGAAATTTGACTGTGAAATACCGTATTGTGCCGAGTATAGGCCGCACCCGGTTATAAGCCGCACCCTTAAAGTTTGGTGCTATTTTAAAGAAAATGTATTTTTTGCGTCATTAAACTAGCATATGAGCCTACCTAGGTTTAGCTTTTTTCAACAAAGAATACTAAGTGAACAAGGCAATTTTTAGTAAAGAGGCTGGGACAGTGCTAGTGTTAACAGCAGTGGAGTCAATAAATATGCTATAGCTAAGTCACTGCTTTACCAATAAGGTGGTCTAATCGCAAGTGGATCTCCGCTGGTTTCTGCCCACACTTATGTGCTAGATGCTACATGATACATAATACTGGTACATTACCGTTACATTGCACTTCAGGGAGTAGGGTCACCCAGCAACTACAGTATTTTCACCAGCATCACCGCCTTATACTCTCTGCAGCTCCAGGTGGCTCTGCATTCCCTTAACAGTCGGAAACAGCACTAGCCGGCGCCGCTCTCTGTGACTGACTGCCGCGCTGCAGATTACCTCACTGTCGCTGACTACACGTGCTGATCACATGTGCAGTCAGGATTTAGGAGCCAATGTGTGAAGACCTTTCCCGGCTGAGCTGCCCCAATAGGAAGCCAAAAAAAAAATGATAAAATACCCGATTATAGGCCGCAGCCGATTATAGGCCGCACCCCTAATGTAAAGCATTAAATTAGTGGAAAAAAGTGCGGCCTATACTCGGGACAATACGGTAATAGCAGTCAGTTTCCTTCACACGTGTGCGTTTCAGGGCCTGCCTGCCAGGGCACAGTGTCACACCAGTGCAACTCATATCTGGTGTAACAGTAGTGTACATTAAAAAAAAAAAAAAATAGAAATTTGACTGTGAAATAATAGCAATCCAAGAAGTATGGCAGCAATCAGTGGTTTAACAAATGGTCTTTATTTGGAGCACAGCAAACAAAGCAGCGACGTTTCGGGAGCTTCCTCCCTTTGTCAAAGGGAGGAAGCTCCCGAAATGTCGCTGCTTTGTTTGATGTGCTCCAAATAAAGACCATTTGTTAAACCACTGATTGCTGCCATACTTCTTGGATTGTTATTATATTGTGAGTAGGGTTTGGTGGTACCCCTACATGGCGTGCAAGTGGTTCAGGTGCTGACTGATACTCTCTGGACATTTCATTGTGAAATAATAGCAGTGAGTTTCCTTCACGCATGTGCGTTTCAAGGCCTACCAGGGCACAGTGTCACACCAGTGCAACTCAAATCTGGGGTAACAGTAGTGTACATTAAAAAAAAAAAAACTAGAAATTTGACTGTGAAATAATAGCAGTCAGTTTCCTTCACGTGTGTGCGTTTCAGGGCCTGCCAGGGCACAGTGTCACACCAGTGCAACTCATATCTGGTGTAACAGTAGTGTACATTAAAAACAAAACTAGAAATTTGACTGTGAAATAATAGCAGTCAGTTTCCTTCACACGTGTGCATTTCAGGGCCTGCCAGGGCACAGTGTCACACCAGTGCAACTCATATCTGGTGTAACAGTAGTGTACATAAAAAAAACTAGAAATTTGACTGTGAAATAATAGCAGTCAGTTTCCTTCATACGTGTGCGTTTCAGGGCCTGCCAGGGCACAGTGTCACACCAGTGCAACTCATATCTGGTGTAACAGTAGTGTACATTAAAAAAAAAAACTAGAAATTTGACTGTGAAATAATAGCAGTCAGTTTCCTTCACACGTGTGTGTTCCAGGGCCTGCCAGGGCACAGTGTCACACCAGTGCAACTCATATCTTGTGTAACAGTAGTGTACATTAAAAAAAAAAACTAGAAATTTGACTGTGAAATAATAGCAGTCGGTTTCCTTCACACGTGTGCGTTTCAGGGCTTGCCAGGGCACAGTGTCACACCAGTGCAACTCATATCTGGTGTAACAGTAGTGTACATTTAAAAAAAACAACACTTTTTTGACTGTGAAATAATAGCAGTCAGTTTCCTTCACACATGTGCATTTCAGTGCCTGCCAGGGCACAGTGTCACACCAGTGCAACTCATATCTGGTGTAACAGTAGTGTACATTAAAAAAAAACTAGAAATTTGACTGTGAAATAATAGCAGTCAGTTGCCTTCATACGTGTGCGTTTCAGGGCCTGCCAGGGCACAGTGTCACACCAGTGCAACTCATATCTGGTGTAACAGTAGTGTACATTAAAAAAAAAAACTAGAAATTTTACTGTGAAATAATAGCAGTCAGTTTCCTTCACACATGTGCGTTTCAGGGCCTGCCAGGGCATAGTGTCAAACCAGTGCAACTCATATCTGGTGTAACAGTAGTGTACATTTAAAAAATTTTTTTTTTTTTTTACTGTAATAGATTGAATAGCAGTTAGTTGTCTGCAAGCCTGTGTGTAAGGCCTACAGCGTCTACTCTGCCAACTTCTGCCAGTGTACAGTGCCACTCATATTTGTTGTCACAGTAGCTTGCATGCATAGTACCACTAATTGAAAAAAAAAAATGACAGGCAGAGGCAGGCCACCTGCAGGGGCCGTCGTGGTCGTGGTGCTGTGATTCCCTTTGGCCCTAGAATAATGCCCAGTGTTCAGAGGCCACATACCCTGAACTCGAAAAGTTCTGAGGACATAGTTGACTGGCTAACACAAGACACCCAATCTTCTACAGCTTCTGCTCTGAACCTTGACGCACCATTCTCCTCCAGCTTAGCTTCGGGCACCTCTCAAGTTACCACTCGCCCGCCTGCTGCCACCACCAACACTAGCACCACAGCCGCTTCACTTGATCTGTCAGAGGAGTTATTTACACATCAGTTGGAAGAAATGAGTGATGCGCAACCATTATTGCCAGAGGATGTAGATAACAGGGATATGTCTCAGTCAGGCAGCATTACACACATGGAAGTACGGTGTGATGATGATGATGTTGTACCCGCTGCTGCTTCCTTTGCTGAGTTGTCAGATACAAGTGAAGCGGTTGATGATGACGATGCATCCGTGGATGTCACGTGGGTGCCCGCTAGAAGAGAAGAAGAACAGGGGGAAAGCTCAGATGAGGAGACAGAGAGGAGGAGGAGACAAGGTGGAAGCAGGGGGAGGTCGTCGCAAGGAGCTAGTGGCACAGTCAGATCGCATGCATCGGCACCCGGGGTCAGCCAGACAGCACGCCAATCAACGCATGCTGTTGCCACCACCAGAATGCCGTCATTGCAGAGCTCAGCAGTGTGGCATTTTTTTGTGTGTCTGCCTCTGACAACAGCGATGCCATTTGCAACCTGTGCCAAAAGAAACTGAGTCGTGGGAAGTCCAACACCCACCTAGGTACAACTGCTTTGCAAAGGCACATGATCGCACATCACAAACGCCTATCAACACATGAGTACAAGCAGCACACAAACTCACAAATATGCCATGTGAGTGGTTTATACACATACACATTTTTATTTTGCTAGTTAACCTTTAGTAATCAAGCTCTTCATTTATAGCAATAGCCTTACAGTCTACAAACATCTTGTCAAAGTGCCCTAAAGGCTGTAAATCACAATCGGCAACTTGTAATAAAGAGCAGAGCAGCTAGTCCCACATAGCCTCCTCACCTCTAATGCCTTTATAGAACAAAAATATATATCCTGAAGCAGAATTTAACCCCCTGGCTATCAAAATGCACTACAACACATAACAAGTGAATACACTGCAATCCTCTCTGGTAGCCAAGGGGTTAAATTATGCTCTGCTTGTTATGTTGTCATTCTAGGCAGCATTAGAAGCCTTGTACAGTCCTAACCTGTCCTGAAGCTTTCATTCCTTCAACAAACAGTGTCTGCACCACAGTTATCAGCATGGAACTTGGCTGTGTGAGGGAGGCAACAGAAGTACATAAAATAAAAGTGAAACTAATAGTAAACATGCCTGGTGAAAATGGGAGGGGTTTAGTTTTAATCTTTGCCCCTCTCTCATCCATGGCTCCCTGGACTGCTGTAACATATTCCCAATGAAACACTCGACTCTGTAAGCAGCTGGCAGCACAATTCTTACTAAAATGTATGCCCTCATTTATACACTGACTACAGGCAGGCGCCCCTCACTGCAATGCAAAATTCAAATATCAAAATGCAGTATATGCACCTGTGCGAGACTCCCTGTTTTAGGGTAAAAAGTGGTTTATATAATTCCATCAGGGAAATAGAATGTCTGGTGACCATTCATCAATAATCTTGCCAGCCCAGAGACCAGGGGCAGACTGAAAAGTCGGGCAAATCGGCCCTTGTGTGAGGGCCCGGCATCTGTTAGGAGTCCCATGCCTTATACTGCAGCAGGATTTTTAAATTTATTTATTAAAATTTAATAATATATATTTTCTTTCCAGCTTTTAAGTTTTTACTGGTGGTCGGGGGGGATGGGTCAGGTCAGGCCGGGGGGAGCGGGCCTTCTCACATGTGTGGCTGCTGTAGCTAGGAAAAGGGAGGAGGAGGATGGGGTGGGAGGCAGATCTTTGTTTATTCTCGAGTAACAAGCAAGAAAGTTCAAAGCGGGAACCTCACTACGAAACTCACAGGCGTTCCTTTTTCCTGTGCCTGTACAGGACTGATGACTCTGTCTCTGTCAGACTCAGTGACTCAGTCAATCAGTGTGAGGTGTGTTGATGGCGACTGCAGACAGTCACTGTCAGAGTGAGCTTATTAGAGCTGTGGTCCCAGCAGTCTGGACAGGCTGACTGACAGTGACAGCATCATCCTCATTCCTCAAAACACTGCTGCCTGTGCACCTGCACCATTTATCCCCACATTCAAAGATAAAATTTGAAAAGTTATTTCAGGTAAAACTGAATCTCTCTTGTTGGTCATTAATAATGTGTCATGTCTTATAAATCCCATTGGATGATATAGTTTTTTCCATTTGATGATACAGTTGTTAATGCAGAAATAATAATATGTGGGCTGTGGCTTATATTTCTATTAGTGAGGAGCATATGTTTGTGTTGAGGGATTCAGACAGGTCTTATTCTATCAATACCAATTAACTGAAAAACAGTACACTGTTTCTACAATGTGTCTCTTTGCACCTGGAAAACCACAATAATCCTTAATAAAAGGGATTTAAAGATGCTCTGTATTCACTAAATGGTAATTAATATGCACATACATGGGTTCTCAGAAAAAAAATATGTAATGGGAGGAAACAAAACAATAAAATGCCCTTAAAAATCATTTCCATGGCAAAGTATGAAGCATGATAAATTTGCCTTTTGTACACATTGTTTTTTTTCTAAAGTTGTCTCATTGATATAAAAAAGTGATTAAAGTGTGTGCTTTTTAATATACAGAACCCAATTCCAGTGGGAGGCATATGTCCCCTTCCCATCCAGATGCCCATGTGCACATACATAAAAAATAAACATTAAGCCAGAGAGCACGTCTGCATGGGAATTGTATGGATTAATATTGACTCATATTATTTGCTAAAATAGGGTATCCAGTCCTCAGGAGCTCCAGATTTTAGCTGTATCCAGGGGTGGAACTACAGGGGGCGCACAGGTTCAAAATGCAACTGGGCCCCCCGAGGGTGGGGGCCCAGCTTAAAAAAAAAGTTTTCAATAAAAAACGTTTACCTGCCACTGCCTGCACTGATATCATGTGAGTGTGACGTGATGCTTCACTAATGTCTCTGTCTCTGACTACAGGGGTTAGTGTTTCTGTTTTACCCATTGGTGTTTATGTGTGTGTGTGTGTGTGTGTATTTGTGTATGGGGGGGGCGGGGGATAAACAGTGTCACTATACAGTACCACTATAAACAGTACAGGGGGGGCTGGACCATGTCACAGACTACTGTGGTCACTTTATAAAGTACTGGGGAGGGTAGGGTCAGGCCAGCCATCTCACCAGCAGATTACAGACTGTGTCACTATCGCCTAGATTTAGAGTTTTGTCGGTAAAGACCTGCGGTGCTAACAAGGCTTTTTTTTCCAGCGCACCCTTAAGCCAACGCTGGTATTACGAGTTGTCTGAATAGCTGCGTTAGCCTCAGAAAAGGGAGCGTTGAGCATAATTTAGCTCCACTTCAACCCTCAATACCAGCATTGCTTATGGTAGCGGTAAGCTGGAAAAACATGCACGATATCCCTATAGGAAACAATGGGGCTGAGCTGGCTGAAAAAAACCTAACACCTGCAAAAAAGCAGCATTCAGCTCCTAACGCAGCCCTATTGTTTCCTATAGGGAAACACTCTCTAAGTCTACACCTAACACCCTAACATGAACCCCGAGTCTAAACACCCCTAACCTTAGCCAATAGAATGCAAACAGCCAATAGAATGCAAGGTCAATCCGACTGGCTGATTGGATCAGCCAATTGGATTGAAATTCAATCTGATTGGCTGATTGCATCAGCCAATCAGATTTTTCCTACCTTAATTCAGATTGGCTGATAGAATCCTATCAGCCAATCGGAATTCGAGGGATGCCATCTTGGATGACGTCATTTAAAGGAACCTTCATTCGGCCTTAGGACATCGTACGAAGAGGATGGCTCCACGTCAGATGGATTCAAGATGGCTCTGCTCCGGTTGATTGAAGATTGAAGATGCCGCTTGGATGAAAACATCTGCCACTTGGAGGACCTCTTCTGCCCCGATCGGATAAAGACTTCTGCCGCTCTGGATGTCCACTTCTGGCCCATCAGTGCCCGGCTGGGTGAACGCGGCTCCAGGTAGGGTGATCTTCAGGGGGGGTAGTGTTAGGTTTTTTTAAGGGGTGGGTTTTAGAGTAGGGGTATGTGGGTGGAGGGTTTTAATGTTGGGGGTATTGTATTTTTATTTACAGGTAAAAGAGCTGATTACTTTGGGGCAATGCCCCACAAAAAGCCCTTTTAAGGGCTGGTAAAAGAGCTGATTACTTTTTAATTTAGGATAGGGTAGGGCATTTTATTTTTTTTTTTTTTATTTTTTTTTTATTAGGGGGCTTAGATTAGGTATAATTAGTTTAAACTTCTTGTAATTTTTTTTTATTTTTTGTAATTTAGTGTTTGTTTTTTGTATTATAGTTTAGTTTATTTAATTGTATTTTAGTTTAGATAATTGTAGGTAATTTATTTAATTAATTTATTGATAGTGTAGTGTTAGGTGTATTTGTAACTTAGGTTAGGATTTATTTTACAGGTAATTTTGTAATTATTTTAATTAGGTAGCTATTAAATAGTTATTAACTATTTAATAACTATTGTACCTAGTTAAAATAAATACAAAGTTGCCTGTAAAATAAATATAAATCCTAAAATAGCTACAATGTAACTATTAGTTATATTGTAGCTATATTAGGGTTTATTTTATGGGTATTTAGTTTTAAATAGGATTAATTTATTTAATGATAGTAAATTTAGTTTGTTTAATTAAAATTATATTTAAGTGGGGGGTGTTAGGGTTAAGGTTAGAGGTTAATAAATTTATTATAATAGCGGCAATGTTGGGGGCGGCAGATTAGGGGTTAATAATTGTAGGTAAGTGGCGGCGATGTTAGGGAGGGCAGATTAGGGGTTAATAAAATTTATTATAGTGTTTGCGAGGCAGGAGTGTGGTGGTTTAGGGGTTAATACATTTATTATAGTAGCGGCGATGTCCGGTCAGCAGATAGGGGTTAATAAGTGTAGGTAGGTGGCGGCGATGTTGGGGGGGCAGATTAGGGGGTAATAAATATAATATAGGTGTCGATGATGTTAGGGGCATCAGATTAGGGGTTCGTAGGTATAATGTAGGTTGCGGCGGTGTCCGGAGCGGCAGATTAGGGGTTAAAAAATTTTTATTATAGGGTTTGCGATGTGGGGGGCCTCGGTTTAGGGGTTCATAGGTAGTTTATGGGTGTTAGTGTACTTTATAGCACAGTAGTTAAGAGCTTTATGTTCCCGCATTATCTTATAAAACTCTTAACTACTGACTTTTTTTTGCGGTTGGAGTCTTGTCGGTAGAGGCTCTACTGCTCACTTCTTCCAAGACTCGTAAGACCAGCGTTAGGCAAATCCCATAGAAAAGATAGGATACGCAATTGATACGCAATTGACGTAAGGGGATCTGCGGTAGCCTCGAGTCACGGAAAAAAAGTGAGCGGTAGACCCTTTCCTGCCTGACTCTAAATACCAGCGGGCGTTAAAAAGCAGCGTTAGGACCCCTTAACGCTGCATTTTAACCCTAACGCAGAACTCTAAATCTAGGCGTTTGTCACTAACTCACTATATACAGTACTGGTGGGTTAAACAGTGTCACTATATACAGTAATAGGGGTCAGACCATCTCACAGACTGTGAGCACAGGGTACCTCCTGTTGCAGACATGTAATCTGATTCACATTTTTTTCTGTGTTAAATGTTAAAAAAAAAAAAAGATGTGTAGCAAATTCAGCTTTTTTTGTGGGGGGGGGGGGGGCCTTCTTAGATTCTTGCACCTGGGCCCTGTGGTTTATAGTTACGCCTCTGGCTGTATCTCTATTTGAGAATAGATGAGTTAGTTTAGTCATTTTCATAGGTTCTACAGTGAGATTCTAACACTATGTCCTGTTTGTAGCTATCAAAGACTTTACTTAGTATACCACTACTATAAATGCTTCTTGAGGTGTAATACATACAAGACAAACTCACGGTGCACCAATGGCGCTCTGTTTTTTGCTGTCTAATATTTTGATCCACTGCCAAACACTAAGATGATCACATCTTTTGCCAGCAAAAAAAAGTGTTTATACTGTTCTGACCACACACCATTGGGAGATGATCTTACATTTTGTGCTGGCGAGACCTTTAGATCATTGAGCCCTACGTATTGGCCTTTGAGTAAACAGTAATAAAGAAGATAAAGAGGACTTTGTATAAATAATTAGACAAATAACATAATGAGGTATCAGTTAGCAGAAACAGCTATTTTACATACAAAAATATACCTAAAGGAACAATTTCTCATACATTTTAAACTCTGCCGCTGGCATAACAAGTAATTGGAAATGCATTAGGGAAATGCCAATTTTACAGTACAGTGCTCCTTTAATGTGCACAACACTCAGAGCATGTGAAGGGAACAGATATCAACAAATTATGAACACATAAAACATAAAAACGGTCTTCAATGATGACAGATTTAAATCACCCAGCATTTGATCGTACTTAATAATTGACAGGCCCTACTCTCACACTATTGGTTATGGAAGAGCAGGGACAGCGTTGTATAAACTGCTGCTCGTGTAATGTACACCTAGTGCATGAAAAAATAAATCTAATGTATGTGAGAACTCAGAGATTCTTTGTTAATTGAATATTACTTGTTTTAGAATATACTTACCAAGTAAGGAATTGAAAAGAACATAGCTATTAAAACATTTTTATTGGAATATGTGAATGTATTTCTCAATATGTTTGTCAAGGTAGGAAAATTTTGAGTTTAAAAATTAAGCTCACTGATATGCAGTTGTGACTGCATATTCATGCTTAAATTATAAAAAATGATATGAAATAAAATTGCCCATGATACCCATTGCCTGCGGTGATGAATTAGTACCTATGATTTCAATATTACAGCTTGCATTTATTGTGGGCCTTTTCCCATGACATAATCGACTTGTGACTGTAAATTTAATGGTCCAGACTTAAATGCTACACATCATAGTAAACAAATCAATCAATACATTTGTATAATGTTCTAATATCAGATTATTATTTTTTTATGTATAAAAGTATGATATTCAATTTAATTTTAATTTGAAATTTATTTTTGAAGTAACAAACATTCCCTAGTTCATGCTACTGAGACAGAAGTATTTTTTTAAAAAAATTCTAATTATAAGGGACTATCACATAGATTACAAGTTTTGCTTTCGTGTTTTGATGTTGAAAAAATGGTAATTTCATTGTTAAAACAGCACCGCAGCCATTACTAATCTTGTCGGTATAGCTGTACCACAAGTCTTTTAGCCTGTACTGCAACGTCAGTGACGTTTTTCATGGGACTTCCATAGCTCCGGTATTACAAGTTTTGCAGTGATGCTAAAAAAACTTGCATTACAGCCTATACCGACAAGATCTGTTTAGCCATCTAAGAACAGTAGTTATGAGTTTTACGCTACAAAACTGTTACATAAAACTCTAAAATGTCATAAAGTACACTAAACACCCATACACTACCTATTAACCCCTAAACCAAGGCCCTCCTGCATCGCAAAACATTATATTAAGCTCATTAACTCCCGACATCGCCGCCACTAATGCAATTTATTAACCCCTATTCTGCAGCTCCCCGACATCGCTGCCACTATAATAAAGTTATTAACCCCTATTCCCCTGCACCCCAACATCACCCACACTAGTATAAATCTATTAACCCCTATTCCTCCGCTCCCCGACACCGCCGCCACTATTACAAAAACTTATTAACACCTAAACCTCTGGCCTCCCACATCACTACCATTAAATAAACCTATTAACCCCTAAACCACAAGCACCCCACATCGCAACAACCTAAATTAAACTATTAACCCCTAAACCTAACCCTAATATAACCGTAACCCTAACCCTAAACCTAACACCCCTTAACTTTAACATAATTAAAATAGAGCTAAATTAAAATTACAATTATTAACTAAATAATTCCTATTTAAAACTAAATACATACTTACCTGTGAAATAAAACCTAAGCTAGCTGCAATATAACTAATAGTTATATTGTAGCTAGCTTAGGTTTTATTTTTATTTCACAGGTACGTTTGTATTTATTTTAACTAGGTAGACTAATTAGTAAATAGTTATTACTATTTACTAACTACCTAGTTAAAATAAATACAAACTTACCTGTGAAATAAAACCTAAGCTGCCGTACACTAAAACCTAAAATTACAAAAATAAAAAAACCTACCATTACAAAAAATAACTGTTGGTATATACCAGGTTATAAAATTATTATTTATTATTATTCTTTAAAATAACCTCCAATTAAAACTGTATATAGGAAACAATTTAAATTAACATTTATTCCTAAATTCTTATATTAGTTAAATTTATATACACACTGGATTAAATTTACGTAGGGACTAGCTTATGAATCAATTATACACGTTTATTCCGTTATAATATTCTATACCACAGATCATAAAAATATAGCTCTAAAATGAACCTTACTTACAATAAACACCACACATGAGAATCCCAGCACAGTCTATAATTATCCAGCTTAGTTCACTCCAAATATCAGAATATAAACTATTAGCTTAACCATGCTTAATTAGTAACTACCAGGGATTTAATCACAATAACCAATTTATGTACAGTTCTGAAAGAGTTTACTATAATGACTGACTTATAAATCTGGAGTGCAAAACCCTGTCTATCAAATAAATTACTTAGCACTAAATATGACTGGTTCTAATTTTCACAGGGCTATGGATATAACTTAAAACACCAAATATGTTCTTAAAATTACCAGCTGCAATTAAACTATAGCCTTAGAATACCTTTTTTTTAAAATATTAAAAATATAGAACAGCCATACGTTACTACGTAAACCAATTGAGTGTTTCAGCTTTCTCAGATAAGTCCAATTCACCTCATAAAATAAGAGAGGTATTTTGCAATATGGATAAGAAAAGGTAGCCCAATTTCGCTTATAGTGACTGTGTCCCAAATGGCAGCAAGGTTATCAGTCAAAATTTTAGCAAGCAAAGACCCTTTTTTTCTCCTATGCATGAGCTTTTCAAGTGATAGTCCCCGCTTCTGTTTTGTAATCATTGGTGAATGTTTGGATAAGCCCCACGGAAGCTTGTCTCTGTGATAGGCCCTTCGGAGCTGAACATCTCTTGGTTTACAGGGATCATACCAGTTTTAGTCCACTAGGGGGCAGCAGACAACTAGAAATGTACTTTCATTATCAATATTGTTACAGTTTTTACAGTTTACTATGTATCTTCAAATGGATATTTAATATACTCACTATTTCCTGATATTAATAAACTTATCTGGTCAACATATATGCTCCATCTAATATAATTTAGCATGTATCTATAGAGACTAAACATGAGCATATCTCTAGTAATATTTTAAAATGCATTTAAAATCACATTTTCCATGAAAGGATTTAAAAGGATCACAATACCTTCAGCATGGATCTAACTAATATCCCAGTTATCATCTTAATATAACATACATGCCTTGATATTAGAAACCAGTTGTAATTTCATATCTATATTTATATTGGATTATTTTCCAATATCAATAGAAATATTGCATATCTGTATAACTCTTGCTGAGTGTATAAAAACATATGATATAATTTACAGCACCAATTACATATGCACTTATTAGATGCCTGATACATAAAAAGAATGTTATTAATTTTGAAATAAATTGGACATTTTAAATTGACTATATGGTTACTTATTACATTCAGCAAAAACTTATCTAATATGCCACTTTTAGGCATTTTTTCTCATATCCACAATTACATTATTTGTACCATACTGAGGTATACCTTAACTGAAAATTATACATAAGTTGTACTTAAAATGAATTTCTAAGTTATAGTATAGACATGTGTTCATAATATGTATTTAGAATTTCCCAGAGGTTTGTGACCTAACATTTGATTGCCAAGTAAGTGTTAATTACTATCTTCCTGAGCTTCAAAGAGGTCATTATAGACAGTATGTCTGTATATCTCCACATGGGGTCATTACTTGATAACTTTTATTATACATAGATTTTGATCTGAGCAAATGTAATTCAGCATATTGAGTGGGAGAGGGGTATGTTGTGGCCATAACCCACTCAATTCATTTCAAAGGAGATCTTAGCTGACATAAAATATCAATATTTATTTGATACATATGTAGCTTATGTAATGCCATTCACAGGTACCCTGACATAACAAACACTAAAATTACAAAAAATAAAAAAACTACCATTACAAAAAATAACAAACAAAACTATCCAAAATAATAAAAAAAAATTCCTATTCAAATAACCTTTTAAAAAAATTAAAAAATCCACCCCGAAATAAAAAACCCTAAGCTCTTTTGCTGCCCATTACAAATAAAAAAAAAATTAATTCTAAAAAGAAAAACCCACACCAAATGAAAAAAACCACCCAAAATAACAAATTAATTATCAAAAATAAAAACAATTATTCCTATTCTAATACCTATTTTAAAAAAAACACCCCAAAATAAAAAACCCTAATCTATAATAAATTACCACTAGCCCTTAAAAGGGCCTTTTGTAGGGCATAGAGTGCCCACCCTAAACTATCCATCTTCATCCAGGTGGCATCTTCATCCAGGCAGCATCTTCATCCAGGCGGCTCCATCTTCATCCATCACGGGACCGGCATCTTCTTTATCCCTGCAGTGGCGGAGCAGTGATGTGCGGAGGCAGAGGTCCAGGCAAAGGTCCAAGGCGGAGGTCCAGGCGAAAGTCCAAGGCGGAGGTCCAGGTGGAGGTCCAAGGAGGAGGTCCATGGGAAGGTCCATCAATCTGTCATGGAGTTCCTCTTCATGCGATCGTCCTCCGCACACTGATGATTAACATGCAAGCTACCCCTTTTATACTTTGGGTACCATTGCATTCCTATTGGGTGAAAATTTTGAATTAGCCAATAGTAATTAGGTCTGCTAAAATTATATTGGCTTTGAACATCAGCCAAAAGGATTTAAGCAGCTCTCATTCTATTTGCTGATCCAGTTGCAAAAACACCACACGCGTTATGGCTTTTTCGCATTTGGGGTTGTGCAGCAATTACAAGTTGCAAAATAACTTATTTTGCTTGCACGTTAAGCCGCATAATCCAAACAGTCCAATCACATGCGCTTTCACTTATTCCCCATAGAAGTCAACGGAGAAGACAAATAGTAAAAAACCTACCAAAACCTTAATCTGTTGCGCAGAGCCCTTGACGTTTTCTCCTTGAAAATTGTACATCAAAATGCAAATATTTCATATTGCGAAAAAAAAATTTGTAACAGAATATGTTCTATTTGTTTATAAATAAATATTTCTCTATATATGTGATGATTTTTGGACTGATATACCTATGTATAGCGAGATTTTGTATATGAATATATATACATATATATACTGCATATATATACATATGTCTAGATATCTTGAGATTTATATGTGAATCTCTTTGAAAATCCTTCTAATCTATTGTTTAATGTGGATAAGATTGTAATGTGAAATATTTTCATTAACTCCATAGTTAAACATATCCCTATACATATATATCCATGTTTCTCTATATATGTGTATGTATGTCAATGTAAAATTCCTTTTTTGTTTTTTGTTTTCGAGATCTCGTAATCTTTAAACCCTTATAACTTTTGTGTGCAATATTTTTTTTAAAATAATTTTTATTAGACAGTGATAACTGTACTTTGCACGCAAGTGAAAAATTTCGTTAGAGCACCACTACCACTGTATCACATTTTAAAGTTCACTTGATTCACCCTTAAATGGTTACATGCATTTGCCAGCTATGACCTTAAGACACGGGGGCCGATTTAACAAATCTGTCCAACATGATATGCTGCAGCATATCATGTCCGACAGACATTGCTGAATGCGGACAGCATACGCTGTTGGCATTTAGCCTTGCACAAGCAGTTCTTTTGAACTGCTTGTGCAATGCCGCCCCCTGCAGATTTGCAGCAAATTGATCGGGTTGATTGCTGTACGCCACTCAGAGGCGGCGGATCCAGATAAGGTGCAGCGGTCATATTATTATTTTATTATTGGTTATTTGTAGAGCGCCAACAGATTCCGCAGCGAAATAAACAAAGGGGGAGTACAACAAAACAATTATAGGGATCAAATGGGTAGAGGGCCCTGCCAAGAGTTGCACTGTTGTAGTCAACTCTTAAGAAGGTGATCTACAAACAGCTGGACTCTTAGGCTTACATGCTAAGGAGGTTCAGGGGATAGCAATGGAGGAGAGGAACTGGTATTAGGAAAGGTTAGTGTAGGTTGTATGCATCCCTGAACAGTAGAGTCTTTAGGGAGCACTTGAAGCTTTTAAAACTAGAAGAGAGTCCTTTGGAGCGAGGCAAAGAGTTCCACAAGATGGGAGCCAGTCTGGAGAAGTCCCGTAAATGGGAGTGTGATGAGGTGACAAGAGAGGAGGAGAGTAGGAGGTCATGAGCAGAGCAAAGGGGACGGGGGAAGAGTATCAGGAGACAAGGTCTGAGATATAAGGGGGGCTCAGTGCAGTTGAGGGTTTTGAATGTCAGAATGAGAATTTTTTTTTTGATCCTAGAGGCAAGAGGAAGCCAGTGAAGGGATTGGCAGAGAGGTGCAGCAGATGAAGAGTGACGTGTAAGGAAAATGAGTCTGGCAGAGGCATTCATTATGGATTGTAAAGGAGCTAGGCGGCAGGTGGGGAGACCAGAGAGGACAGAGTTGCAGTAATCGAGGCAGGAAAGAATGAGAGAGTGGATTCAAATCTTAGTTGTGTCTTGTGTAAGGAAGTGTTCAATTTTAGAGATGTTTTTAAGGTGAAAGCGGCAGGCTGTAGCCAAGGACTGAATGTGAGGAGTGAAAGAAAGATCTGAGTTAAATGTGACCCCGAGACATCGGCCATGCGGGGTAGGGGTAATGATGGAGTTGTCGACAGTTATAGAGAGATTGGGGGTGGGGAGTTTTGAAGAAGGGGGGGGAATAAGGAGATCAGTTTTGGAGAGATTTAGTTTGAGGTAGTGAGAGGACATCCAGTTCTTAACTCCTGTTTCTGGCGAGCCTGAAGGAAACAGGGTGAGTTGGCCCCATTCAGGGCATAGTAAATTGGCCCCACAGAGTGCATCAACATGTTGAAAATACCAGCATATACTGGAAATAAGGCAACTATTAATGAGTGTAAGTGAGAACTGGCAGTGAATGGGTCACCTGGATTTTGATTTTTCTTAGTATGTAGCGGAGAATGAGCGGCTTTCAGGAATTGAGCAGGATTAAGGCAGCTAGTTTAATGCAGTGCATTACCAGAATGTGTGACTATGATAGTAAACCGGGGGCACTGTTTGATAAGCTTTTCCCTGAACTTTGCTAAGGCCAAATGATACACAGAGAAAAAAAATACAGAACACAAAAAGGAATCATACAAATATATGTCAGGCTGGATATTTGGCCCTTGGGTAATATGACTCTTAATGTCAAAAGAAAAACATTTTCACAGTGTAGCCTTTTGCTGTCTTAGTCAAATGCCAGCTATGAATGTTCACAAGATATTGGAAAGCTAAAGAAAAAATATGTGTATAAAACTGCTGCAATATAACAAGAATGTATTAAGAATTCTAAGTACAATTTTCTAAAAACATACATTTATTGATAGCAATGCCATGTCACACAATATCACTTAAGCAACTGTTATAGTGGTAAAATGTCATATTCTAATTTGTTAGAGCATTTAATGTTAAAACGCTAGCGACCCTGCAATGCTATTTGTTTAACCCCGACCCCTATATCTTTAAAAACATATTTGACGTATTGCTCAGGAGCAGCAAAGCATCAGTAGTTGCCCAGCTGGGTCATACTACTACCACTGGAGATTGGGTCAGCAACCCTATACACTTGGGACCAGAAGTGCTCTGTGGCTCTAAAGTGGTACTTTAAAGGAGCATGATACCCAAATGTTGAAGCATTTGAAAGTGATGCCGCATAGCTGTAAAAAGCTGACTAAAAAATATCATCTGCACACCTCTAGGTAAAAAAAGGAAGATATTTACCTCAAAATGTTCTAAGTATCCACGATAGTCCCATGACTTGCAAGGGAGTGTGCATCTGGCATGTGCAGGCACAGTCATGTTATTTTCCTATTCAGATTAAGGAAGTTTACTGTGAAATCTCACCAGGTTTATGTGAAATCTCATGAGATAACAGCAAAGCAATGCATGACCTCAGCACTGTTGATACTGTTTGGCTATTGTGTTTAATTTTCCCCAACTTCTGCTTTACAGCATCTGAAGTAACTTACTTACTCTAATAACTTACTCTGGTGAGCTGAAGAAATTGTGAGGTTAAATATCTTCCCTTTTTATATAGAGATATTCATGGGATATTTTCATGTCACCTTTTTACAGTTATACTGAATCACTTTCAAGTGATTGAGCATATGAGTTTTATGTTCCTTTAACTGTATCTTTATATCCTTTATGGAGATTAAAAACATAAAAATGAAAGGGTTGCTGGTGCTAAACACTATGGGCCAGATTACAAGTGGAGCAGCATTTAACCCTCCCGCTCAAGCTCAAACTCCTCTAGAAGTAAGCTTTTGTGCGCTTCGGGTAGTGCTTAAATTACAATGGAGCAAAAAAAGTGGAAAAAGGGTCTAGCACCCTACTCGCGCACAAACCCGATTCACATATTCTTAAGTGCACTAACACGACATGAAAATATGAGTATTTCACTTTCTAATGTTCTTCACATAGCAGAATATGTTATATTTATTCATAAACACATATTTCTACATATATCTGATGGTATATATATATATATATATATATATATATATATATATATATATATATATATATATATATATATATTTATAAACCAAGTGCCAAGAAGGTGCTATTAAATGGAATGCAGATGTTTAACAAGACATATGTTCACCTATGTTAAAGGGACAGTCAAGTCTAAAAAAACTTTCATGTTTCAAATAGGGCATGCAATTTTAAACAACTTTCCAATTTGCTTTTATCACCAATTGTGCTTTGTTCTCTTGGTATTCTTAGTTGAAAGCTAAACCTAGAAAGGCTCATATAATAAATTCGAAGACCTTGAAGGCCGTCTCTTATCACATGCTTTTTTTTTTGCTTTTCACAACAGGGGAGAGCTAGTTCATGTAAACCATATAGATAACATTATGATCATGCCCGTGGGTTGTGGCAGACACTGCATTAATTGGCTAAAATGAAAGTCAATATATAAGACATAAAATGTCATGTGATCAGGGGGCTGTCAGAAGATGCTTAGATATAATGTAATCGCAGAGGTAAAAAGTTTATTAATATAACCATGTTGGTTATGCAAAACTGAGGAATGGGTAATAAAGGGATTATCTATCTTTTAAAACAAAAACATTTCTGGTGTTGACTGTCGCTTTAAAAGTGAATTCATGATGAATACTTTGACGAAGAAGGAATATTACAGTTATAACCTTCGAAACGCGTAAGGATACCGAAAGAGACGCTGGCATTCAGGATCCCTATCTGGGTGATATTTTTAGAAGGGTATTACGTGTATCTGTGTGACATTGTTTCCAAGAATACTACATGCACCTATATATGTTTTATGAAGCGCAATTGATATCTTATAAGTAATTGAGGTTGGAAAATGTGAGCAGCTTTTAACATAAAGTGTAATATTAGATTTTAAGATTAAAACCGTTTTACATACAGTATTGCACTATTTGGTTTAATTTATTTATTTCCCTCGGTGTGACATCATGAGAATTCTACCATAACCCAGGAAAGGACAGAAACAAAAACACAGGGTGGCGGAAGTGAAGCCTCTTCTTGAACTGTGTGGCACTTACCTCATAGGATTGAGGTAGACGTTTGTAAGTAGAAACCCTGAAAGGGTACTTCTTCAACATTTTAATTTTCATTTGAGTAGGCTTGTATATGAAGCTGGGAATCATTTGAAAACTCCAATATTGAATGAATTGTACATGGACTTTTATTGCAAATATCTGTAAATTCACTATTAACATAGGAGAACATATGTCTTGTTAAACATCTGCATACCATTTGAAAGCACCTTCTTTGCACTTGGTTTATATGTTTTCTTGATTTGAGTGTTTGTGTTTTGGGGACTATTAACACATACTCTTTAAAGATACAGGCAGCTATGTCTGGTTTACAAAATTATGGGGAGACAAAAAGTGAGTTTAAAATCTTCCACTACATACAAATTGTAGAGAATATAACTCATTGTGTAAACTATTTACAAATCTAGATAAGCCAGAAGACTTGCTTTTCCCACAGAAACTCTCTGATTACATTGTTTCCAATGCAGCAAAGGATCATGGGTGAGCTATGCAAATGAGGTTCACAATGACTCATCTTTTTACTTTTAGCCTGCTTTTTAAGGCAGACTTCCCTTTACGCCATAGCATCGCTGCATTACACAGCTTTTAAGCTTAGCTAGGGTTAGTACAGTGATTCAGACCAATCCCAGGACAGCTGTTTCGTGGTTATTGCCACTCATCAGCTGGGAGTAGGTTGAATCACTGCTTGGTAAAGTTGATTAAAGAAATCAACTTTACCAAGCAGAGAATTTTTGTGGGAAAAGCAAGTCTTCTGACTTGTCTAGATTTGTAAATAGTTTACACAAGGAGTTATTTTCTCTCTCTCTCTCTCTCTCTCTCTCTCTCTCTCTCTCTATATATATATATATATATATATATATATATATATACATATATATAATCAGTTATAGAATGATTCCAACCACCAGTTTCAACCACCTGGGTGCAATTATGGTTCAGATACGTAAACAAATCAACTGCACTCACAGGAATTTAGGATATCACCAATGTCTAAATTTGTTGACGTTTTGGAGACTACAATATCCCCTTCATCAGAATAAATATTGTGTACAAATATCACACTTTTATACTGTGCAAAATAAACATATGGTTCCTGTGTTTGTGGTATTAGATGCAAAGGTTGTGACCATAATTAATTTATTGTCATCCACAGTTCTGTCATTAATTTTATTGATCAGTTCAATTTGTTTTAACCCTTGTATTTCTCTCATAACCGATTCCACCAGTTGTATTTTGTATCCCCTCTGGAGAAACTTGTGCTTGACTTCACGTAACTTAGAGACCCCTAGGTCCACCTAAGAATTATTTCTAAGGGCTCTTATCATTTGGGATTTTATGATGCCCCTAAAGAGGGCGGATGGCAACTATCTGCCCTCAGTAGGAAATTGCGGTCTGAGGGCTTAGTGTACAGTGATGTTCCTAGAGAATTGTTTGTAATAAAGATGGATAAATATAGGATCTGTATACTGTGTTCCTCTACATTAAGTTTAAATCTGACGGTGGTATTAGTATTATTTAAGATACTGAACCATTGGTCAAGTTTATCACGCCCACCTCTAGAAATGAGAAAAATATTGTCGATATAACTTCTATAGAAGACTATAGACTGGTCATTCTTATTCCGCAGATATGCATTCTAAAAGGAGGAAATGAATACATTTGCATAAGTAGGGGCCATATTTGACCCCATCGCTGTTCCCAAAGTTTGTACATAAAACTTTTCCTCAAACCTAAAGTAATTCTTATTAAGGTAAAATTTGATAAGTGACAGTAAGTATTCCACTGGTGGGCACAGGTATTCTTGATTTCCAATGAGATATTCCCTCACTGTCCTAAGTCCCTCTTGGTGGGGCATAATCATATACAAATTGTTGAAGTCGAGAGTCACCTAGCACTTTAGAGAGGCTAGCACCCTAATCGCGCATAAACCTGATTGCATATTCTCAAGTGCGCTAACCCGACATGAAAATATGAATATTTCACTTTACAATGTTCTTCTCATAGCAGAATATTATATATATATATATATATATATGTATTCATAAACACATATTTCTACATATATCTGATGTTTATATATATATATATATATATATATATATACTCTGATGAAGCGCATGTGCGAAACGCGTCAGTTGTTAATCTTGCTACCTACCTGTGCACCTGCAACTTTGCTTAATAAATCAACTTTTTCAACCTGGTTCCTGCTCTCCAGACTGGCCTCGTTTTTCTCCTTTGGGGGATTCCTTATCATGATATGTATATATATATATATATGATTATACATAGGTATACATATATAAAGATAAATATAGAAATATCTATTTAAAAATGCAAAGAACATATTCTGCTAGAGTTGTAATCAAAATTATTCAACCCCCATTGCAATCAGGTTTATTGTCGAAATTTATAAACTTTCAGCTGTTTGCAATAAAAAGCAAATAAAACAAAAGCAATTGAAATAGTTCAACACAACGAATGCTTCAAGTGGTTTCCCTAAATTCAACTGACAATGCAGCTTTTAATTAATTCTGCATTATTAAAATTGTTCAACTCCCTGAATAGAATCCCTCACAACAGCACAAATATGCAAAACAGGTGTTGTCTAAAGCGCACCTGATGCAACTAATCAAGGGTTCCATTAGTTGCACCAGGTGTGCTTGAGTTAGAGCACATGAAAATACCTGAACTGGTTAGGGATTTGATGAGTGTCTCGTTTGACTGCATGTTAGAAATATGGCTAAGTAAAAAAAATTGTCCAAAAAGTTAAGAGAAGAGATCAAAAAGATACAAAAAGATAGCAAAGGCACTGAATATTCCTAGAGACAACTTTGGATGCATAGTTCGCAAGTTCTGGGTGGGGCAGAAAAGGGAAGCTATCAATGGCTGCAACCAGATTTCTGAGAAGGCAGGTTGAGAAAAACAATTGCATGACTGCAAAAGACCTACAGCAAGACTTGGTGGCATACACAAAAATAAGATTATAATACCGAATTTAATATATTATAATGATGCAATCTCAAAGTCTAGGATACAAAGCACATATAGAGACAAGACCAGTAAATTCAATGCAAAAACAATAAATCTTTATATATATATAGTGAACCTTGAAATGTACAATTCAATACATACAATTAACCATCCATACAAACACATTCATACTCATTAAAAGGGGTACCCCAATTTAGCAGCAAGAAATTCTTAACTTATTATCATGGTGCACCACATGAGTCCAGAGACTGAAACTCCCAAATAACACTAGATGTTAGAGCCAAGCTTTGAATACATGCAGTTAGTTGCGTAAGCCAGATGTCATAAAGCAGGAATTACAACATTATTGCAAAAGTTCTTCATGCAACGTTGGTTAGTATGTTAGACTCATGAGACAAAGTCCCATCCAAACATCCAGATGTCCTGTGCAAACAGTAGCGTTAATGTCATGCAATAAAGCAAAGTTCATTAAGATTCCTTTAAATATGGCAGCAATAGTAAAGCACAATCTCTGTCAAAAGCACTGTGTTGCAGTAAATAGATATAAATAATGTACACGTCTCATTGGTGCATTTTCTCTTAATGAACAAAAAGCCACAGCCTGTGTAAAGTCACTTGCAGTCCGCAAATAAATGCTTAATAAGCACATCACAACTCATCATAGACAGGTAATCACATACCAGCCGCATCGAGCGGCATACTTAGTTTTGAAGACAGCGTGATCCTCATCCGTCTGTGTGTATGCAGGCATTAGTGGCAAAGCGTCCAAATATAGTGATTCTTGGTTCTTGCTTTCAAACGGGGTAACTCTCCCCTATAGCGGGCTTGAAGTGTTAGGTCGCTACCCGCTATAGGGGAGAGTTACCCCGTTTGAAAGCAAGAACCAAGAATCACTATATTTGGACGCTTTGCCACTAATGCCTGCATACAGACAGACGGATGAGGATCACGCTGTCTTCAAAACTAAGTATGCCGCTCAATGCGGCTGGTATGTGATTACCTGTCTATGATGAGTTGTGATGTGCTTATTAAGCATTTATTTGCGGACTGCAAGTGACTTTACACAGGCTGTGGCTTTTTGTTCATTAAGAGAAAATGCACCAATGAGACGTGTACATTATTTATATCTATTTACTGCAACACAGTGCTTTTGACAGAGATTGTGCTTTACTATTGCTGCCATATTTAAAGGAATCTTAATGAACTTTGCTTTATTGCATGACATTAACGCTACTGTTTGCACAGGACATCTGGATGTTTGGATGGGACTTTGTCTCATGAGTCTAACATACTAACCAACGTTGCATGAAGAACTTTTGCAATAATGTTGTAATTCCTGCTTTATGACATCTGGCTTACGCAACTAACTGCATGTATTCAAAGCTTGGCTCTAACATCTAGTGTTATTTGGGAGTTTCAGTCTCTGGACTCATGTGGTGCACCATGATAATAAGTTAAGAATTTCTTGCTGCTAAATTGGGGTACCCCTTTTAATGAGTATGAATGTGTTTGTATGGATGGTTAATTGTATGTATTGAATTGTACATTTCAAGGTTCACTATATATATATAAAGATTTATTGTTTTTGCATTGAATTTACTGGTCTTGTCTCTATATGTGCTTTGTATCCTAGACTTTGAGATTGCACTTATTTGTGGAATCTTCTTTCTTTTTCTGCCTTTTCAAAATATGTTTTTCTAGGTTGCACTATAGATTTTATTATCTTTATTTAGGAGAGCTTTACTAAAAATCTTTTTGTAGTTTAATATATTATACATGTGTTTATAATGCATATATTCAAGCATCAACACTTTACTTCTGGTCTTCAAAAGTAGCTGGGAAGAATTGCGCTCACCAGAGCACGTTTCCATAAGCTCCTATGGGAGCCTTGTTCTGATGCCATCAGAGACAGCATCAGAACCTAAGTGCAGCGAATGGGGAAAGTAATGCCGCGATGGCAGCAATTTTAAATATTTATGTATATGATTATATACATACTGTATATATTACACATATTAACACATAACTATATACTGGGGCATATCTATCAAGCTCCGTATAGAGTCCGCTGCTCCATAACCTGTTTGCCTGTTCTGAGCAGGCATACAGACATTGCCACAATTCAACCTGATCAAGTACGATCGGGTTGATTGACACCCCCTGCTGGCGGCTGATTGGCCGCAATTCTGCAGGGGGCGACGTTGCACCAGCAGCTCTTGTGAGCTGCTGGTTCAATGCTGAATACGGAGAGCGCATTGCTCTCCGTATTCAGCGAGGTCTGGCGGACCTGATCCGCACTGTCGGATCAGGTCCACCAGACTTTGATAAATAGAGGCCAAAGTATGTATTTAAGCATACACATATATACTTACTGGGAACATGCGACAGACATTAGCCAATCACAGACTAGTATACATATACCCTGTGAGCTTGTGCACATGCTCAGTAGAATCGTGCTCCCTAGAAAGTGTGTATATCAAAAGACTGTGCAAAATTTGACCATGTAAGTAAATTGGAAAGTGTCTTAAAACAGCATGCTCTACCTGAATCATAAAAGTTTATTTTGACTTGAGTGTCCCTTTAAGATACATATAGAGGAAAGAGTAAATTTACCTCAAATATTGCACCATGCTTTTTTTCACAAGTGCTATCTTTTCCAGCGCTATTTTGTGTTGCACTCAAGCACAACACTAATCTCACCCTTATATGAGTGATAATAGCCCACCCCACGCAATTCCTTCAAAGTATAGGATGTGCTAAAAAATGTCAGTTGCATTGAGATTCTCTGATAAACAATTTATGTACCATTCACTTGCAATACCAGATTGTGCGCTATTCTTACTGCAGGGTTGCACTAGGGATAACACACACCCTGTGCTATCAGTTGGACTCCACTTGTGAACTAGCTCTATATTGGAAATATCCTCACCTTACCAGAAGGGAAGATGAATGGCCCTGAACCCAATCTTGAAAAATAAAATACTAAATGCCAGATTACAAGTGGAGTGCTAAATATTGCTTTCATGAAAGCGATATTTGCGCTCCACTGTGTAATACCAGTGCACGTTAATATGCGCTGGTATTGCAAGTTAACAACAATTCAAACGTGACCTTGCGTTCTCATTGCTAAGAAGCATTACGCTCATGAGAGCATGCTTACATAGGCTCCTGTGGGAGCCTCGTTCTGATGCCGTCAGAGACAGCATCAGAACCTAAGTGCAGCAAATGGGGTAAGTAGCGCAGTGATGGCAGCAATTATGCAAATAATATATATTATATACATATACATGTATGTGTTAATATGTGTACATACACATATTAACACATAAATATGTATATGTATATAAGCATATACATATATATTTACTGGGAACACACAGTTCCCATAGACTGCAATGTATAGGCACTTTTCAGTTCCGTTTTTATTATAACACCCCACTCCCACCAACTTTAGCCCCTAAATACTGCCTAGTGCAGTAATTTTATTAAAAAATAAAGATGCTGCTATTTTTTTTTTTTTTTTTTTTTTAAATCTAGATGTATTTTAGGGCTTATTTATAAAATTAACCTGAGATCTTCTCCTGTTATCTCTACAGCCCACTCCGTCTCCAAGACTTCTCACATGCTGATCCTGTCCTCTGGAACTCTCTACCCTGCTCCATAAGACTGTCTCCAACCTTGTCTAGCTTCAGACTCTCCTTGAACACATACCTATTCAGAGAGGCTTACCATCTCTCCTCCATCTCTCACCATGACCAAAAATAATTACACAAAAAGAAAATTATTAACCAGTTAAAACACAAACAATAGTAAATCAAACAAAAAACAATGTGTTAGTGAAAAAAGGATATGTCCAAAAAAGTCAATTGGAGACTAAATCCCAACTCCAAATGTGCATAAGTGATCCCAGGGATAATTCTCAGTGGAAATGAATGCTGCAGTCGAACTCAAGGGGTTAACCTCAAATAAAACAGATTAATGCTGCCAATGGTGAAGTCCTGTGAGACTACACGGTTAATTCACATGTAAGTTGTATACTCACATATTGCAGAGCTTCACATCAAGCTCTAGATATAAAAGCTATGGGAGACTCCAGCAGGAGCAGATAGAAGTGAACTCAGATGAATGTTTAACAGTTTATTAAAACATGTGTTAAAATCACAGGGGTTTACAGAGAACAACCACAGCTAGCACATCCATATATTACACAGACTGTATATTGTAAACAATGTCTATGAGTTCAGATGGTTGGTCTCCGCCCACAAAGTGACATCACATGCTCGAATCCAATGATCGTGTACACCGAATAGTCGCTTGGCTTTTTCAAGGATGTCCTTGTGCTACTAATTGGGTCATCTTATACTCATCTAGGGTTGCCAGGTGTCCGTTATTAGACCGGACTGTCCGGTATTTCAGGCTACTGCCCGGTAATTTTATATTAAAAAAAAACGGACATAGCCTTTGCAGTTTTCTTTACAATTTTTTTATGCCTGGCTGCTAGCTGCTTTACTGGCCGTTACCCAACACAACAAGTCCAGCCCCTGTTTAGCAATAGCTGCCTGTGTGTCTCTGAACTCTGGCTCTGCTCAGCTGATCGGATCATCATCTTTCAGATCCTGACAGCAGCGTGCGGAGCTGGAGTTGAGTCAGGGCCTCTCTCTGCGCTGCCTGCCGTAACCCCCGTAACTTATTACTGCACTGGCTGCAGAGTCTTCTGCCTGTGGGCCGGACCAACTCGTGACGTCATTACTCCAGAGAAGACCCGCTCTCAGCTCAGTACTGGTCATCATTGCCTGCGTCCCTAGTCGTGGATGTGTAGTTCTGTCTGTGTACTTGTGTCCCTCCCTCCCTGCGGCTGTCCACTTACCCATGTACTCGTCTCCCACCCGGTTTCAACCCTCACCCAAGATTCGGCCGCTCAGCACCACAGCCTCTTCCTGATGTAAACATGATTGTATATAATACATATGTAGGTGAAAGTATTTACTACGATGTGTAATTGTATATCAGGATGCAATGCTTGTAGTTGTAGGAAGTGGTGTGCATAACACTTATGTGTTTATGTTAACTTATAGCAATATGCCATGTTACATGTGGTGTTATTATTCGTTGTAGTTATGCATATACACCTGTATATATATTATGCTTGTCTAGATATATATATATATATATATATATATATATATATATATATATATATATGCAAGCATAATACCAAGCACAATATATATTCATAGAAAGTGACATATAGGCATTACAGATACTATATGGCTACACAAAAATATCAC
Source organism: Bombina bombina (assembly GCF_027579735.1). Lineage (NCBI taxonomy): Eukaryota > Metazoa > Chordata > Amphibia > Anura > Bombinatoridae > Bombina > Bombina bombina. The sequence goes on from NC_069504.1 coordinate 674,102,968, forward strand.
TTCTACACAACATACATTACATGCATATTATTTACTTTGGCCTAGATTTGGAGTTTGGCGGTAGCCGTGAAAACCAGCGTTAGAGGCTCCTAACGCTGGTTTTAGGCTACCGCCGGTATTTGGAGTCAGTCAAAAAAGGGTCTAATGCTCACTTTTCAGCTGCGACTTTTCCATACCGCAGATCCCCTTATGTCAATTGCGTATCCTATCTTTTCAATGGGATCTTTCTAACTCCGGTATTTAGAGTCGTGGCTGAAGTGAGCGTTAGAATTCTAACGACAAAACTCCAGCCGCAGAAAAAAGTCAATAGTTAAGAGCTTTCTGGGCTAACGCCGGTTCATAAAGCTCTTAACTACTGTGCCCTAAAGTACACTAACACCCATAAACTACCTATGTACCCCTAAACCGAGGCCCCCCCACATCGCCGACACTCAATTACATTTTTATAACCCCTAATCTGCCGACCGCCACCTACGTTATCCTTATGTACCCCTAATCTGCTGCCCCTAACACCGCCGACCCCTATATTATATTTATTAACCCCTAATCTGCCCCCCACAATGTCGCCGCCAGCTACCTACACTTATTAACCCCTAATCTGCCATCCGCATGCCGCCGCCAGCTACATTATAACTATGTACCCCTAATCTGCTGCCCTAACATCGCCGACCTCTATATTATATTTATTAACCCCTAACCTGCCCCCCACAACGTCGCTGCCACCTACCTACAATAATTAACCCCTAATCTGCCGACCGCAAAGAGCCGCCACCTACATTATAGCTATGTACCCCTAATCTGCTGCCCCTAACACAGCCGACCCCTATATTATATTTATTAACCCCTAATCTGCCCTCCCTAACATCGCCGACACCTAACTTCAATTATTAACCCCTAATCTGCCGACCGAATCTCGCCGCTATTCTAATAAATGTATTAACCCCTAAAGCTAAGTCTAACCCTAACACTAACACCCCCCTAAGTTAAATATAATTTAAATCTAACGAAATTAATGAACTCTTATTAAATAAATTATTCCTATTTAAAACTAAATACTTACCTGTAAAATAAACCCTAATATAGCTACAATATAAATCATAATTATATTATAGCTATTTTAGGATTTATATTTATTTTACAGGTAACTTTGTATTTATTTTAACCAGGTACAATAGCTATTAAATAGTTAAAAACTATTTAATAGCTATAATAGTTAAAATAATTTCAAAATTACCTGTAAAATAAATCCTAACCTAAGTTACAATTAAACCTAACACTACACGATCAATAAATAAATTAAATAAAATACCTACAATTACCTACAATTAAACCTAACACTACACTATCAATAAATTAATTACATGCAATACCTACAAATAACTACAATGAAATAAACTAACTAAAGTACAAAAAATAAAAAAGAACTAAGTTACAAAAAATAAAAAAATATTTACAAACATCAGAAAAATATTACAACAATTTTAAACTAATTACACCTACTCTAAGCCCCCTAATAAAATAACAAAGACCCCGAAAAAATAAAAAAATGCCCTACCCTATTCTAAATTACAAAAGTTCAAAGCTCTTTTACCTTACCAGCCCTGAACAGGGCCCTTTGCGGGGCATGCCCCAAAGAATTCAGCTCTTTTGCCTGTAAAAAAAAACATACAATACCCCCCCCAACATTACAACCCACCACCCACATACCCCTAATCTAACCCAAACCCCCCTTAAATAAACCTAACACTAAGCCCCTGAAGATCTTCCTACCTTGTCTTCACCTCACCGGGTATCACCGATGCGTCCTGGCTCAAAAATCTTCATCTAAGCCCAAGCGGGGGCTAGACATCCATCATCCGACGGCTGAAGAAGTCCAGAAGAGGCTCCAAAGTCTTCATACTATCCGAGAAGAAGAGTAGATCCGGACCGGCAACCATCATCTTCCAAGCGGCATCTTCTATCTTCATCCGATGAGGACCGGCTCCATCTTGAAGACCTCCACCGCGGACCCATCTTCTTCCGACGACGACTTCCCGACGAATGACGGTTCCTTTAAGGGACGTCATCCAAGATGGCGTCCCTCGAATTCCGATTGACTGATAGGATTTTATCAGCCAATCGGAAATAAGGTAGGAAAATTCTGATTGGCTGATGGAATCAGCCAATCAGAATCAAGTTCAATCCGATTGGCTGATCCGATCAGCCAATCAGATTGAGCTCGCATTCTATTGGCTGTACTTTAGTTAGTTTATTTAATTGTATTTATTTGTAGATATTGTATTTAATTAATTTATTGATAGTGTAGTGTTAGGTTTAATTGTAGGTAATTGTAGGTATTTTATTTAATTTATTTATTGATAGTGTAGTGTTAGGTTTAATTGTAATTTAGGTTAGGATTTATTTTACAGGTAATTTTGTAATTATTTTAACTATTTTAGCTATTAAATATTTCTTAACTATTTAATAGCTATTGTACCTGGTTAAAATAAATACAAAGTTACCTGTAAAATAAATATTAATCCTAAAATAGCTATATTATAATTTATATTGTAGCTATATTAGGATTTATTTTACAGGTAAGTATTTAGCTTTAAATAGGAATAATTTATTTAATAAGAGTTAATTAATTTCGTTAGATTTAAATTATATTTAAGTTAGGGGGGTGTTAGTGTTAGGGTTAGACTTAGCTTTAGGGATTAATACATTTATTAGAATAGCGGTGAGCTCCAGTCGGCAGATTAGGGGTTAATGTTTGAAGTTAGGTGTCGGCGATGTTAGGGAGGGCAGATTAGGGGTTAATACTATTTATTATAGGGTTAGTGAGGCGGATTAGAGGTTAATAACTTTATTATAATAGCGATGCGGTCCGGTCGGCAGATTAGGGGTTAATAAGTGTAGGCAGGTGGAGGTGACGTTGTGGGTGGCAGATTAGGGGTTAATAAATATAATATAGGGGTCGGCGGTGTTAGGGGCAGCAGATTAGGGGTACATAGGGATAATGTAAGTAGCGGCAGTTTACGGAGCGGCAGATTAGGGGTTAATAATAATATGCAGGGGTCAGCGATAGTGGGGGCGGCAGAATAGGGGTTAATAAGTGTAAGGTTAGGGGTGTTTAGACTCGGGGTACATGTTAGAGTGTTAGGTGCAGACGTAGGAAGTGTTTTCCCATAGCAAACAATGGGGCTGCGTTAGGAGCTGAACGCGGCTTTTTTGCAGGTGTTTTTTCAGCTCAAACTGCCCCATTGTTTTCTATGGGGGAATCATGCACGAGCACGTTTTTTAAGCTGGCTGCTTCCGTAAGCAACTCTGGTATCGAGAGTTGCAGTGGCGTTAAATATGCTCTACACTCCTTTTTTGGAGCCTAACGCAGCCATTCTGTGGACTCTCAATACCAGAGTTATTTTAAAGGTGCGGCCAGAAAAAAGCCAGTGTTAGCTACGCGGGTCATTACCGACAAAACTCTAAATCTAGCCGTAAGTGAGGCATCTATAATTTGTTGGTAAAACATTTACTCTTTGTTGGCAAAAACATAATTTATGCTTACCTGATACATTTATTTCTCTTGTAGTGTATCCAGTCCACGGATCATCCATTACTTATGGGATATTAACTCCTCCCCAACAGGAAGTGCAAGAGGATTCACCCAGCAGAGCTGCTATATAGCTCCTCCCCTAACTGCCATTACCAGTCATTCGACCGAAAACATGCAGAGAAAGGAAAACCATAGGGTGCAGTGGTGACTGTAGTTTAATGGAAAAATTACCTGCCTTAAAGTGACAGGGCGGGCCGTGGACTGGATACACTACAAGAGAAATAAATTTATCAGGTAAGCATAAATTATGTTTTCTCTTGTTAAGTGTATCCAGTCCACGGATCATCCATTACTTATGGGATACCAATACCAAAGCTAAAGTACACGGATGACGGGAGGGACAGGCAGGCTCTTTATACGGAAGGAACCACTGCCTGAAGAACCTTTCTCCCAAAAACAGCCTCCGAAGAAGCAAAAGTGTCAAATTTGTAAAATTTGGAAAAAGTATGAAGAGAAGACCAAGTTGCAGCCTTGCAAATCTGTTCAACAGAAGCCTCATTCTTAAAGGCCCAAGTGGAAGCCACAGCTCTAGTAGAATGTGCTGTAATTCTTTCAGGAGGCTGCTGTCCAGCAGTCTCATAGGCTAACCGTATTATGCTACGAAGCCAAAAGGAGAGAGAGGTAGCCGAAGCTTTTTGACCTCTCCTCTGACCAGAATAAACGACAAACAGGGAAGACGTTTGTCGAAAATCCTTAGTTGCCTGTAGATAAAATTTCAGGGCACGGACTACATCTAGATTGTGTAGCAGACGTTCCTTTTTCGAAGAAGGATTAGGACACAAAGATGGAACCACAATTTCTTGATTGATATTCCTGTTAGTGACCACCTTAGGTAGGAACCCAGGTTTAGTACGCAGAACTACCTTGTCTGAATGAAAAATCAGATAAGGAGAATCACAATGTAAGGCAGATAACTCAGAGACTCTTCGAGCCGAGGAAATCGCCATTAAAAACAGAACTTTCCAAGATAACAACTTGATATCAATGGAATGAAGGGGTTCAAACGGAACCCCCTGTAAAACATTAAGAACTAAGTTCAAACTCCATGGTGGAGCAACAGTTTTAAACACAGGCTTGATCCTAGCTAAAGCCTGACAAAAAGCTTGAACGTCCGGAACTTCTGACAGACGTTTGTGTAAAAGAATGGACAGAGCTGAAATCTGTCCCTTTAAGGAACTAGCGGATACACCCTTTTCTAAACCTTCTTGTAGAAAAGACAATATCCTCGGAATCCTAACCTTACTCCATGAGTAACTCTTGGATTCGCACCAATATAAGTATTTGCGCCATATCTTATGGTAAATCTTTCTGGTAACAGGCTTCCTAGCCTGTATTAAGGTATCAATAACTGACTCAGAAAAACCACGTTTTGATAAAATCAAGCGTTCAATTTCCAAGCAGTCAGCTTCAGAGAAATTAGATTTTGATGTTTGAAGGGACCCTGGATCAGAAGGTCCTGTTTCAGAGGTAGCGACCAAGGTGGACAGGATGACATGTCCACTAGATCTGCATACCAAGTCCTGCGTGGCCATGCAGGCGCTATTAGAATCACTGATGCTCTCTCCTGTTTGATTCTGGCAATCAATCGAGGAAGCATCGGGAAGGGTGGAAACACATAAGCCATCCCGAAGGTCCAAGGTGCTGTCAAAGCATCTATCAGAACCGCTCCCGGATCCCTGGATCTGGACCCGTAACGAGGAAGCTTGGCGTTCTGTCGAGACGCCATGAGATCTATCTCTGGTTTGCCCCAACGTCGAAGTATTTGGGCAAAGACCTCCGGATGAAGTTCCCACTCCCCCGGATGAAAAGTCTGACGACTTAAGAAATCCGCCTCCCAGTTCTCCACTCCCGGGATGTGGATTGCTGACAGGTGGCAAGAGTGAGACTCTGCCCAGCGAATTATCTTTGATACTTCCATCATTGCTAGGGAGCTTCTTGTCCCTCCCTGATGGTTGATGTAAGCTACAGTCGTGATGTTGTCCGACTGAAACCTGATGAACCCCTGAGTTGTTAACTGGGGCCAAGCCAGAAGGGCATTGAGAACTGCTCTCAATTCCAGAATGTTTATTGGTAGGAGACTCTCCTCCTCATTCCATTGTCCCTGAGCCTTCAGAGAATTCCAGACAGCGCCCCAACCTAGTAGGCTGGCGTCTGTTGTTACAATTGTCCAGTCCGGCCTGCTGAATGGCATCCCCCTGGACAGATGTGGCCGAGAAAGCCACCATAGAAGAGAATTTCTGGTCTCTTGATCCAGATTCAGAGTAGGGGACAAGTCTGAGTAATCCCCATTCCACTGACTTAGCATGCACAATTGCAGCGGTCTGAGATGTAGGCGTGCAAAGGGTACTATGTCCATTGCTGCTACCATTAAGCCGATCACCTCCATGCATTGAGCTACTGACGGGTGTTGAATGGAATGAAGGACACGGCATGCATTTTGAAGCTTTGTTAACCTGTCTTTTGTCAGGTAAATCTTCATTTCTACAGAATCTATAAGAGTCCCCAAGAAGGGAACTCTTGTGAGTGGAAAGAGAGAACTCTTCTTTTCGTTCACCTTCCATCCATGCGACCTTAGAAATGCCAGTACTAACTCTGTATGAGACTTGGCAGTTTGAAAGCTTGAAGCTTGTATCAGAATGTCGTCTAGGTACGGAGCTACCGCAATTCCTCGCGGTCTTAGTACCGCCAGAAGAGCACCCAGAACCTTTGTGAAGATTCTCGGAGCCGTAGCCAATCCGAATGGAAGAGCTACAAACTGGTAATGCCTGTCTAGAAAGGCAAACCTTAGATACCGGTAATGATCTTTGTGAATCGGTATGTGAAGGTAAGCATCCTTTAAATCCACTGTGGTCATGTACTGACCCTTTTGGATCATGGGTAAAATTGTCCGAATAGTTTCCATTTTGAACGATGGAACTCTTAGGAATTTGTTTAGGATCTTTAAATCCAAGATTGGCCTGAAAGTTCCCTCTTTTTTGGGAACCACAAACAGATTTGAGTAAAACCCTTGTCCTTGTTCCGACCGCGGAACCGGATGGATCACTCCCATTAATAAAAGATCTTGTACGCAGCGTAGAAACGCCTCTTTCTTTATTTGGTTTGTTGACAACCTTGACAGATGAAATCTCCCTCTTGGGGGAGAGAATTTGAAGTCTAGAAGGTATCCCTGAGATATGATCTCTAACGCCCAGGGATCCTGGACATCTCTTGCCCAAGCCTGGGCGAAGAGAGAAAGTCTGCCCCCCACTAGATCCGTTCCCGGATCGGGGGCCCTCGATTCATGCTGTCTTAGGGGCAGCAGCAGGTTTCCTGGCCTGCTTGCCCTTGTTCCAGGACTGGTTAGGTCTCCAGCCTTGTGTGTAGCGAGCAACAGCTCCTTCCTGTTTTGGTGCAGAGGAAGTTGATGCTGCTCCTGCTTTGAAATTACGAAAGGAACGAAAATTAGACTGTCTAGCCTTAGGTTTGGCTCTGTCTTGAGGCAGGGCATGGCCTTTACCTCCTGTAATGTCAGCGATAATTTCTTTCAACCCGGGCCCGAATAAGGTCTGCCCTTTGAAAGGTATATTAAGCAATTTAGATTTAGAAGTAACGTCAGCTGACCAGGATTTTAGCCACAGTGCTCTGCGTGCCTGAATGGCGAATCCAGAATTCTTAGCCGTAAGTTTAGTTAAATGTACTACGGCATCTGAAATAAATGAGTTAGCTAACTTAAGGGCTTTAAGCTTGTGTGAAATCTCATCTAATGGAGCTGATTCAAGTGTCTCTTCCAGAGACTCAAACCAAAATGCTGCTGCAGCCGTGACAGGCACAATGCATGCAAGAGGTTGCAATATAAAACCTTGTTGAACAAACATTTTCTTAAGGTAACCCTCTAACTTTTTATCCATTGGATCTGAAAAGGCACAGCTATCCTCCACCGGGATAGTGGTACGCTTAGCTAAAGTAGAAACTGCTCCCTCCACCTTAGGGACCGTTTGCCATAAGTCCCGTGTGGTGGCGTCTATTGGAAACATCTTTCTAAATATCGGAGGGGGTGAGAACGGCACACCGGGTCTATCCCACTCCTTAGTAACAATTTCAGTAAGTCTCTTAGGTATAGGAAAAACGTCAGTACTCGCCGGTACCGCAAAATATTTATCCAACCTACACATTTTCTCTGGTATTGCAACTGTGTTACAATCATTCAGAGCCGCTAACACCTCCCCTAGTAATACACAGAGGTTTTCCAGCTTAAATTTAAAATTTGAAATATCTGAATCCAGTTTGTTTGGATCAGAACCGTCACCCGCAGAATGAAGCTCTCCGTCCTCATGTTCTGCAAATTGTGACGCAGTGTCTGACATGGCCCTAATATTATCAGCGCACTCTGTTCTCACCCCAGAGTGATCACGCTTACCTCTTAGTTCTGGTAATTTAGCCAAAACTTCAGTCATAACAGTAGCCATATCCTGTAATGTGATTTGTAATGGCCGCCCAGATGTACTCGGCGCTACAATATCACGCACCTCCCGAGCGGTAGATGCAGGTACTGACACGTGAGGCGAGTTAGTCGGCATAACTCTCCCCTCGTTGTTTGGTGAAATATGTTCAATTTGTACAGATTGACTTTTATTTAAAGTAGCATCAATACAGTTAGTACATAAATTTCTATTGGGCTCCACTTTGGCTTTAGCACATATAGCACAGATATCTTCCTCTGAATCAGACATGTTTAACACACTAGCAAATAAACTAGCAACTTGGAAATACTTTTCAAGTAATTTACTATAATATGAAAACGTACTGTGCCTATAAGAAGCACAGAAAAAGTTATGACAGTTGAAAATTAATAAACTGAAAAGTTATAGCATCAAATCTTTGTAAAAAACACAATTTTAGCAAAGGATTGCTCCCATTAGCAAAGGATAACTAACCCTGATAGCAGAAAAAAAAAAAAAAAAATACAGAAATAAACGTTTTTTTATCACAGTCAACTACAATCTCACAGCTCTGCTGTGAGTGATTACCTCCCTCAAAACAAGTTTTGAAGACCCCTGAGTTCTGTAGAGATGAACCGGATCATGCAGGGAAGACAATAAACTTCTGACTGAATTTTTTGATGCGTAGCAAAAGCACCAAAAAAGGCCCCTCCCCCTCACACATAACAGTGAGAGAGATCAGTAAACTGTCATAAATTAAATAAAACGACTGCCAAGTGGAAAAAAATAGTGCCCAAAACATTTTTTCACCCAGTACCTCAGAAAATTTAACGATTTTACATGCCAGCAAAAAACGTTTAACATTAATAAATTGAGTGTTATTAAAAAGCCTGTTGCTAGTCCCTGCAAATTAGGCTAAAGTTTTATGCATACAGTATAATTCCAGTGAAGTGCCATTCCCCAGAATACTGAAGTGTAAAATATACATACATGACAGCCTGATACCAGTTGCTGCTACTGCATTTAAGGCTGAGTTTACATTATATCGGTATGGCAGAATTTTCTCATCAATTCCATTGTCAGAAAATAATAAGCTGCTACATACCTCTTGCAGATTAATCTGCCCGCTGTCCCCTGATCTGAAGTTTACCTCTCCTCAGATGGCCGAGAACAGCAATATGATCTTAACTACTCCGGCTAAAATCATAGAAAAACTCAGGTAGATTCTTCTTCAAATTCTACCAGAGAAGGAATAACACACTCCGGTGCTATTATAAAATAACAAACTTTTGATTGAAGGTATGAAACTAAGTATAATCACCACAGTCCTCTCACACATCCTATCTATTTGTTGGGTGCAAGAGAATGACTGGGAATGGCAGTTAGGGGAGGAGCTATATAGCAGCTCTGCTGGGTGAATCCTCTTGCACTTCCTGTTGGGGAGGAGTTAATATCCCATAAGTAATGGATGATCCGTGGACTGGATACACTTAACAAGAGAAAGCATTGCTAAATTATATAAGTTAGTAACTGCATAGAACCAAGTCTGAAAAAACTTACGGATTACTGAAATACCACTACTGCTGTGATACACCTTAAAACTACTCTACTTCATGGTAAAACAATTGTACAAATATATATATATGTGTGTGTGTGTGTTATATAATATTTAACACAAGACCCTACTGATGCTTTAAACCCGTGTACCCCTCCGCGCCCCCTTCCCCAAGGTTTTCTCTTTGACTGTCCAGTATTTTTTTGAAGGACAGCTGGCAACCCTAGTCGTGGACGTGTAGTTCTGTCTGTGTACTTGTGTCCCTCCCTCCCTGCGGCTGTCCACTTACCCATGTACTCGTCTCCCACCCGGTTTCAACCCTCACCCAAGATCCGGCCGCTCAGCACCACAGCCTCTTCCTGATGTAAACATGATTGTATATAATACATATGTAGGTGAAAGTATTTACTATGATGTGTAATTGTATATCAGGATGCAATGCTTGTAGTTGTAGGAAGTGGTGTGCATAACACTTATGTGTTTATGTTAACTTATAGCAATATGCCATGTTACATGTGGTGTTATTATTCGTTGTAGTTATGCATATACACCTGTATATATATTATGCTTGTCTCTCTATATATATATATATATATATATATATATATATATATATATATGCAAGCATAATACCAAGCACAATATATATTCATAGAAAGTGACATATAGGCATTTCAGATACTATATGGCTGCACAAAAATATCACTTCTACACAACATACATTACATACATATTATTTACTTTGTGAGGCATCTATAGTTTGTTGGTAAAACATTTACTCTTTGTTGGCAAAAGCATTGCTAAATTATATAAGTTAGTAACTGCATAGAACCAAGTCTGAAAAAACTTACGGATTACTGAAATACCACTACTGCTGTCATACACCTTAAAACTACTCTACTTCATGGTAAAACAATTGTACAAATATATATATATGTGTGTGTGTGTGTTATATAATATTTAACACAAGACCCTACTGATGCTTTAAACCCGTGTACCCCTCCGCCCCCCTTCCTCAAGGTTTTCTCTTTGACTGTCCAGTATTTTTTTGAAGGACAGCTGGCAACCCTATACTCATCTGTTCACTTCTTATTGGTCATTCCTAATAGTTAACATCTGGTGGGTTTTCTATTGTTCATTAAGTCCATTTAGTAATGTCTTATGAAAAAAATGTTGTAAGGAAATGTTCCTTTATAGTACATTAAATTACCACAATATATACAATATCAATATTATCTTTCATCTGAAATATTTACATCTGAAAATTCACAAATTGTTATAGTTACAGATCTTATACCATAAAACTATTTTTACCATAAAAAATGGGTTTGAGGGGAATTGAACTCATGACCTCAAATCTTTACTGGTAGTTAAATAACTATCATATTAGTCCTCTGGACTGTTCATACAATCCTGATTCTATTTAAAGCTTTCAGTTAAAATGCTATGTATAACTTATTTTGAATTAATATGCTTATGAGAATTATAATTATTTATTTTAAAATGAATCCATATAAACTTTAAGAGAAGCTATATTAAAATTACAATTACATAATTTAATTACATTTGGAAAAGTTTATATCCAGGATCGAGCTTATGACCCCAATGTTTTAGTCCCCTGATCTAATTGTAAACAAGAAAATATTGCTATTAATGTGAGAAGCAGGAATTATTACTTTTGATAAAGGGCCCATATCAGGAATTGAACTTATGACCCCAACACCACATATAAAGTTCGTGTAGGGCCCAGCATGGGCCTGTAGCAGGCTAAGGGTTAAGGCTGCAGGAAAGTGGGAAAGGAGATAGAGGGTTGGTTCTAGGTGCAACAATGTTGCAGGTTAGGGTAGGCCCCTCCTTATCTGGTAAAAAGCTGATGTTCCCCTTCCAACTTCCTCTTCTCCATCCGATCCAGGCTGTGAAGTGTTTTTTCTTGTGCTGTCCAGTTTTTTCTTCCTTCTTTGAAAATGCATCATTTAGGCGTTCAGTCCTTCCACCCAGACGTTATCAGGACAATGCAGAAGCTGAGAAGGCAAAAAAGCAGATGAGTATACAGGAAAAAAATATTAATGACTCAGATTGCATCCCTCCTACACAATATCAAAGTGTGGTCTTGGCCCAAGTCCATGCAGCTCCTACTAAGGGGAATGTTAATGTAGATGGGGATGACAATGTGAATTTTGTTCAAGAATCTCAACTAGTGAGAGAGGAAATGCATGCTCCTTTAATGGATTTGCAGCAGCCTCAGCAGTTTTTTTTTTAACCCTAACCAGATTTCAAATTTATTTCAGGCTGTGCCACCTTCTGAGGTACCTGCTGTTTCTAATTTTCTAAATTCAATTGCAGCAGCAATGTCTAGTACTGTTTTTTGCAGGCCCCCATCACTCAAATTAACCCCATCACTAATCTGGTACAGCAGCAAACCAGATTGTTGCAGGCCCCTATGGACACAGGCATTGATCCGGCTCAGCAGCAAATTGGGCCTGGCCTTGCCAGGATACCTCATCTTGCGCAACAAGCTCCGACCGTCACACCACCAAATTTTGAATTACCCCCTCAGGTTCCTGGGCCCGGCCGTGTTATTATCCCACATATTCAAAATGTTTCTACAGCCACACCACCAATCCTTTCACTCCCCCCTCCGGTCCCTAACTTGATACTCCTCTCTGTGGCTGGGCCTGGTCCTCTACCGGAGCCTCCGGTAACTCAATCACAGGCTCCGGGGCCAACTTCCGGTGGCGCAGTACCTTCGGCCGCGTCACCGGAAGTAGGCTGGGTAACTTTCGGTGCAGTCATTTCACAAGTAAGAACGGTCCCTCAGGAGCTCCAAGGTGAGCACCATGAGGGAACGTTGATTGCGGGAAGGGACTTGGTAAATGGGGAAGGAGGGCATCAGGCCTCAAACATGCACAGGCAATTATCCGAAAGGAGTGTGAGGAGAGGAAAAGGCAGGGGGGCAAATGTGAGGCAGAATACAGGGCGGATTAAGAAAAATACTAACATTGCACGTAGGGGTTATATAAGAAACGACGGACCTATGCACCCTATGAACAGGGGTTACATACCCCTGGAATTCACGCAGTTTAGTGATGCTGGCACTGGGTTTACAGTTAACCATTTAGGTGGTGTGATTGTAAATGAGCAGCAATATGCTTTACATAATGCTGGTTTGAGTGATGTGACTGGGAATGATCAGCAACCTGCTTTACATAATGCTGGATTGAGTGTTGCAGGAAGTTTGAATGCTGCTGCAGGGATGATTGCTGCAGGATTGAGTATGGATTTGGGCAGGCAAGGGGGGACCTCTAATATCACAGGGAGTATATCTGATGCTGCAATAGTGAATCCTTTGTTAGGCAGGCAGCGAGGAGTTAATATGAATCAAAATTATGTGCTGACAGCTAATAAAACAGAAGTTAGTTGTAACAGACAAGATTCACCTTCATCCCTAATTACTAATGTAACTCCATCCTCAATCAATTTCCAAAATGCTCGCGATTTGATTACTCTTTTGCAGGGAGTACTAGGTGCAGCCCCTGCGACATCTGACAGACCGGTCAACATGAGTGCAGCGGACACAGGTATTCCAGGATCATCCGGGGAGCAGTCAGTATCCGTTCCACAGCATGGATTTCCACATGGTGATGGTCATAGTATTCCGATAGCACAGCCTGGACTTCCACATAATGTTGGTCAGAGTCATCCAATTGCACATGGTGAGTGTAATGTTTTTACACATGATCAGCAAGACACTTCTGATACCTCACACACACATACTGACTCTGATAGCGACACATCCTTAGGATTGCAGGGTAAGGGTCAAAAGAAAATGTTCCGCATGATTAATTTTTTTTTAAGAGAGGGCGTAGGCACATCAAAAGATAAAACAAAATATAAAACTGCTTCTGCTGTTTTAAACCCCCATCCACAGGTAAATACCAATACGGCTTTGGTCACCTTACCCCCTAACAGAGCAATCTCTGAGAGAAGGGCGGCTTTATACAGGGATGCAAGCCCAGGAGAAATGTATTCTTTACACGCACATTTGCGCAAAAAGATTGTGAAAAGAATTCACCAGGGAAAATATATTAATATTTTTGATTTGTCTGTATAGGCAAAAGGAAAAAAGTGCAGACGGAACAAGCCCTAAAAAATTCAAGCGCCCAGACTCATTTGACAAATGGCTGCAGTGTTTTAGGGTTTTCTCTTCATGCTATTTGGAGAATTTAGGTATATTAAAATACACTGACACCATACACTGGATACAGCGTAATCGTAGTGAAGGTGTGTGGAGAGAATATGACTTTGAATTTTGGAGAAAAATGGCAGGCAATCCTTCGCTAACTTTTGATTGCACTGATAATCAATTGTGGCAGCGTATGGAACCCCCAAGGGGTGGCTGCGGCTTCCTCGGCAAATTTCGGAATGCCAGATTCAGGAAAAGGGGTGGTGCCTGTTGGGCATACCAGGAAAAGAAGTGTGATAAGGGCAGTGCATGCACTTTCAGACACTCCTGCAAATTCTGCTCAGGGTCACACCCGGGAAGCGAATGTACAAGAAGAAAAGATAGTGGCAAATGGGTCAGAAGGGTGGATACCCCGGTGAGGGTCCACGCGCTTAAACCCTGGCTGCTGCCCTATCCAGACCAAGACACAGCCAGAATGTTATGGGAGGGGTTTTCCTTTGGCTTTAAAATTCCAATTTTTCAAAAAGTTCAGGGAGCGCGCTTTCAAAGGAACTTAATTTCAGCCTACCAGCATCCGGAAGCGGTATTAGAGAAAATTCGTAAAGAAGTAAAATGGGCCAGCCACTTAAAAATTTGACCATTTCCCCCACTTAAAAATTTGACCATTTCACCTCTAGGGGTGGTTCCCAAGAAAGACTCTGGAAAATTTTGCCTCATACAGCACCTTTCATACCCAAAAGGTAGTTCAGTTAACGATGCTATTGACCCTCAACTCAGCTCTGTGCGGTATCAATAATTTGATAGCGCATTAGACCTGGTTAGATGGGCAGGGAAGGGTGCTTTACTGGCGAAGTTAGACATAGAGACGGCCTTCCGTTTATTGCCACTCCACCCTTCGGTCTTCCCACTCATGGGGTGCAAGTTTCAGGGTTTGTACTATGTGGATCGTTGTCTGCCTATGGGCTGCTCTCTATCATGTGCCCTTTTTGAGGCCTTTAGCACTTTTTTGCACTGGGTAGTGGCCAGTTATACTGGCAGCGATTCAGTGGGACATTACCTTGATTACTTCCTTCTCGTGGGGGGACAGATTCGGGTGAATGCTTAAGTTTAGTGAACAGCATGTGCGAGATTATGGCCCTGTTTAGGGTACCTCTGGCTGAGGACAAAACACAAGGTCCCACGTCGTGCTTGGTCTTTCTGGGCATTGAAATAGACACAGTGGCTATGGTTTGTAGATTACCCACTGATAAAATTGAGGCGATGTTGGAAGCGGTTCGAGCGGCTGTTTCCAAAGGTTTTCTGTTGTTAAAACAGTTGCAATCCTTGTTAGGGCTCCTCAACTTTGCTTGCAAAGTCATCCCTATGGGTAGGATCTTTAACCATAGGTTAGAAATACAACTTAGTGGCAGAGTAAAACCTACTCAAAGGATCACGCTCACTGTTGACCTTCTGGCAGATCTAAGTGTTTGGGAGATTTTTCTAAAAAGTTTTAATGGCGTGCGAGTGTGGCGATCAGAACCAATATCCAGTCAACTCTTGCACCTTTTTACAGATCCGGCGGGGTCACAAGGCTATCGGGCTTACTTCCAGGGGGAGTGGAGTGCGGAGCGATGGCCGGCTACTTGGCCTGCTCTGGGCCTTACCCGCAATTTAACTCTCCTGGAACTGTTTCCCATAGTCCTGTCAATTGAACTCTGGGGTATGCAATTCTCAATCAAGACAATTGTTTTCTGGACGGACAACACCAGTGTCATATACGCAATCAATAACCTGTCCGCCACCTCAGCGGTGGTGGTGACGTTGTTGCGACACTTGGTGTTGTGTTGTCTGGAACTCATTATACAGTTCCAAGCAAGACATGTTCCCGGAGTTAATAATGTGGTGGCAGATGCATTGTCCAGATTTGAGTGGGACACTTTTAAACGTTTAGTTACTACCGCATCACCAGTGAGTTTACGTTGTCCTGCTTTCCTTTGGCAGCTGGTCGTTCCTGGTTAGCTCTGTTGCCCTTGGTGCGCTCCTCCTTAGCCCCCCCATGTGGCGCACTTATTTGAAGCTTTGGAACGAATGGGACCAGTTCTGTCTGTCCAGGGGCATAGAAGCTGCCCAGGGGAATCAGGCATCTTTGTGCGACTGGTTGGTGAGTCTTCACACCTTAGGCACGCGTCAGGGAGCCATACAATCAAAATTGGCTGCTTTATCATTTTTTTTACAGGGCATTGAATTTACCAGACCACACAAACTCCTCTTTCTTTTGGCAGGTCGTTAAAGGGTGGGGTAGGGTTCAGCCTTGGCAACTTGATACTCGCGAACCCATCACTGAAGAGCGTCTTGATAGTCTGTTACAAGAGCATGATAGCACATGCTCCTCCCCATTTAAGGCCTTTCTGTTTAAGTCCGCGTTTGTGCTGGCATTTGCGGCGGCCCTCCGCGTAAGTGAATTAGTCGCCCCCTCTAAACAGTCGATAGGTTTGGGAGTTCAGCTGGAGCACGTTAGAGCCGCAGTTGACTCCCTCCTCTTTATCCCACGCTCAAAAACAGGCTAGTCAGGTAGAGGCACTTGGCTCCACATTACACCTAGGCCTGGTAGCATTTCATGTCCTATAGCGGTAATTAACGCTTACTTGTCTTGTAGGTCCCAGTTGCCAGGCCAGTTCTTAATTCATGCCGATGGGAAATCTCTGTCCAAATACCAGTTCAGAAATGTCTTGAAGCAAGCAGCACTCAAAGCAGGCCTGGATAACAGTAAAATTGCTCCTAATTCATTTTGCATTGGGGCAGCGATGCAAGCAGCAAGCGTAGGCTATTCAGGCGATGACATCAAGCGGCTGGGGCGGTGGCGATCAAATTGCTTTAAAAAATATGTCCGTCGGCTTGTTTGAGTTACATTTGTATATACTCATACTAAACTATTTGTCTCCACAGAAGTACACCCCGGAGCGAAGCGGATATGGATTGTGGGTCATTCCTTCATCCACTGGGCCTCAATTCATTGCTCCTCCCTTCCCTTGGGCCAGAATCTAGGGTTCCCCTCAAACAAAGCCTCTGTTAAGTGGTTAGGGAATAGGGGAATGTGCTGGCCTCAACTTCCAGAGGTAATCTCTGGGGCCCTCTTAAGATGGGGGAAACCACACCTCCTTGTCCTTCATCTGGGGGGTAATGATGTGGGGTCTGTCCCAGTACTGCAATTAATTAAGATTATGCAGTCGGATATCAGCTGGCTGCATACGTGGATCCCTGGGGTAGTGGTTGGGTGGTCGAACATAGTCCCCCACCTTCATTAGAGGCATATGTCGGCCCATACGGCGGCATATAGAATTAGAAAGAAAATTAACGCCTCACTTTCAAAAACCGTCAGGTGGCTTCGCTGTACGGCACAAAGCCATCTCAGCCAACAGAACCGTACGTTACAGAAGAGACAAAGTCCATTTATCAGATGTAGGGCTAGATATCTTTATTAAGAACATCCAAAGAGCTATTTCACCCTTCCTGTAAGTCGGGTCGTGGTGGTGGCAGCAAGAGCATTGATGATGCTTCTTGTGGCGGGAGGTCTCAGCCCTGTTGTGCAGGAAAAGGTCGCTAGGGGTGAGTGATGGCCAGAAAGGGGAGGGGTGGTAAGCCTCATGTGAGGTAACCCCCCTCTCTCCCCATTGGGGGATGGTCACGTGATCTCTGCAACCCCTCAGCGTCATTTCCTTTTGAGCAGAGACCCCTCTGCTGCTTGTTTCCGTTGGGCCATTGACCTCCTTGCTGTTCTGGGCCTTATTTAGCTCTATGCCGCCATTTTGGTTACTGTTGGCTAAAAAATAATAAAGTTTAAAAGTTTAATAAAAATTTGACCTGTGACGGTCAAAATTTTCCCACTAAGAAGTTGTCTGTGTTTTATTTATTATTTTACATGTTTTAAGTTATAGTGAGTAAGTTAAGTTAAGGTGTATCCCCTTCACTCCTGGAAACGCCCCGGTAAGGATTTAATCCCTTAAGTTTGTGTAGGGCCCAGCATGGGCCTGTAGCAGGCTAAGGGTTAAGGCTGCAGGAAAGTGGGATAGGAAATAGAAGGTTGGTTCTAGGTGCAACAATGTTGCAGGTTAGGGTAGGCCCCCCTTACCTGGTAAAAAGCTGATGTTCCCCGTCCAACTTCCTCTTCTCCATCCGATCCAGGCTGTGAAGTGTTTTTTCCCTCCCTCCCAAAACCCCTTTGTTTTTATCAATGGCGGCTCTCATGCAAATGGCAGGGCTATGGCTAATCAACCTAGGCCTAAGATAAGTCCATAGCAGTAAGGTTTGTAATCTCCCATCTCTGACTATGCGGCTCAAACGGCTTGGTAGCTGAGAATCCTTACTTCAGGTGGAGATTGAAAATTACACCCTGGCTGCGGGAGGTCTCGGCCCTGTTGCGCAGGATAAGGTTGCTAGGGGTGAGTGATGGCCAGAAAGGGGAGGGGTGGTAGACCTCATGTGCACGTGAGGTAACCTCGCTCTCCCCCCATTGGGGGATGGTCACGTGATCTCTGCAACCCCTCAGCGTCATTTCCTTTTGAGCAGAGACCCCTCTGCTGCTTGTTTCCGTTGGGCCTTTAACCTCCTTGCTGTTCTGGGCCTTATTTAGCTCTATGCCGCCATTTTGGTTACTGTTGGCTAAAAAATAATAAAGTTTAAAAGTTTAATAAAAATTTGACCTGTGACGGTCAAAATTTTACCACTAAGAAGTTGTCTGTGTTTTATTTATTATTTCACATGTTTTAAGTTATAGTGAGTAAGTCAGGTTAAGGTGTATCCCCTTCACTCCTGGAAACGCCCCGGTAAGCATTTAATCCCTTACTAACATATAAAACATAACATGTTTTAGTCCACTAAGCTAATTCTAAGATAGGATACAAAGAAGGAATTTTAGTTCTACCTTTTA
The DNA here is from genome assembly GCF_027579735.1 of Bombina bombina. Classification (NCBI taxonomy): domain Eukaryota; kingdom Metazoa; phylum Chordata; class Amphibia; order Anura; family Bombinatoridae; genus Bombina; species Bombina bombina. Next base: position 674,121,622 of record NC_069504.1, read on the forward strand.
AAAAAGTTAATTGACTTATAAATAGGATCTAAAATTAAGACATCTATAAAATGGGATATCTAATTATATTTAAAAATACCTAAATTTGTAAAATTCATTAAAACATCATATATTTTTTTTATTTGAGGTTAACCCTTTGCATTCCTACTGGCTGAAAGATTAAAATTAGCCAATAGGAATTAGAGCTGCTTAAATCCTATTGGCTGATTTAAACAGCCAATAGGATTTAAGCAGCTCTCATTCCTATTGGCTGATTTGAATAAGCCAATAGAAATGAGAGCTGCTTAAATTCTATTGGCTGTTCAAATCAGCCATTAGGATTTAAGCAGCTCTAATTCCTATTGGCTGATTTTAATTGTTCAGCCAATAGGAGTGCAACGGTACCCCAATATAAAAAGGGTACCTTGCATTGAATACTCAGTGTGCAGCAGACAATCACATGAAGAGGACCTCCACCTTGGACCGATGGATCTCCGCCTCCGTGCATCGACCGCTCCACCTCCACAGGGATGAAGAAGATGCTGGCCCTGCAATGGATGAAGATGGAGCCGTCTGGATGAAGATGCTTCGCCACTGGGATGAAGATCTTTTGCCGGACTTCAGCAACTGTGAGTACCGATTTTGGGGTTAGTGTTAGGTTTTTTTGGGGTGTGTTTTTTTTATATGAGTGCTTTTAATGGGACGAAAAAGAGCTGAATGAACCTTAAAGGGCAATGCCCATACAAATGCCCTTTTCAGGGCAATGGGTATATTAGTTTTTTTTTAGTTAGGTTTTTTTATTTTGTGGGTTTGGGGGGGTGGGGGTTTGTAATGTTAGGGAGTGTTTGTTTTTATATGTTTGCAAAAGAGCTGTTAACTTTAGGGCAATGTCCTACAAAAGGCCCTTTTAAGGGCCATTGGTAGTTTATTAGAGATTAGGTTTTTTTTATTTTGGGGTGTTTTTTTTTTTTAAACGGGGAATTAGAATAGAAATAATTTTTATTATTTTTAATAATTTTGTTTGTTATTTTTTTATAATGGTAGTTTTTTTATTTTTTGTAATTGTAGTGTTTATTATTTTTTGTAATTGTAGTTTTTACTTTTTTTGTAATGTTGGGTTTTTTCATTTTTGTAATGTTAGGTTTTTAGTTTTTGTAATGTTAGGTTTTAGTGTAAGCTTAGGTTTTATTTTTATTTCACAGGTAAGTTTGCATTTATTTTAACTAGGTAGTTAGTAAATAGTTATATTGTAGCTAGCTTAGGTTTTATTTTTATTTCACAGGTAAGTTTGTATTTTTTTTAAATAGGTAATTAGTTAATAATTGTAACTTTAATTTAGGTGTATTTTAATTATGTTAAAATTAGGGGGTTTTACGTTTAGGGATTAATATAGTTTAATTTAGGTTGTTGCGATGTGGGGGCCGGCTGTTTAGGGGTTAATAGGTTTAGTTAGTTTTGGCAAAATTTGGGAACTGCAGTTTAGGGGTTAATAGTTTTAGTTTGTGTCAGCGATGTTTGGGAACTGCGGTTTAAAGGTTAATAGGTTAAGTTTGTGTTGACGATGTCGGGGAACTGCGGTTTAGGGGTTAATAGATTTAGTTCATTTTGGCGATGTTTGGGAACAGTGGTTTAGGGGTTAATAGGTTTAGTTAGTGTCAGCGATGTCGGGGAACGGCAATTTGGTGGTTAATAGGATTGTTTAGTGATTTAGTTAGTGTCGGCAATGTTGGGGAACTGCGATTTAGATTAGAACAATGAAAAATTCCGAATATGAATAACGAATGGATCCGAAAATTTGGGAACTGATTTATTCATTTTCTGAATTTTTCGGGATTTTAGTTATGGTGCTGATTCTGAAAATCGGATGCATTCGAATCCCCGAATCGGCCAAAATTTGTCCGAAAAAGGAACTTGGCTAGAACAAAACGCACATTTCTACTTAAAACTTCAACTATAATATACACAAAATATACCTACAGTATGTTAACATACTATGTAAACAAATAACCTACAATTTGATTCCTCTAGATCCACAATACAAAATTTGCTCTCATAGTTCTTGTCAGTTGTACCTTAAACACAGCTTGCCACAGACTATATTTTCTGAATGTTATCCTTTCAGCACCTAACAATGTCTAATTAAGCCTTTTGTCTTCTGACTTGGAACTAATTGGGGTTAATTGAGCCTATTACCACACCAGTACATGTTATGGGAATAGAAACTTTGGAAAAGAGAGCACATTCTGTTGCCAGGTAGATTTCTTTTTTCCATCTAATTAATATTTCCGACCTGGTCAGGAGAATTCTGTAGACAGGCACAATTTTACCACTTTATTTTTTTTCTAAGTAATTTATACTTGTCTTATTTTTCTAATCTAAGTAACATTAACATTTATTTTGTTACAGCATATATAAATGTTATATATATATATATATATATATATATATATATATATATATATATATATATATATATATATATATATATATATATATATATATATATATCCTACTTTATGTTTTTTCTCAGGATTTCTTGAATTTAATAACCTAAATAGTGAATAATATAATGAATAATACAGTATTCTTGTACATCCCAACAGCACTAAGATACCCTGTATTTTAAAATATCCACCATGTTTTTTTATAGTTCTTTCCAGTGAGGAAGACCTTAAAGGGACAATTTCAAAAGGTTGGCATTTTATGTACTCTAGAAATCCAACATTAACAAAAAATTAAGACAAATAGTTAATGGATACATATAAATGTGACTTTAAGATGTGGTAAAGTATATTTTGAGACATGCAAGTGGGAAATTGAGAGTGCAAACTGAGAGTGCCTAAATTGCTCATCAAAATATATTTTATACCTCAAAGAGTGTACCTAGTATTTAAAATGTAACAGGGGTGTTAAAACTTGGATATGTGAGCATTTGTGTAGCATTTATGGAAAGAAGCATTGTTCAGCAATTTGTACACATATCATTCAAAAACATGTCACCTTAAAAGGACAGTGTACTCAGATAAGCAGTAGAGAAGAGTTCATTATAAAGTGATTGTAAATTTGAATGATTTAAAGCCCAGTATTTAAAAATACTCTTAAAAACATGGGCACTTTATGTCATTAAACTTTACAATTACGCTTCTTTTTTAAAATACTTACCATTTTGTTACTGTAAGCTTACAGCTGATCCTCTGCCCGCATCTCCTTCAGTATTTAGCATATCGGTGATGATCCGTCTTCCTCCAATCATTGTGTGCCTCACAAGCTGGAAGCCAAAGGGGGCACACAACGATTGGAGGAAGTTGGATTCGTCATCGATCTGCTCAATACTGAAGCAGTTGCGGGAGGAGGATCGGCGGTAATTGTAAAGTTTAATGAGTATTTTTAAATACTGGGATTTAAATCATTCAACTTTACAATAGTTTTAAAGCTGAGAAATGAACACTATTTAAAAAGGGCTATGCGCTCACTCTCTCTCCCCCTGCTTGGTGAGTTAATGTTTGGTAATGCCTTGTGTTTACATAGCTTGTCTTTATCCATTACATCAGTGCTGAAACATTTAGTATAGGTGGAAGTTTCAACAAGAAAGAACAACTATTTCATATGAAAAAAATGTATAAGAGCTATTTGTAAATAATTTAATAAACTTCAACGGGCAAAATGGATCAATGGGAACTTATTAAGGGCTAGATTACAAGTAGATCGCAGGCAAAGTGGCGGGTGTGGGGTGTTAAAAATGGCACTGAGAAGTGCCTTTACATACCGGTCTATGAGGACTGTCTAATTACTGTATATGTGTATGCTTATAAACGTATATATTTGTGTTCATATGTGTATATACACGTATTAACACATAAATATATATGTATATAATCATATACATATATATTTAACATTTGCTGCATAACTCACGGCATAAGAACAAGGCTCCTATTGGCTGCTTCCATCAAATATATTTTT